>NW_027397064.1:9051136-9121492 GCF_003265705.2 Callorhinus ursinus
TATTTTTAATTTTTTGAGGCACCTCCACACCGTTTTCCAAAGTGGCTGTACCAACTTGCATTCCCACCAACAGTGTAAGAGGGTTCCCCTTTCTCCACAACCCCTCCAACATTTGTTATTTCTTGCCTTGTCAATTTTTGCCATTCTAACTGGTGTAATGTGGTATCTCAATGTGGCTTTGATTTGAATTTCCCTGATGGCTAATGATGATGAACATTTTTTCATGTGTCTGTTAGCCATTTGTATGTCTTCTTTCTAGAAGTGTCTGTTAATGTCTTCTGCCCATTTTTCGACTTGATTATTTGTTTTTTGGGTGTTGAGTTTGAGAAGTTCTTTATAGATCTTGGATATTAGCCCTTTGTCTATAGTGTCATTTGAAGAAATCTCCCATTCCTTGGGTTGCCTCTTTTTTGTTGTTGTTGTTGACTGTTTCCTTTGCTGTGCAGAAGTTTTTATCTTGATGAAGTCCCAAAAGTTCATTTTTGCTTTTGTTTCCCTTGCCTTTGGGGACGTGTCTTGAAAGAAGTTGGCTGATGTCAAAGAGGTTACTGCCTATGTTCTCCTCTAGAATTTCGATGGATTCCTGTCTCATATTGAGGTCTTTCATCCATTTTGAGTTTATCTTTGTGCATGGTGTAAGAGAATGGTTGAGTTTCATTCTTCTGTAATGGACTTTTTTTGAAGTTCAGGGTTGTGTCTCAACCTCATACTCCCTATACAGGCAAAAGACAAAAGTTACAAAGCTGGGACTAGGAGGGATTACATTTAAGAAACTTAGTCTGTCCATAAAGACAGATCTTATAACTTCCTATCAAATAAGTTTCAAGAAAATTAAAACTCTCTAAAATATAACTTCTTGGAATAACCAAGGAGCAGACAGTGTATACAAAATTCTTCCATTTGTATGAAATAAAAAGAACTGTTTATATGATTTTGCTTAAATACACATGAAATATCTGTTGGAAGACTCATATGGCATTTATAACACTGGTTTCCTCCAGGGAGGTTAGCCAGGGGCCGCGGCACAAGGATGGGAGGGAGAACTTTCACTGCACGTATGCTGGAGGGGCAGTCAGGCTGGGTCCATTGCTAAAAAAGACTCACTGGACTCCAAATGGCAATGCTTACTCATTTGCCATTTACTGCAGGAAAATAACTCAATTTAGTTGCAGAAGTAAAGAAAGGACATCATAGGTAAAGGATGCCACCCAGCGAGGAGACTGGATAGGCAGGGCCAAGTTCCGATTGCCCCCCGTCTGTAGGATCACATCAGACACGTTTTTCTCTCTTGAATCAGGAACATGTACAGAGAACAACACCAAGAGTCTTGGCCGGGGCTTCTTATATGTCACTGGTCAGGTCGCCAGATTTCTTATTAAGTACACAAGCCCAATAACGAGAGCCCACTGGAGGTCTCACTGACACCAGGTACAAATCACAAATCCTCCATTATCAGTAGAGAAGGCTGACAAGAGGGCACAAACCACCCCCAAACTCCTCAGACCCATGGTCACAAATACCAAATCAGTACCTTTCGCCTCTTGACCAGAGATCCGTGTCATGCAGGGACTCCAGCCAAACAGCTCAGGTCAATTCCAGCCCTGATAAAATTAACCCTCAGGTCACAGTACACTTTGGTGACTTTTGAATTTTGAAGCATAAGACTATGTAAAAGTCAGGGATTGATCAGGGAAGTAGAACCACTGTTATTATTTTGGAATAAGAGAATAAGAACTTGTAAAATTGTGCAAATATTTGGAGAAATAGGGGTCTGAACAGAGGAATTAGTGGATCTGGGAAAGGCATGTGTGGGTGGTGGAGGTGAAGCATGTAAGGGGATCCAGGGGACCAATGTGCCGAGCTGCTCGAGTGGGACAGTGAAAAAGGATGCCGGAGAAGTCCATGCAAGATCGTGACCTCAAGGTCTTTGCACTGGCTGTTCCCCTGCCTGGAACAGCCTTCTCCATAGCAATCTACATGCCCTGTTCCATCACATCTTTCCTGTTTTATTCAGGTGTCACCATCTCGGGCCACCCACATAATGCTGTAACCTAATCTTCCCACACATTTTTTTTGTACTTTATTTTTCTTTAATGTCACTTATATTTTAAAACACTCTGCATTTGACTCATTTAGTTTGTTTATTTCCTATCATGACGGCAGGAATCTTAGTCTGCTTCGATTCCTGTGTTACTGGCCACACCCGAGATGGTCGATGCTCAGTAAATGCCTGCCAGCTTTATGAACAATGGGGTCATGCAAATGCTTCTTGGACAGCTTTTTTCCCTCCTTAGAGAAAAAAGAAAAGTATCTATTTCCATATGCTTTTAAGAAAAATTATATCATGACTAGTAACGATACGTTCTCATCTCTAGTCTGCACCCAGAAATACATCATTTGCACCAGGTAGAATTAATCATCATTCTAATCAGGTCGGCCACTTGGTTACATTTCTTCTTTTCCCTCGGTATCAAGTTCCAGAGACAATAAAATTCTAAGTTATAAGTAGTACATTTTTAAGACAACCAGTGGGAAGACAAAACAGTGCTACATGGTCCAAGCCTCTCTCCTTTGTTCTGACTCTCGGCTTTAGAGTTCCAAGCAAACAGAAGAAAAATTGCTAAGGGGAGGAGAAGATTGAATTATTATGGTTTGTTCAGAGTAATATAATTGTCACATTGTCCCTAGGAAGTAGGATGATTTCTAGAAGTCCCTCTTCTATATATGAGGACATTGGCACAATGGGAGCAGTCAATAATTCAGCAACAAGGTAGAAAAGCGCTCTGATATTGCCAGCCCAGGATTTTATTGCTTACACCACATTCATAGCACTGGATAGACTTAACCTGGGTTAGTCTTAGTTAGTTAGTGGCTTTTCATGGGATCAATTGTCATAGTCACAGACCTGGGTGTGCAAAAGCAATTTGTATAACTCAACCTCAAGTTCCTTGCTGGGAGCTCAGGCAAAGACCATGCAACACCCTCTTCTGATCCCCTGTGTGTCCCTGGCAGTCCCTGTGAAAGTCCCTGACTCTACACCACTGGGGCTACAGGGTGGACCCAGTGGCTTGCTTTCCTAGAGAAAACCTGCTCCTTTTTGGAAACTTGCACGTCCTCTCCTGCCACGGAAAGCAACACTTGGAGGCAAGATCGTCTTTGCCTCATTCTCAGGCTCACATGTGCCCCTCCGTAGTTGCGTGGCCTGGGGAGATTTGCTGGACTTCTTCTGTCTTCAAGAGCAGGGATGTAAAGGGGTGATGGGGCTTAAGTTCTCTGGTTTCCTTTAGTCTTATGATTAAAACCATCAGAAGAAATGATATTGTGCTTCTATTGAGGAGAACACAAAGAATTGCTTCTATTCCTCCTCTAAAGCTTTATATATTCCAAACTCCCCCCGTGCCCCCCGCCTGCCACTCCTCCCCAGACTCAGAGAACCTTTGGAAGGCGAGGTGGGGGTGCTGAGAAGGAATGGATTCTGCCTCTGTGTTCCCTTGCTGGTGAATTCCCTTGCACACCCTGTGGTACCTTTCGAACCCAGAAATGATGAAACTGTCATTTTTATTGTGCTGTTGATTGCTCTGTGAACCAATTATAGCCTGCCCACAGGTGATGGCGGTGCGGCGTCTCACAGTTCAGCTGGAGGAGGTGGTGAAATCATCAGTTTGTTTCTCAAACAATCATTCTGTCAAGGTTTGTAGAGTCTTCCTTTTTTTCTGAAATCAATATGTCCACTGCACTAGCCAACTGTGAGAATATTTAAAATCTTCTTGGGCATTTCTGTTGTGCTTTGCTCTACACTAAGTACTATGCGGCTCTTTTGTTGTCCACTCATAGGGGATGTGGTGGGAGCAGGGGGGGAGCAAACCCACAGACATGGGCCTATGGGGCACAGAAATAAAACGTGTTTCTTCCTGAGATTTCACTTTGGTAGCATGACTTAGAATTTTTTGAGCTGCCTCTCCTAGAAAAAAGTACTGCAACCTTCTGTATTAACATCTAAAATTGTGAGGAAGTCTAGTTCTTAAATGACAAGAATATATTTGTAATCAAATGACCCTGTGACTGATTTTGTGGGGTCCAATGCCTGTTCTGTGTGTCACCACCATCGTGAACCTGTCCAGAAATAGCCTCATCCGAACAACGGGGATAATCTTTCCACTTTGGATTATTCTTGGGCTATTTACATGGAATGCTACATGCAAAATCTAGAACAGAAGGATGTAATAGAGATATATTTTCTCAGCTCAGGATGTATGCTGTTTAAAAAATATTCAGATGTCCATTTGAATAGTTTTTGAGTATTTCTAAAATCATTTGTTTCTAAAAAAAATGAGAAGTGAGAAAAGGAAGTTAAAAACAAGCAAATAAAACAACACAACAAAACTGAATGAGGCTAGGAAAAAGAAGACAACAGATCATTTTCCAGGCGTGAAGCCGGAGGGTGAACTAGATTTGTTCGCGCAAAATTGGCAGTTCTTCTTTTTCTATAAAGCCCTTTCCGACGTGCAGAATTTTTTAAAAGACAGTATTTTCCGTTTTACATGTTACCTTTTAAAAAAAGGAAATGGATTTCATGCTCTGTTACACTTCAGTTTCATAAAGCAAAATTCATAAATACATTATTATATTCTGCTTGGCTATTATAGAATAATTTTGAAGATCCGCTTTCTTTCTAAAAACTGATACCTAATCTAAAAACCACGACCATTCAGATTTCTTGAAAGGAGCAAGAAACAATCTGGGAAGACTAAACAAGAGAGTGACACGTTTGTTGAGATGCCACAAACCGACGTTCCGGGCTACCCCCGCTCCCCGCACCCTGGGCGGTTGGTTAGGCAGGCTAGGCATGGGACCTCCTGCCTGGGGGAATCTCCAGGCTCCATGGGTAGTGTCACTACAGAATTGGTGACCCCAGCAGGGACCCTTCTCAGTCACCCCTCTCGGCTCTACTAACGAGATCTCAGAGCTCACCTGCCAACTGGTAAGCCTCGCCTCCGGCTTTTTCTCGCTTCCCTTCCCAAAGATACCTCTAGTCCTTCTTCACACACTGGGAAAGGCCATGGATCCTGACATTTTCAGTTTGAGAAGAAAAAAGTCATATTCTGGGCCTGTTTGGAAGATTGCCTTAAGGAAATAAGTGGTCCTTTGTCACTGTTTATATGTCTGTCCCTTTGAAACTTAACTGGTTCTCACACAGCTCTGAGAGCTGTATGAACATGACTTGCTTCTGTTTTCCTAGCAGGTGATCCTTTCTAACAATCTCCATTCTGGGACACTTTCTTGCCCCAGTCATTGTCAGTTTATATTAGAATTTGCTGCCCTGTCTGAACGATAGCAACTGGATTAGTATACATTACATTCTAATTATTCCTTTAGTGTCAAGAGTCATATAGGGTTGTGTTTGCGGATTTTGTGGACATGAGAGCAAACACACACACATGTACATAGAGAGAACGTCCACAAGGTATGTGGCAGTGACTCAATATTATGTGTGATTTTCATCCTGATGTTAGGCTGCTAGGTCTTCCTGTGCCTGGGCAGACCATGTATTTAGTCTAAATGATTCTCTCTTTTTTTTTTAATTTTTTTATTGTTATGTTAATCACCATATATTACATCATTAGTTTTTGGTGCAGTGTTCCATGATTCATTGTTTGTTCATAACACCCAGTGCTCCATGCAGAACGTGCCCTCCTCAATACCCATCACCAGGCTAACCCATCCCCCTACCCCCCTCCCCTCTAGAACCCTCAGTTTGTTTTTCAGAGTCCATCACCTCTCATGGTTCGTCTCCCCCTCTGACATACTCCCCTTTTCTTCCTCTCCTGTTATTCTCAAAGTCCTCAATTCTTTGAAGCAAATAGAAAAGATTAGAATTCATAGGACAACATTTCTAAGGATCCCTATTTATACTTTTCACAGATTCTCATATTGCTTGTACTCTGACTAGCTGTTTCAGTGTACACGGCTCTTTTTTTTTTTTTTAAAGATTTTATTTATTTATTTATTCGAGAGAGAGAGAATGAGAGAGAGAGAGAGAGAGAGCACATGAGAGGGGGAAGGGTCAGAGGGAGAAGCAGACTCCCCGCTGAGCAGGGAGCCCGATGTGGGACTCGATCCTGGGACTCCAGGATCATGACCTGAGCCGAAGGCAGTCACTTAACCAACTGAGCCACCCAGGCGCCCTGTACACGGCTCTTTTTATTTATTTATTTTTTTTCTTTCCTGCCTGGTGTGTCTCGTGTAGTGATGCATATTTTGTTATTGCAAACGAAACCGACTTGCAATTAGGAAGATAGCCACTCTGGAAATCAGTTGATTGCTATATTTGCAGAAAGAAAAGTATAAAAGAAAACCATATATGCTAAAACTATAAAAAGTCCCAGTTTGTACCTGATTTAATTCTTTTCATTTTCTGTTTGTTTATATTTCCTGTAAGCGTCCATTAGCCCGACTCTTCTAGAATCAGCATGTTTGCTCTTTGCTTACAGATGAACACCAGGGACCCTGAGGATCGATTAATCATACAACAAACTAAAAATAAAAAATGCTGTCTAGATAAGAAACTGCTAAATTGGCTGTAAAAACTATTCAAAAAAGCAATCTAACACCAGGGCCCAGAAAACACAGACGTGAAGCTCATGTTTCTGACTGTTTTCCCGTTTCTATTTCACACTGAAAATTGCTTCATAAAAGACGTTGGTAGCAGGTCAGAAATGTAGGAAACAACTTGTTTCTCTATCTTCCAATACCAAAGAGAGCCCTGCCTTTTTTATCACAAAAGATTCAAATTTCCTGATTTGTGTTTCCTTGACTATCTTATAAAAGATGTTGAATACTTGGGGGGGGGAGATTATTCATCCTGGTGTGTGATGCTTATAATTCCTACTGAGCAATACATCTGTCATGTAGTACAGTATTACAGCTCGGTAAAGGGTATGCAATATATTTTTCAGCCTATGTGTACATAAACTATTGGACAAAGATGAGAAAGGATTTGAATATGGTAAGCACAGGGCAAATGAGCTCTTACTGCCACAAGCAAATGTCAAAAGCCAACAACAATTACATGGAAAAAATTAACATGCAAATTTTAAAGATTTGATTTATTTATTTGACACAGAGAGAGAGAGAGAGTGAGCATACACAAGCAGGGGGAGCGGCAGGCAGAGGGAGAAAGAGAAGCAGGCACTCCACTGAGCAGGCATCCTGATGCGGGGCTCGATCCCAGGACCCTGGGATCATGACCTGAGCCGAAGGCAGGTGCCCAACTGAATGAGCCACCCAAGGCACCCCTAACATGTAAATTTTAAAGTACTATTGAGCTCCAGTGGACGCACTGCCCTGTCTGTGGACACCAAAAGAAAAAGAGGGTCATGTTTAGCTTTACATGATCCTAAAAGATAGCAGAACAAGAATATTGTTTTTAAAGAATGAACAACTATTTCATTAAGTAATATTGTCTAGATAAGAAATATACAAGGCAAGGAATTCGAAGATTGCTGTTTTATTTGTCAGAGAGAGAGAGAGAGAGAGCACAAGCAGGGGGAGTGGGAGTGGGAGAGGGAGAAGCAGGCTTCCCGTTGAGCAAGGAGCCCGATTCGGGACTCGATCCTGGAAGTCCGGGATCATGACCTGAGCGGAAGGCAGACGCCCAACGACTGAGCCACCCAGGCGACCCAAAGATTGCCGTTTTAAGGCAACACTGGAAGTTTTAAAAAATTCAAACGATGTGATTTAAATCAGAAAAAAGTGTTTTTAAAGATTGAAACTATTGAAAAATGGTTTTCATATAAATCAGCTACAAAATAGACTTTTGTCTATTTTGTACTTAAAATAAGATTTTAAGTTAAGAAGGGAAATAATAGAGGTTAAAAAAAAGTCCACCCGAATCGCCTTGACATTAGTCTTCAGTAGATTTTAACTATTCATTGGGTATTTTTAGGTAAATGGTAATTATATTTAGGAAAAAACATTGATTTAGATAACACTAAAGTGTCATTTATGTAATTATGTATAGTAGATAAGCAGGTAGATAGAAGATAAGTAGATGAAACAGGTAGATCATAGTAAACGAGTGTTTATGTTTCCAGTGACCTTTTCCTCCCTTTGCAAATGCTGTAAGACATAGAACTTTTTGACCTACATTGTCTTATATACATCAGTCCCTGGGAAATGACCCTTTGCCTTAGAAATGATGAAATGCAAGGACAAATGTGCTAGGAGACTTTGCCACAAGGCAGTCCATGGAAACCCAGAAAGAAAATCCACGTCTCCAAATTCCTTCTCCAGGGTTAAATGAGGGCTGCCTTGTTTTATTTATTTTACCAAGTGATCATTTTTATATCCTGAGAGGTAGGACACTGGCATAACGTCTCCAGTTTCTGACCACAAGACTCGGCTTGGGATGGAGGCCGGCTTCACCATTCATTAACTACCAGATCTTCGGAAAGTTACCTAATACCTCTGTGCCTCATGTTCTCATTTGCAAAATAAGGTTATTATTAGTGCCTACTTCATTTAGTAATTGTATTAAGGGAGTTAATATAGCACAGGTATCATGTGCCCAGCACAAAACGACTGTCCACTTATTTGAAGTAATGTTATTCATAAAAGATGTGAAATTGATAAATGCTCAACCCAAGTTAAAACTGCCTTAAGCCACCTGGAAACATGTATCACAGCCCATAGTACTTCCCCATGGTAGCTCTCATCATCTTTTTATTTAAATCACTAATTTAAAAATTATTTATTTATGCTCCGTTGCCTCAGAGACTAACTACATAGGCTTTACAAGGGTCACGGTTGAGTTTTTAGTTTTTATAGCAATATAACAACAGTGAATAGCATAGTAATTGAACAAAATTGATGCTTAATCAATATTTGACCTCTACATTTTACAGTTGAGGAATTAGAGGGGAGGTAAGCTAAGTGACTTGCAGTAGGTCACCAGATTAATGATAAGTAAAGCCACATTTAGAAGCTAGGGTAGGGGACACCTGGGTGGCTCAGTCAGTTAAGTGTCCCTCTCTTGATTGCTGGCTCAGGTCATGATCTCGGGGTCAGGAGATCAAGCCCGGCATTGGGTTCCAAGGTGGGTTCTGAATGGGACATCAAGCCTGCTTAGGGTTCTCTCTCTTCCTCTGCCCTTCCACTGCCCACCCCCTCCCCCACCCAAAGCCCTCTCTCTTTGTCTCTAAAAAAAGAAGAAGAAAAAGAAGAAGAAGGCATGGTGAAGTTACCACAGTTCCATCAGGGACTTACCCACCAGGGCTGTCTCACGGGTATGTGGCTTGTACAGTGGCACCCTCCACCCATTCAGAAGGACCCAGAGCCTGGCTTAGGGCCAACTGTGCTGTTTTGAAATTCGTAATAATCACTGAACGAGGGGCTCCACACTTCCATTTTGCACTGGTCCTTAAACATGATGCAGCCTATCTTGACCTTCATGCAGCTTCATAATTCAACCTTCAAAACAGATTCAAGGGACCTGGGCTAAGAGCCTTCCACAGATTAAAGTGGAGTGGAAGACTCTGGAATCCTATTTTGTAAAAGCAGCAGGAAGAAAGCCCTCCTTCCCTTTAGCTATTCCCAGGGCCATGGGCATTCCTCTCTCTGGAGCTGGCAGGGCCCAATGGCAACTGCACTGACCTTAAGAGAAATACCTTTGCAGTCCCCATGGTCACAATGAATAGACAGCACAACTGTTCTCTTCAGACCCCTGAGGCCATACCTGAAGTTGTAACATTTAAATAATAAGTAACATCATCTTGCATAACATCATCTTGCATATAAAACTCAAATCAAGCTTTAGCAATTGCTACATCCTCCTGTTTTGGAGCTTTCTCTCCTCTAGGATGTAAATGCTCCTTGGTTTCCCCAGGCTTCCTTCTGCACAATTTCATCAGGGTTCCTGTCTTAGAGCAGGCCTGTCTCCCAGCCATCTATGGAGTTACTGATAAGGCAAACTCATAGACGAATTAAAATGGAAGTGCTAATAGCTGTTGACAGACCTGGGTTTGAAACAGCAGGACAATGAATGAGCTTCACCAGCCTTCTGGTCTGCTCATGTTCTGCATGTTGGTGGGCTACGCACACTCCAGCCAATGCTCTCCACCCCAAATATCTCCCAGAAGCTGAGCAGTTCTGATATTTTCATGATCTGGAGGCTATTAGTCAGCTTATGATATGATATGAACCCCTACTAAAATACAAGTTACCAGAGCAAAAGAGTAAGCTAAGTCATATATCCTGCACATTGCTTGCACACAAGTGTGAGTTTATCACACGTTTTCTGGAATCTAGATTTTACAGTGATTGCAATGCTATTAAGGAGAGGACATAGGGAAGACAGGAGGAAGCATTAGAGGCTCTCAACACCTCCCCAACAATCCAATTACCATTCTCTTGTCAGGATCACTCTTCCCCCCTTAATACCTATTGCAGATCTCCTAAAATTTCCTTGTTCCACCACCCCCACCATGGCTTCCTTTTCTTTTCTCATTTTTGGCAGAAGACAGTGGCTCTTCTTTTGTAGGGAAAAGATAAACCAATGGGTGGGACTTCCTGTCATCCAAACATACAAACCTACAGTAGCTTCACCCTCCCCTGCTAATGGAGACAAGGTCTGTTCTGAATTGTCAACCGCTTCATCTCTGTCACCTTCATATTAGCACTTGAACATTGCAAACTTGTCCAATCATACAAACAAAAACCAATCTTACCCATGGTGGTAACCATACCCCCGCCCTGTAATATATGGCCCTAACTCTATCTTTCATGGTGAAGTGCCCAAAAGATTTCTCTTACTCCCCTTTGCCTCACTGATGATTTGGACCATTTGTACCACACACCATCTGACTGTCCCCTCCCTCCATGAGAGCTCCATTAGGGTGGCCTCCACGTGATTCAATACAGTAGATGCTTTCCAGCTTTCATTCAACCTAATTTCTGGGCAGAACTTGACGGGGACAAGTATTCCTAGAAATACTCTACTTTTTTGACTTTTCCTTCCATTCCTCTGGCCAATATCTCAATCCCTTTTTTCCTGTTCTACCTCTTCTCCACTAATTGAAGCTGTTTGGAATATTTCAGAGCTCAGCACTCCACATTCTTCCCATTTTAGTTTTTCCCAGTTTATCATAGCGCATCCACTCGTATGACTTCCTTTACTATCTTTATGCTAATAGCAAAAATATTTCTGCCAAATATAATGTCTGTGTCAAATGCTTTTTTTCAGGACAAGCCTATCTCCATAGCTTAGGCTTTATGTAACCCTGACGGTTGACATGCCTGCTGAGGAGTCTCCAGACACCTGAAACTTAATGTGGCTAAAACTGAACTCATGGTCTTTCCCCAAATACCTCTGCTTCTCTTCCCTCCAGAATGCCTTCTCTCAATAGACGATGCCACCATCAACTCTGTTGCTCCTGCCGGGAATGTGGAAGTGATTCTTGGCTCCCATACTCCTTCAGCCCTTGCTTCTGATCAATTGCTACATCATGATGCTTCTGACTTCAAAATATCTCTCAAAGAGATCTCTTTTCCATTTCTCTTCACTGTCACCACCTCAGACAACAGCACCATCATCGTCACTCTACCTCCTGCAATAGGCTCCCACTGGCATCTCTCACACACAGAACCCAACCCCCCTCCAATCTAATCTTTGCTTAGGAACCAGAAGAAAGCTTTTCAAATGCTAATCACTGACACTTTCCCTTGGAACTCAACTCAATTTAGTAGCACTCTGTTACTTTTGATAATGGTCTGAGATCCTCATCCAGACTGTAACTCCTTGTCTGACACAGACCCCTTGCCTACCATAGCCCGTGCCATTCCCATCCCCTATGCTCCAATCACAATGGAACCTTGAATGGGACTGCTCCTCCTACTTATAGCCTTGGCTATGTTGTTTCATTTCCTTGAAAATCTCTTCTTCCTAATCTTCACCTGGCTACATCCCACTTGTCTTAGAGTGTGCCACTTAAATATCACATTCTTAGACAACCCGTCCAGTTTTCTATACTGGCCCCCTGCTTTGTATTTTTACAGTACCTATAATTCTCCTTTGAGTACTTGCCATGACTGAAATTATTTGCATAACTTCTACCTCACTACAGCTCTTAGCCAAAAAGCTCCATGAGGCAGGGATTATTATATCTGTCTCTTCCATTTCTGTGAATTCTGCACTTAGCTTTGTATCCTACACAAAGTGGCAATTTACTAAATATTTGTTAAGTAAATGAATGGGCAAATGGAACCTGCAGGTACTAAAATCTTACTTGGAAGTTTGTAAGTTTAAGACCAGGGCTGCCCTCAAGGAAATAGCAAAAGGAAGATTAAATATACCCAGAAAAAAAATGAAAAATCTGGTTCCATAAAATTTTGTCAGCTTATGGCCCTAGATCCCCACTTTATGGGTACACAACTGTGCTGAGAAACCTCTCCAAAGACAGGACTGTAATAAGTCTGCATGGCTCAGACAGCCTCTGTGCTTGTATCCAGGATGAATTGGTTTGAATTACTGCTCTACATGTCACAGGGTAAGTCCCAGGGCCTCACAAGCTAAGACTGTGCCACAGGGAGTCACACAGAGGCAGTGGGAGACTGACTGAGTCTTCTCGTCCACCATGCCTTCACTCATGGTGTATATCTCGGTGAGCTGTGGGGATTTTCAATTAATTTGCTGTTAATATTTTTTTCTACTTTTTCTCTTTTTGAGATTAGAAGCAGCAATGGCAATATCACATCCAAAATGTGCTAGCAACAAAATAGGGTGGTTTTTTGTTTGTTTGTTTAATAAGTAGAAATATTTCACTGCATGAGAACAGATGCTTAAGTACTTGTTTCTTCCTTTACATTTTAGCGTGTTATTTTTCTCCAGATCTTTCTTAGAGGACTAATTATATGTGCTATGGGGGCATTTTCAACTTTAACTGTACCAGCTTGTTACATGATGGTGAAAAACTCATTGGAAAATATGGTATTTTACAATATTGATTCACTTCCCCAAAAAAAGAAGGGGCCATGCAAGATATTTCCTGGTGCTGACTATAAAATGTCTGTGCCTCCAAATCAGTAAACTCTAAATTAGTGAAAATATAGGGCTAGGATATGTGTGCCCATTAATTTAGATCACAATGCTTGTCTCTGGAAAGTGCTAATAAATAAGCTTAACAGACACGAACCCTCAGATTATTATCATTAGAGGACAGAACATAGCAACATAACATTATTAACAGGATTTTTTCCATTTCTTCCATGTCCTGCTTGTTTTTCTTTCTATTTAATGGAATGCTGTTTGTTTATGGCCATTTCTTTTCCAGCTGTACTAATAAATCTCAGACAAAAATATTCCTCTCTCATTGTTTGTATCAGTGCTGCTCATATTCCTAAAGAGACTTTTTTAAAAGAAAGGGAGTAGTGTTGACCTGGACCCATGAGGCTTTATAGCACTCCCTGGCCTCATTTCTAGAAAAAAAAAAAAATGCAGAAGCTACACACGGTCTCAACTAAGGTTAGAGCAGGCATTAGTCTGCCTCCTCCAAGGAAGATTGAGAATCTTAAAATAATTTCTTTTAGTACCAAAAGCACTTAACGTTTAATTATGTATTCTACATTTTTGTTCTGCCTTCACAGATAGCAGAAAAATGGACTCTGAGCAAGAGCAGGTCATTTATAGAAGCAACAGAGGAAAAAAAATATGTGCTGAATTTATGATGACCCCAGCAATGAAGAATTGCCAACAGGAATTAGATACCATTGTCAGCTATTCTACTGACAAATCTTAATACAAATAGTATCAAGAAAATACAGGGATTCTGGAAAGATTCAGAGGATGCATCATTCTTTCTCTCCATTATCAACATGAATACCTCTGGCTCAGCTTCAGATATCCAAATGGCTGTGGGAGGCACTCGATTCCTGGGTATGAGAGAGGTCTCTAGCTCCGGGGATTGAGGAATCCCTAGGAAGAGACTTGGGAATGGCTTTTCTGCCTTGGGCTTCATGAGATCCGAGTAAAAGAGAAATTATTGGGAAGATCAGAAAGGACATGGCCTACAGGAATCTGTAGATAGACCTCTGGGGATTTGCAGGGGACAACATTGGGCTCCTGTGTGTGCACGCGTATGTGCGTGTGCATGTGCATGCCTGGATGGACCGGGTCTCCTTGGTCTTCAAAAGAACAGGCAGAGTTGAAAAGGTGAACTACTTTTGTAATTCTCCCCACTTCTGAAGCTGAGTATGGGAAAACCAGGAAGGATTTTTTCTGCTTCCTGCCTATTAGCATACCTTCAGCCCACAAAAGTAGATGGTGATTTGACGTCCATTGTTTCTGAGAGTTTGTGCAGTGGGGGTGCTTTCACAACCAAAGAGGGCTCCTGGAGAGAACCTAAGGGAAATAATGACCCATCTGAGGGAGACAAACAGCCAGCGAAGGAAGACACCAGGTCAAGGGAGCCTCTGGAGGAGATAGTTGAGGATTCAGACACCACCACATATAATAATGACATGGTAAAGAACAACTATGAAGATTCTGGTTCAGGTCAAAACAAGACTTTCTAAAATAGAAAGTAGAAAATTCAGATGAGTGGAAGGATGGAATGCTTGCTGTTGAGATTGAGATTAAAGGTCTGGAAGAGTGAGGGCAAGAATATTATTTCAAAGTACAGACCAAAAATGTGAAAGGGGAGAAAATTCGAAGGCAAAGATATCAGATCTGGAGAATAGATTTCACAAATTTAATATACAAATTGTAAGAATTTCAGAAGAAGAAAAAAAAAGGAAACTAATGGGAGATACACGATACCTAACTCTACTAATGACTGGAGACTGTGTCTCTGAGAGAAAAGATTGGCTTTTACAGAATGGAAATTTACATGAAGTTTCTGGAAAGAGTAGTGAGCAAATCATGTGCTAGTAAGATTATTGAGCTCTTAAGGATAAAGAGGAAAAAGTGGATGGTTTCTTTCAATTTTATCCATCATCTATCTAGTAACTTGATAAGGGATAGTATGGTAAAACATTTTCATCAATGTGACATTTAAATATTCATTTATACAACTTTCTGAGGTATTTCTCTTTATGTGTTGGCCCCCGATTTCACAAGCAAACCTATTATTTATTTTCCAGGAATAGCGATTAAAGAATATTTTATTGTACTGATCTAACTTGAAAATTCCTCACCGGAGAGGACTTTAAGTTCTATTTCATTGCATTGGTGGCAAGATTCTTCCTGAATTTATAATATATATCTTTTGTTCCAATGCGTTAAACAGTTTAATAAAAGGAAATGAAATGTTCTCAAAAAGTTTAACTTTTTCACATATACAGCTTCCAATTCTCATGTAGAAATTATATCACTATCCTAAGGGAACACTGTGCATCGTGTTTGTATGGATAATTTCAACAACTTACGACTTTAAAGAGAAAAGAGAACCTGAAATTAGAGGAAAGATGGACTTAAAAGCATAGCAAGATGGCAGTGGTATCACCACTGGTGCTGTGCGCGCATCCGTAAATTTTTCTTCCCTGGGGCAATTTGCATAATAACGAGACATCGAGTACTTTTTATTAGAATTCAAAGGGATTTGAGAAATAAATGTTTGGTACAAAATGATAACATTTTAAAACACACATTATGGTCAACAAAAATATAATGTAAGTGTTATGGAAACATAACCCATTATGCTTGAAGTGAGCAGTTGCTTCTAATTCTGCTTCTGTTTTCCGTTGACTGTAACAGCCACCACAACAGAAATGCAAGGAAACAAAAAGGGATTGACTCATCCTCCCCTCTCTATCTTCATGGATTTGGGAAATCAGTCTCGTTTCCCTGGACAGCCCTCTTCCTTTTATAAAAGGAGTACAGTCATATTTCCATGTGAAGATTATTAGAGACAGTGCCTAAACAGTACTTAACATAAAACCTGGTACATTATAAGTGATATAAATATATTAATGGTGATCGTGACGAATGTCATCTCTTTTTTTTTTTACATACATGGCAAAGGGCCAAGACCAAGGAATTTAGAAGTAGACGCACTGGGTTCAAATTCTTCTCTGCCTCTTATTATCTTTGCAGTCTTGTAAAAATTAGTGAATTGTTCTGTGTGTCCATTTCCTTATCAGTAAATGACAGGCTAATGATTCCGTCTCAGTACTGGGTTGGGATTAAATGAGATTCAAAGTGGAAACTAACAACAATCAGGCAGATAGAAGAAATGAATAAATGTTTCCTTTCTTTATCCTTATTCTCCCAGAACTACTTAACAATGTATGTACTGACACGTCAAATTAATAAAGGAAAACATTGGAATAGATGGTGTGCTTATATATATAGGTCTATATATCTGTCACCTATCTATCTATCTATAATTCATACATTTGCATGTAAGTGTGTCTTGCTTTAACAACAAACTGCTATAGGAAAACATGTAAGATTATATATATATAATGTGTATTATATATGTATAATATATATATTTGTCCAAAATGACAAAGTTATCAAAGGAAATATTTTAGTAAAATATTTTACTAAAGAATACACATTTTAAATATCCCTTTCCAGATGTTCAACAGCTCTTATTACACATGTCAAGGTCAGAGATGGCATGCGGTTCCCTTTCTGAAACTGATAGTTGCCCTGTTTTTTTCCTTTAACTAATTTCATAAATAAGAAGTCGATCCCTGTAAACATATTTCATGGCATGGTAATCTTCATCCTGTTCACTCCACAGACATGTGGCAACAAGAGGAACATTATACTTAACTTTTGTTGTTCAAATAAGCATTAAAATGTTATAAATTATCTAGAATATGGTATCTAATAAAATGGTGTTATTAATACTCAAATTTCTTTTTGAACACTCATTACACTTGTCATAGATACTTTTGTATCATGTAAGGCATTTCTACTTTGAACTTTGCCATAGAAATTGCCTTCACCGAGGTTAAACACTTCAAATTTTTATGTATTTCCAACCTAACAGGTGGAAGAAAACTTCAAAAAGATTAAGACAGAGTTGGAGATGGGAAGAAGTTGGTATTTTGGTTACACCTGTGCAGTCTCTCCCTGCTTAATGTCAACCATTCCCAAAGCACACTTTGCCCCCAAATCTCTGGTAAAAATGTAACCAAACTGTGGTTGGCAATACATTTTAAACTCACTTTCTACTTCTCTAGCCTCGCCAGCGTTCTCAAGAACAATACAGATGGTTTTATAAGGGCATAGGGAAAAATGTGAAATGGAAATTAGCATATTATTTTTATGAAATAGATATCAAGAATAGTGATCTGGGGGCACCTGGGTGGCTCAGTTGGTTAAGCATCTGCCTTTGGCTCAGATCATGATCCCGGGGTCCTGAGATCGAGTCCCAAGTCGGGTTCCCTGCTCAGCGGGGGAGTCTGCTTCTCCATCTCCCTCTGCCCCTGCCCCTCTCTTGGAAGGCAGCTATGCTGCTCACCACTATACCACCAAAGCCTTGCCCCCGCTTGTGCTCTCTCTCTCTCTCTCAAATAAAAATCTTGAAAAGAAAAAATAATCATGATCTGTACTCGTGATGATCTGGATCACTGGAGAACTCCATTGCATCCAAAGAGACAAACTGATGAAAAAGAATCATTGGCTCCCTATCCTACCCAGTTAGGGAGGCCCCACACTCTCTGGCAGCAAGAGGGAGTCGAGATGTCCGAGGAAGCAGTAGATTGTCACAAACACTAGCAACTCACAGCCACTTACAGAAGCCACTAGAAAAAGGAACTCCAGCATCACCCATGCCATGCCTTTCACTGTGCGGTGATGGGAAGAGAGGATCAGCAAGGCTCCCTTGGATCCCCAGATGCTTGCCTCTTCCGTGCCAGTCGCAACTACATCCGTGGAAAAAACAGGTTTACAAGCAGTGACCAAGATGCTGACAGAATTCTCTTGAATTCTCGGTCCTGTACCTCCACAAACGCTCTCAGTCATTGTTTCCTGTAAAAACTTCACACACGCACAGCTATCCCTTCGTCTCTCAGGGCCCCACAATGTAAAACCCCGTGACTCTCCATCAAGTGAGCAATTCCAATCATCTGACACACGCTCTTCTTTGCTACTGTATCCTAATTGTCTTTTATATATTCTAGTCCTACCAAAAAGGCACAACATCCAAATAACCCCTTAATCATGACTATGTAAAACATCTGTAACAAGGTATATTTCCCACCCAAATTGCTTAACCCAATGCTGTTCACATTTAATAGTTATTTTTTATTTTAATGTTACAAATTTTAAATTAACTTATTATTATTATCCTTCAGAGACTCTTTTAATAAAGAATAGGCAAAGGAACAAGTGAACAAGAGTAACTTAATGATCACATATAGTGACAGCCATGAGCAGAAATTAATTATAAAAATAAATGTGAAATTCATTTCCTTATTTACCCAGAAAAGTAGCCAGAGTTTCCACTGTAAATTCATCTCACAAATAAGCTTGAAAGTACAGACTTCATTGCGCTTTGTTGGTAGTAGTAAAATTTTTTTAAGATTTTATTTATTTATTTGTCAGAGAGAGAAAGAGAGAGCACAAGCAGGGGGAGTGGCAGGCTCACCACTGAGCAGGGAGGCTAATGCAGGACTCGATCCCAGGACCCTGAGATCATGACCTGAGCTGAAGGCAGACACTTAACCAACTGAGCCACCCAGGCGCCCCAATAGTAGTAAAATACTTTAAATGAGTTACATGTCCACCAGTGGGTATTAGTGAAATCAGAATGCATCTGTAAGTAGAATGCTATGTAGATAAAAAAAAGATCTCCACATGTATACATATGTATAAATACCAAGATATATTTTTCAAATATTTTAAAAACATGAGGAACATTCATAGAAAATAAGACTAGCTAAATAAAGGCATTTATTTTACCTGAAAAGACACCCCTAAAGATGACTAATAACAGTTGCCTCTGTAGAGGAATCAAGACCAGAGTGCACTGTTTCATTGTATATCTTTCTTTTTTATTCTTGCAAGTTTTTATTTAAATTCCAGTTAGTCAACATACAGTGTAATATTCGTTTCGGGTGTAGCATTTAGTGATTCATCATTTACATACAACACCCAGTGCTCATCACAAGTGACCTCCTTAATCCCCATCACCCAGTTCCCCCACCGTCATGCACCTCCCCTCTGGGAACCCTCAGTTTGTTCTCTACAGTTAAGAGTCTGTTTCTTGATTTTCCTCTCTTTTTCTCCCCTATGTTTGTTTGTCTTGCTCCTTCAACATCACTCAGCATCAGGGAAATACAAATCAAAACCACAGTGAGATACCAACTCACACCTGTCAGAATGACTAAAATAACAACTCAGGAAACAATGGCATTGGCAAGGATGCGGAGAAAGGGGAACGCTCCTACACTGTTGGTGGGAATGCACACTGGTGCAGCCACTCTGGAAAACAGTATGGAGGTTCCTCAAAAAGTTAAAAATAGGACTACCCTACCATCCAGCAATTGCAGTCCTAGGTATTCACCCAAAGGGTACAAAAATACTAATTCAAAGGGATACATGCCCCTCAATGTTTATAGCAGCATTATCAACAATAGTCAAATTATTGAAAGAGTCCCCTGCTGATGAACGATTAAAGAACACAACTTGAAAGAAAATTTTGAAATAATTATCACCATGGCGCAATTTATGGGCCATTTTCTGGTACCGCCAGCAACATTCTTCAGTATGCAGAGAAATAAGCTCAGCAAAATGGAACTAAATGCAAAGTGTCAAGAAGCCCTCAGAGAGTGCTTTCATTAAAATCACATCAGAATTTGAAAGCTTCATCTCGGGGAACTGCACTTACCAGTTCTACCAGGGGGATTTGAACAAAAAGGGTTTTTTATGAGGCAGGACGATGTCATGGTTGGGAGTGTGGTCTCTGCACTAGGATTGCCCGGGGTTCAAGTTCCAGCACTGCTACTTCTCCCTGCGGGACTGTGAACAATTTCTCAAATGATCTGTACTTGCTTCTTCATTTGTTAAATATAGATCATGACAGTAGATTCCTTGCAAAGTGGTTGAGAAGACCAAGTGGTTTAGGATTAATGCACTTAGAACCATGCCTAGAACAAAGTGTTGTAAACCATTGATTATTTGGGTATTGGTATTATTCTTCTATCTGCCAATAAATATACTTATTGAATTCTCATGCATACATCACTTTAATATGCAGAAACATCAAGTTAAAGAAAATACTAATTTATTATCAGAAACCTGTGTTCCATTCTGCATCTATCACTTACTTGATATGTGTGACCTTGCGCATGTCACTTAATCTCTGTTTCAGTGACGATGTCTAACTCCTCGGCTGAAAAATGGAACTAATTCATCCGATTGTCTTGAAAATCAGAGGCAATTTTACAAAAAAAAGTAAACACTGATATTGAAACAGTATGCGCATGTAAAAATAGTAGTAGTGATAGGAGAGAGTATAACGGACAAAATGAGAAGGAATAGTAATTTATGTTAATTATAGAGAAAAAAGGAGAGCACAGAAACTTCAAGAAAGGAAAAAGAATATTTCCTAAGTCATAATGGTAATATTCAGTCCTATTTTCCCAAAGTACTTAAAAATTTTCCATATGCTTTTTTTCATGTTTTAAACATTTGCATAAAGGATATCACGCGATACATACCATTTTGCAAACTTTTTTTACACTTAGGATGACTCTTTTTTGAGATTTATTCAGCTTGATATATGCAGGACCGGTTCACTTATTTTAAATTGCAAATAGAATTTCATTGTATTAATACAAGCTTTATTTATTTGTGACCTTGAGGAACAGAATTTATTTTGCTATTACAAATTGCACTGCAATGAATATGCTTGCTCATACAAGTATCTTCTTCACATATGTAAGAATTTACTCATGAGTAAATTCCTAGGAATGGAACTGCCGGATTGTAGGGCATACGTATGTAGACTTGTATTAAATTTTACCAAATTGGTCCCTGGAGTGGTCATCTGTCTTATGAAGAATAGCAAGCAGAAATATTTTATAGTTTTATAATTTTTTTCCTGCGTATTTATCCTTAAATAAAAGGTCACTGTCAAGGGCAGAGAATGACATATAAAGAACCAATCAGGGATGGCAAAGCAAGGGATGGTGAATCAGAGAGGAGTTATTATCACACCTACACCTAAGTGGGCAAGAGGAGGGAGCAGGTGCCAGGGGCAGTGTTGCAGAGGGTCACCTGACAGTGTCATGATTTCATGGAGCAAAAGAGCCAACCCTCAACAGGAAAAGAACCTGGGGTGTGGGTATCCCATCTTCACTCTTCACCATCCTACAAACACCTGCTGGTGTCTTTCATCAATCCAACCTAATAAGAAGTTAGAGGGAGGACGCTGATACAAAACGATAAAAGTCAGCAGGATGGACACAATGTGAGTATGGAGCTAGGAGATCAAAGGTATCCACGGTGTAAATCTTTTACATATTGCACCCATTTTCATCCTTTTAAAAAGTCTCACAGACATCCTTCTTCGTCAATGACTCTGCATGGACACTTAGATAAGCAATGAGGATTTGCTTTGTCTCTAGAAATGTCATTTTAAAAATATAAATGTGTACCAAATAGTCCTTGGTTTACCTGAATAAATAAACACTCAACACCAGCCACTTTATAAAAAAAAAATCCTACTTACTGGGTTAAGTGTGAACAAAGGGAGAGAACAATGTCACACCATCAGAGAATGGGAAGCAAGATCCAATTGGTCCTTCTCCTCAAGGTCATTATAACTGAAACGAGATCGTTTTATTTTCCTTAGCTTATTTAAAACATCATATCTTATAAACTGGGACTAATTATTGGTTTTCTGACTTACTTGGTCTTGGGAGACATATGCAAATATTAAGCATAGTTGCAGCTGGATCTTGCTAAGATTACAAACTATATCTAATTCATCTATAATCTAAGCCAAAACGTACACATCTAAATTTAGCATGACTCATTTTGTTTTTACAGAAGTTGACATAAAATTAACAATATTCTTGCATGCTATTTATAAAATACATGTAAGCAATTACTTTAATGTGTGACTGAAGTAGGGAGAGAGGAAATGAGTGGTTTGATAAAGCTATTATAAGTTCCTTAAAATATGTCCTTAAAATATCATCCAAGTTTGAAGACCTATCCAATACCTAAGTTTTTCGCATACTTATTCTTAAAGTAGAAATGGGAATCAGTCCAATCTTTCAAGAGAATAATTTGTTAATATTTACAACTGCTAGAAAATAGGCACCAACTTCAACTCACGAGTTTCACTTCTAGGAATTTATTCTAAGAAAACAATCAGATGCTTAGACCAAGATTTATGTGCAGAAGTGTTTATCCATGGTGAAAATGGATGAGAAGAGGTTTCAAAGAAATAATGCAAGAGAACTTTCCAAGGCTGAAAGTAAACACAAATGGTCACATTGAAAGGAATGCTAAGCGGGATGAATACCAAGTATCCACAGCCTCACATGCCATGAATATTCACAACTTCCTGGATAAAGATAAAATCCCCAAAAATGTCCAGAGGGGAAAAGGTGCTATCACCTTCAAAAGAATGAGAGTCAGCCTAGGCTCACATTTCTCACTAGAAAGCACCAAATGCCTGAAAACAATGGAAGGGAAATTTGAAAATCTGGAGGAAATGTAACCCTCAACCTATTATTATCTAGAAAACTAAAGTTCCAATCAAATGCAAGAATAATAGAATAAGAGCGCTGTCGGATGCCTTGTCTCAAGCTCCTAACACACAGAACCTTGAGCACCATTTCAGGAGAAAGAAGGGTAGAATATCATACATTGACTTTAAACAGGAAATGAGTTAGACAATCCAGAAATGTCTGAGTTTGTTTGAAAATGACCAGGGTAAACTTTCCGCCATCATGGACAATCGGGATTTGAGAGGGAAGTTAAATTCAACTGTAAAAAAGTTATTTTTTTCTTTTTTCTTTTTTTATGCCTCTGAGTGTGTGGCTTGTGAAATTCATAGCTATTAATATAACAGTTGCTAATAGCAATTATTGCTGAATGCTTACTATCTGCCAGATACTTTGCTAAATCCTCCACATATATAATCATGTCAAATCCTCATAAATTTTATGGGATTTGGGTATTATGATCTCCATTTTATGGAGATAAACTAAGGTCCAGGGAAATTAAGTAATTTTCCTACAGTCACACATTTAGCAAGTGGTGAAGTTGGAATTATAACCAGATTTTTTTGACTCACAAACCCATCATCTTAAATATCAGTGCAAAACCTAGCCGAGGCCTAACTGATTATCCTTAAGAAATAATACAGATACCTTCCTCAACCTCCTAGCAAGTCAGTGTTTTCTCTAATATTTACGGTTTTTGTTGAAATAAATAATTAAAATCTTTACAATCCTGTAACATCAGAACCTTCCGGGCATTGTCCTTTTAAATTCTCTCCCCGAAGCTACACGACTCATCTCTTCAAAATTTCCTCTTTGCTGAAACCTAGGGGAGAGAAAGACCGTTTTCAATTAGATCCAGCACTCCCTGTTCTCTGCTGATAAGTTTGGAGAATAAGTACGGGTGTAAGAGCATTCGGAGTGGGCTAAATTCCTCCCACGGGCATCTTACACTGCCAAAACCTTCCCCAAAATCCTGGGAAGATGCTTGAAGGGCAATTGTCCTAGTGGAAAAAAATAATGAAAGGATATTTCAGTGAAAGAGAAATATCGTTCTTTTCTACTAATAAAAGCAAACACTGAACTGCCTGGAGCTCAAAATATATCTGACATTGATTACAGTCCGCTCCTGGCTTTCATCTTAATGAGCCATTTATCTTCCATGAATATTTACATAATGATTAGACGTCTTTTCTTCCCATTATTACCCACCTCTCTGAACTCAAACCCCATGCCCAACCTGGGATGGCAGATGTGGGCAGTTCTATGAGGATTTCCTTTACACAGCACAAGCCCAGTGTCAGAGGTAATTTGAAGTTCAGGTTCACTGCTAAACTGAAAGTCGTCTGGGTGTCTCTATACTGAGTTAAATCCACAGCTGAAGGTTGCTTGGTCATTGTCCATCTTTTCTCTCTCTATTTTTAATTTAGGACATTTAATTTTGTCCCTGCCTATAAATAAACTAATGCTATAAACAAATGTATGTTTGGGATTGTATGTAACAAAGAAAGAATGAACAATTTGTTTCTCTAATTTACTTAATTCCGTCTTTAATTACGCTTTCAAACATGTGTCGGATACAGTCATCTTGACCTTTTAGTGGCCCTTCTTTTCTGTTCCTCAACTCTACTCAGGAGAATCTACAATTCTTTCTACTGTGTCTGGGTGCGTTCACTTTTACATTTAGAACATGTACAGTCACTGATTGGGAAGCAGACTGAACTTCCTTGCACTTGGGCAGGAGCCATTTGGTCCATGTCATTTTCTTAGAGTTGACACCCAACGTTGCATTAGTTTCAGGTGCATAACGTAGCAATTCAACAAGTGTATACAATGGTGTGCTCACAAGGGTAGGTGCCTCTTGCAGCCACCTACTAATGCACCTGGGTGAAGGACTTGGCAAAGCAATGTCTCAAGTATTCCAGAAGTCTCTCCTGAGCTCTGAAAGGAGACCAGTAAGCAATCTGTCTCACTACCATTTCCCATTGCTTGCTCCGCTGGCTTTCTTCCACATTCCCAGCTAGATTTTCTTTTGTGGAGTATACTTTGGCCTCCAGGGGCTTCCCAGCCTCCCGGCAGCCCTGCCTCTCCTTGAAGTATTACTGTTTGTGCTGATCAGTTGCATCACAAATATTAATGGAACACCTACTGAGTGCCCAACACCATGTACATATCAGAGATGAAAGAAAATTTCTTTCCCTTCTGGGTCTTACACTTCAGTGAAGGGTGCTGGAAAATATCATTTAAAACTAACTCTCCTTATCACCCCAGAAAATCTCTCTACAAAAGTAAAAGAGAAAGAAAGCACTTTTATTACTGAATAACCATTAAACCATAATGTGATGCCCATCACAGTCAATCCACTAAAGTCATTACAATGACAGAAAGAAGTCGCGTCCTCTTACACTGTAAAGCAGATAAAACCCATTACGCGCATGTTCACAAGACAAATAATAACTAGTCCTCAAGTAGGAGGAAATGAAAGCAACACTCGTCATATAATCTACCCTAAATTTACTTGGTAATTGGGATGGTCACCTGTGTTTGCTAATGTCTTTTAAAAAATAACTTTCTCCTATCTCTGTGATCTGAAGTAGTTTGCAACTTGGAACCAGGCACCAGCTAAAGGTAAGGGTCCTATCCTCCCAGAAAACTAGGGACTAAGGGCTCTACCTTCCTTGATGATTGCATTGCAAAGAGATGGCTCCCAGGTCCTTAAGGAAGCCTTCCTAAGTCTTAAATTCGCAGGAGCCTTATTTAGATTTTAAAAAGATTTACATACATTTCAAAGAGACAGGGAAAGAGCTTATAATTACAAGTTGTCTAAAGTAAATGCTTTAAAAAGAGGGAGGGAAAGCCTCTTCCTTCATTTTCAACAGGGTGAATTAGGTTTCTTATTTTTAATTTGTATTTGCCCGGTAAAGGGAGATAGGCCATCAATAAGTGGATTAAAAAATGACTAAACATATTTAAACATCAGAAAAATTTCAAAGGAATGTGCTATAAAAAAATTAAGTAAGTTAATGCAACCTGGAGGTACGTCCTGGAGCTAAGCATCAAGGATGCACTGTCTGAGCAAGTGACATTCGACCAGAGACCTGAAAATTCCAAGCAGAGTAAGTACTGAGGCCTTGAAAGAAGAAAAAGACTGAGTTGTTCAATGGACTCAGTGAGTCAGGATAAGTGGGCTGGAGTAAAATGTGGGGAGAGGAGAAGAATAAAGGTGAAGAGGAAGATCGGGGCAAGATCCTGAGGACTTCGTAGACCTCAGCATGGCGCTGAGATTGTATTCCGGTTATAGGGAGGTTTGCAAGCAGAGGAATGACACGATCTAATTTATGCCTGAGAAAGATGCCTGGCTGCCCTGTAGCAGGTTGACTGCTTGGAATTGGTGACAGTCATTGGAGAGACATGTTGAGGAAAGAGTGGGGGCAGCGAGTAGATACAAAGCTGTTGTGGAATTCAAACAAGCAACGAGTTTGCAAGGACCAGGGCTGGGGCCGTAGAGGTGCCGAGTAGAGGGATAGGTTTGCGATACAGTTAGAATCAGAACTTATCAATGAACTGGATGCATCCTGTGTCATGGAGGACATGAGGGAAAGAATGGAATTAAGCATGCTTTCAAGGCTTCTGGTCTGAGAAATGTGGTAGGTAATGGTGCCATTTATGAAAAGGGTGTGTACTTCGAGGGAGCTACAACTGGCAGAGAGAATTACGGTGCGCGTATCAGGCATTCAGGTGGCGATCTGAGAGTTCGGAGACTCTGAGGCTAGGAGAGGAATGTGCATTTGCATTTCCTGCTCCATGTTTGCTGTGATTTAATATTCCCAGTGGCCACTGTGGACTCTGCTGGACACCAAAGTTACAGAATATTCTGTTGCCTACAGGTGACGGACAGATCTCTATTTTTGCTGTTACTTCCTCTTTATCAGGTTCAAAAGCAATGTTTCATGTGACTCCTTGTACTGACAAATTTGAATAAAAACCAATAAGCTAAAGTCAGCATCACCCATCCCCCTCACTGTAGTTTCTGCCTGAATCAAGGCTTGTTTAGCCCGACGTCTTTTCCTTCTTGGCTAATTCTTCCATGTTAAGTTCCTGTATCAGGCACGTCCTGGCTCAGCTGGATCTCTTCTCTGGGTAGCACAAGGCTAACTCAAGGTTCTGACAGACTTGAGATCCTTCTGGGGATGAATATGTGTCCAAGGATCATGACTATTCAGGTTGTTGGCAGAATTCAGTCTATGGGGTTGTAGGACTGCGCTCTGTTTTTTAGCTGGATGAACAGCTTGAAGTCACTCAGCTTCAAGAGGCAGCTCACGTGGCTCAGCTTGTGTTCCTCTGCTCTACCTTCAAAGCCAACCAGGAGTCCTTCTCATCCTTGAAATCTCTTTGACATCTCTTTGGCTCCATCCTTTCTCTGCTTACCTCTTCTGATACCCTCTTCTGTAACCAGCTAGAGAATATGCCCTGCTTCTAAGGTCTTTTGTGATTACATTGGTGCATCTGAATAATTCCAAATATTCTATTAAGAACACTTATGTGGTAACCTTAATTCCATCTGCAAAATCCCTTCAAAGGGATTAGATTCATGTCCGACTGAATAACTGGAGAATGGAAATTTCAGAGGGACATCTTTTGAGTCCTGCCTATCCAGTTCTTCAGTTTTAAAGGGTCTTTTTTTTTTTTTTGAGCTCTTACACCATCTCAAAAGGCAAACTGATTAAGAACAAAGAGCACCTACCACACTGCCTATGACTTAAGTAAGTTGATTTGCCAACATCCTTTATTTTACATTGAAGGTTATAGTCTGTTGAGTTCCTTGAAATCGCCCACCCTACAAACAGGAGTTATTAAGAAAGGAGTCTAATAGGGCGCCTGGGTGGCTCAGTTGGTTAAGCGACTGCCTTCGGCTCAGGTCATGATCCTGGAGAACCCGGATCGAGTCCCACATCGGGCTCCTTGCTCAGCGGGGAGTCTGCTTCTCCCTCTGACCCTCTTCCCTCTCGTGCTCTCTATCTCTCATTCTCTCTCTCTCAAATAAATAAATAAAATCTTTAAAAAAAATTAAAAAAAAAAGAAAGGAGTCTAATAAACTTTGAAAACAGACTGATTAACCTGATTTAGATGGGTTGAGTAGTTTTGTTTTGTTGCTGTTATTTTTAGTGCCAAAATTATTAGGCATATTTAATTTATAGCAAAGAGCAGAGGGCAATGGAAGGGAGGCACAGAAGAGGCAAAATGTACTTAGGTTTCTGCTTTAACAATGAACGGCTGCGTTGGCTTTGAAGCCTGAAATATGAGGGGCTTAGCAGAATCCCACAGTTCTGTGAGTTCCAACTGTGCAGCCACCTTTTGAAATGATGAACCATTACCAACATGGTATTTAGAAATCCCAAAGAGCTTTCTTACTCCCTTTCACTCCAGTCTTTCAAAAATCTTTCTGAAGTGAAGGCAAGTACAAAAGTCTGATAAAGACCACTGTCAGTGCGTTTGAATGAACTTTTACCCAGTGTCTACTAAATCCCAAGCACTATCTTGAAATTATCTTTAAGTCCCAGATCATTCAGTGGGGCTGTGGGGAAGTCTGCACTTAAAACAGAAATAATACCTAGTGACTGGCCCAGGTCTGGTTGACCACACCAACACTCTCTCTCCTTTCATAGTTCTGTGGAAGGCAGACAATCCCCCCAAAAGTGCCAATGGTATTCGGGATCAATAAGAGGCAAGAGAATTCCAAGGGTAAACAGTTAAAGAACTTTAACTCTTCCTGACATGAAAAAATCCGATGAGAATGTTGGCTTACTGCATTTTCATTTTCAAAAGGCATTTATTCATTTTTTTAATGGGCAGGAGAGAGGTATGCTGTCCTTTGTCATGAGCAATCAATAGATTGTGTAATCACTTGGAGCTCTCCCCCTCTCCTACCTCATGATAAAAGTTTGAGAGTTAGTCACATGCTATCTCTTTGTAATCGAAGCTCAGGGAGAGCGTTGTGTTCCCACATAAAGATAAAATTCCATCAGAAAAAAAAACAAAAAACCCAAATGCTTTGTGTACTTCTGTTCCTCACTGTTTCCTTTCTCTTTGGCCTCCCGAAACATTTGTACTCAAGAATTTTTAAAGGTTAATAAAAAGAAGCAGGTCTGGAGTGATAAATAAATGTGACTCTGTTATATAGGCAGACACGATAAATCTTATCCTCTGGTGACTGTGCCCAGATGAAATTATAAACGAACTCATTACCTATTTGGGAAGAGAGAAGAGGCAAACAACATGGAAGCAACAAAAGAAGGTTATTAAGTAGGTTTATATTTTATTTTAGTTTTTGGCTCCCAATTCTCATCCTTGGCCCTAGAGACAATCCCATGACTCTTCTTGAGAAAGACAGAAATGAGACCTAGGAATACTCACTTTGGTTTTTTTGCTTTGCTTTGTTTTATTTTTTTAAAGACAGGCAGACTGCCAGATGCAGTACCTCATTTGGATGTGTCTGGAGTCTTGGAAGCTTGACTACCCTATGTTCCCCTACAAATGGACCTTGAGAGTTTGCTTGGAGGTTCTAGCAGGGGAGCGCCGCTACTTATATGCCCTTGACCAAAGAACGGTCCTCCTCTGTCCGGGAAGGTCATCCTCTTTGAGTGACAGCTTCAGGAGGGATACACATGGAGCCATGAGGGAGGAAGGGGACACCTGCTTAGCCAGCCAGATCAGCCAAATCAACCCTGGTGATCAATGGGGTGACAGATGTCACACCCAGATCACCCCCACACCCGAGGACTACTCACTTTGATGCTTGCACTTGTGGTACAAAGCCCGGACACACATCACCCACAGAGAGTAGACAGTCACCACCAGATCTATTCACATGCAGAGGAGACTGGCATTGTCTAAGATCCATTTGCTTCTTCTTACCACCAGCATAAAGCCTTCAGGATAGGAATCTACCAGGCCCCTGAGTAAGCTTGGTGTTGAGGTTTTTCAACTCAGGACAAAGTGTATCATTCCAAACCCCAGGCAAGGAACATTACACAATGTCGTGATCTTTGCATGCAGTTCCAAATGCAAGATACTAAGAAATGACTTTTTTCAATGATCAGACTGTTATTGGACTTGTGTCTTTACCTTGTATTTATTGACTTCTGACTCTACAGAATTTCTTGCAGTTGTTCACTAAGACAGACAGAACAAATGCCTTCCACTCAAGCAAGATAACCCCTACTGAGAGAAAGACACGTACATCAGTGAAGAATTCAAGATGTGGTCTACAGAGAACATACAAGCAAATGCTATGGGAGTAAAGAGAAACATTTGATGACATAAAACTGGGGAGACCACAAAAGATTTTGTGAAGGAGGTGGCTGCAGGATTGAACCTTTTCAATTATCTAACCATAGACATAAGTGATTTGAGAGATTGGAAAGAAGGTATTCCCGATTTGAGATTAGCGGCAGCACATTTCAGATGTGCAAAAGCACTTTGAGTGTTAGGAAATTACATGTGTGTCTGTTGGTGTGATGGTTAATTTTATGGTCAACCTGGCTAACCCACAGTGTTCAGATTTTGGTCAAATATGATGTTGATGTAAAGGTATATTTTAGATGAGATTAACATTGAAATCAGTAGGCTTCGAGTACAGCAGATTATCCTTAATCAGGCGGGTGGGCCCTGTTCAATCAGTTGAAGGTCTTAAGAGAAGAGCAGCGATCCCCTAAGGAAGAAGGAATTCTGCCTTCAGACTGGCCTGAGTCCAGCCGGAGCATCAGCTCTTCCATGAGTCTCCAGCTTGCCATCCTGCCATGCAGATTCTGAATTTACCAGCCTCCACGACTGCATGAGCCAATTCTTCAACTTCTCTCTCTGTTTCCCTCTCACCCGCTTCCTTTCCCTCTCCCTCTATCCTGTCTCTTTCCCCTCACCCCCCCCAAACCCATCTATTTCTATATCTGTTATTCTTCTCCGGAGGACTAACACGGTTGGGAAATTTTCAAGTGAAAAAGGGAAAATTGTGGAAGAAGAATGTGGGAAGTATGCTGGAGCACTATCATGTCCCGCCTGAGATTCTAGTCTAAGGAACCTACTCTTTATTATTTGATACAGTAAAGCCACTCAGATTTTTAAGCAGAGGATTTTGGTGATGAGTTAAAAACCTTTCTATTATAAAGGGTGATTTTGAAAGCACTGTTAACTAGAAAGAGTAGTAACGGTTTGGTTATTACTAAATAATTAGTTAACAGTTTAGTTGGTTGAAGGCCCGGAAAAGGGTATTAGCAATTAAGAGGGAATGTTAGTACAGGCATTTTCCAAGTTTTGGGCCTCCAGTAATAAATACGATGTAGATCAGAGTCATTTAATGGCACCACGTCAGGAGAATTTAGGGATTTGGGATGACACAGAGTGGACATACTGTGAAGTTCTTACTAACTTCCACTGCCACTGTTGGAGGCCACATGTTTGCCACCTGGATCGCTCCAACTCGTCCAGTAGCAGGAATTCAACATCCTGAAAGTGTCATCTAGATCTTTCTCACATGAACCTAAAAGCCAATTCGAACAAGCTACAGCTTCTACCCTCCCACCGTCCTTTTCTGTTGCTATTTCTCTTCTATTCAACTTCCTTACCCACTTGGAGAAGGCAAATTTACTACTGCCTAGCTTTATAAAGCTAGCTTGTGTGTCAAGATGCTACCTCTGGATGCTCTACTTAGAATCCTTGGGGTACCAAAATGCCATGAAAGCACCAGTAGGGAACGAGAGAGACCCTGTACTTGGTTTATTACATCCCCTGTCTTTTTGGGACACAGGAGCAGAATCTCACAAAGTCCCTCATGAAAAGATTTGTCAGCTTCTGCTTCTTACTCTTATTTGTCTTTAAGATGTTCAACATCATCTTATCTCGTCGCTCGTGATGGAGTTTTCTTCATTAAATCTATTCCCACTAGAGTTTGAAAGATAAATATTCTCTTTCTATTCGTCTAGTTGTCACTTCTTAATTTTTGAGTGACATATGGAACCAAACATTTTTATCAGCATGTAGACAAAACTCTCACTTCTATCCTAAGAGAATAAAGAAATATGCATTCAAGCATTGTTAAGCAAAGATTTTTCACTGAAGACATTTTAACATAATATAGAAAAAAATAGAAAGAACCTAACTATGTAAGGATATCAAAGTTTTCTAAAGCAAATATATGCTCCAATCAAAATGAAAAGATTAAATAAATGTTTATACACTTTTATGATGTGTATCCATACATCATGATAATAATTTCTTAAAATGATGAAGTGGAAAATCATTTCTAAGAAATATTTACTGGGAAATGCAGGACACAAAATGGCACATGTTATTTAATTACAAACATGCATATATGTGTCTTTATATAGTTCATAGTAAATTAAGTACTTCCTTGTATTATAAGTAACAAAGTTGAACTAAATATACCAAATGAAGTAATGATGCTCTCTCTTTGGTGAGATATTTTTTTGTTTGCCTAGTTTTCAGCTTTGCACATCGACCATATATTACTTGCATAATCAGAGAAATGTAATCCATATAATTTTTAGGAAGGGCCAAGTTAAGAGAAAGTAGTGGAAGGGATAGTTACCCTGAGTGATTGCCCTCATTACATCAGTATAGAAATCATTTAACCACCACATGGATGGTACACGTTTAATAATTCACACATTACTCATAAATCTCTTGCTTTATGGTGTCTCTACAAAGGATCCAACGTATACCAAGCAAGTCCACCCAACATCATGCAGTGAGAGAGGCAGTGAACCGTGGCGGAGTCAGACACGTGAGTGTGAAAGCTATACCCGGTGTTGCCACTGACATTATCAATGAACTTGACAAGACTCTTACCCTCTCTGAATCTCAGTTTCTACATCTTTGAAACGGAGAAGTAATACTGACCTTGGAAACACTGAAAAAAGTAAAACATAACATAATATATGTGAAGAGAATAGCTCATTACCTAGCGCATAGCTTCAATTAATGGCAAATTTAAAAGTAGTTGAAGTCATTACTCCTTCTACTATAAAATTAACTTGCTATGATGATGCCACTCCGCAAAGACAGGGGAGGTAAAATTTCGGTAAAAATCCTTATGATCATCATCAAAGTAACAGTAGTAATAATGTTAACATCAGTCAGGGGTTTGGCTGAATGTTTCTCCATATTGAGATGCTGTACGTGCAACACAGGGAGTCAGCATTTTCGCTTGGCAAAAAAATAAAGTTAATAATAATACAAATAATAAATGGAACCATTATAACTAAAAAAAAAAAAGCCACCTCCAATACCGATAATTTATTTGGATAAATAATTCAATTATATCTGCCTAAAAAAAAAGAATGAAAGCTTTTAAAATATTAGTAACTCAAATCTCATGCAATGTAGTGAAAATAAAACATACAAGTGGAACCACTAATTGGAAAATTGGAAGCTATTTCAGCAAGAATGTCTGAAGGTTATCAGGCTGTGGTTACAACATTATACTATACATTATCATGCAGCAGGAGACAACAAGCATGAGAGGTGTTAGGTGATTGCCTAGTGGGCATGAGGTGTAGCTGGAACTGAGGGCACAGGAAATAAAGTAGTGGTTGCTCGATCTTCCTTTTTTTGTTTTTAATATTTATTTATTTATTTTGAGAGAGAGAGAGAGCACATGTGCACCTGCATGAGTGGGAGGGGCAGAGGGAGAGAGGATCTCAAGCAGACTCCACATTGAGCGCGGAGCGCCACACGGGGCTCGATCTCCCCAACCCCGAGATCATGACCAGATGCTTAACCAACTGTGCCACCCAGGCGCCCCTGGTTGCTCAGTCTTTGTGATTCTATCTATGCTCATATTAATTAATGTCTAATCATTTGGTAACAGACTAAATTATTTCTGTTATCTCTTATTTTCTACATAAGACTATTAAATAGTTATTTTAGGGGACGATACCTGAGACAAAAAATATATATATATATAACCACTCAAGAAAGAATGGTTTTCAAAGCAATGAAATAAATAATGTATGCATAAAGAAGAGGGGAGTAGGGTAACGTTTATTTTAAAAACCATGTAACAACACAAAAGAATAGACCCTAAATTTCCATTTTAGAACTAGGAAACTGAGTCTCAGAGAATTCAAAGTTCTGCAGCTGTTTAGCGGCAGAGACAGAATTCTTGCCCTCATTATGAAGAAGTGCCTGCCTTCCTACAAAGGTCTTGATTATTTTTGTCACAACTAAAGTATAAAATGCCTGAATCCTGCTATCTGCATTACTGACAGGTGTGGACAACACAGCGCTGCATTTATAAACATGTGAGACAGTAGATAAGCAGATGTAAGCAGTTTTCTCATCTGCCAAACCTGCTAATTGTTTGCAAAATGTTCACATGCCCCTGACTATCTTTGATTTTGGTATTATTAAGTATCTCAAAAACTAAATTGCAAAAAAACTAAAGTATCTTCAAACCCAGTAAAACAATAGCTGCTATTTCATTGCCCATACCATCTTCATAAACGGTTCCATGCATAAAGCAAATTCACATAGAATATTATGAGTAAGATAATTTACAGCCTTTTGGGATTTCCTTAGAATCCAATGAATCATCCGTGGCCAAACACAAGGACAGTCTGTGCTCTCTATGGGCATATCAACATTGCATGAATAGAACCAAGAGTTCTGATGATAAGTCCACTTTTTTCCTGGATGATGGAAATTATTTCATGAGAAAAATAGAAAAGAGAAGTGAACGATAGCTTTTAAAACACAAACTGAAGCCCTATTCACTTTGTTTCACTGTTAGCTGTATACTTGAGCACAGTAAAAAAAAAAAAAATATATGATTCTTCTGTTTCCTTTGTACTGGTCCTTCCCTTATTCACATACCGCCACCTCTGGTCTTGCTGAAACACAAATGTGAAGATTTGAGGAGGTTGTAGAGCTCTTTAATTTCCGTAGAAAATAATAGGATAGGCCACTATCATTTGGGTTTTATCTTACTTGAAGAATAGCACAGTGGTAAGAAGTGATAAGAAGCATGACTTCTTGTGTCAAATTGTCTGTTTCAATACCGATCTGCAATTTACTAGCTATCGACCTCCCCAGGTTATTTATCCTCTTGTTGCTTTAACTTTTCTGGGCTGTGAAATGGTGATCAATTGTTGTGAAGATCAAAAGTTAACATTGTATATGTTTAAACACTTAAGACTTTCATTTTGGACTAGGACAGCACATTTGATCTCCTACCAACACCCTTGCTGAGAGCAACTATAAAAGCTGGATAAAACTAATTTAAAAACCACTGGAACGTGTCAGAGGGCAGTCAGGACTTGAGAGGCCAAGATCCCAAATAGAAGGGAGACCCACTGAGGTGAATAAGACATTCTGCGCAGCTTTTACACTCAGGGGTTTGCTGATTCTCAGCACAGAGCACAGAAAGCAAAAATACAGTGTTTCTCTGTGGTGTGCAGCCCCCTCCGTGGGCTGGGGAGGTGAGTACTGCAGCCCACCAGCATGGCCGGAACACAAGAGGCCAGGATGACAGCAGAATGCGAACCCACAGAGAAGTGAGCAGGTACTCAAAAATCAATTCAGTCTTGAAGTATTTGAAAACTCCTAAGATGCACTTGGAATGAAAGAAAAAATAGAAGAAATGCTCAGAAAAGAAGCAGAAAGCTAAAAAAATATTTAAGCCAAATTTTGACAGTCTTAGGATGCTAAGAAAATGAAAATTAGATTTTAGGGCTGCCAATGAGGGAGAGGGGTTCAGGATTTTAACTGAAATTTCTAGAAGGCTGCATCCTAAGATAATGGACAAGCTTCAACTACATCGTGGTTTTATGCCAGTCTTCTACTTGGCTACTAGGAAAAGCATGTCCCTTGAGGAAGAACATCTACAAGTTTTCACATACAGTGTTCAAGATGAAATTCTTAAAAAAAATACCAGTCATGCCAAGAAGTAGAAACAAAAAGATGAACAATAATAAAAAAGATTATAGATGTAGAAACAGCATTGAGAGTGATCTACATATTGCAGCTATCAGATACAGATTTTCAAATATTGGTAAGTACTATTTTTAAAAACAGATGAATATGGAGAATTTTGCCTCAAAGCTGGAAATTCTTTTTAAAAGTGGAATTCCTGCATCTAAAGAATTCAATAGCAAATGAAAAATTCAACAGGTAGTTTTAACAAGAGGAAGGACTAGAGAGAGAATTAGCAGAGTGGAGAACATGGCTGTGCGAGTTTGCTGGGGCTGCCAGAATAAAATCCCACACCCAGGGGCTGGGGGTAAACAACAGACCTTCATTTGTTCACGGTTCTGGAGCTAGAAGTCCACTGTCAGTAGGTCTCGTCTCGTCTGGGCCTCTCTCCTTGCTTTGCAGATGCTCACCTTCTTGCTGTGTACTCACAGATCTATTCTGTATGTAGGCAAGCCCCACTGGGCCTTTGTGGGTCCAAATGTCTTCTTCTTTCAAGCTCATATGTCAGATGAGACGGGGGCCCACCCTCGTGGTCTCATTTTAACTTGATCTCTTCTCCAAAGGCCCTGTGTCCAGATACAGGCGCACGCTGAGGTTACAGGGGTAGGGCTTCAACATTTGGAGTTTGAGGGGGCACAATTCAGCACATAACAATAGATTAAAAGAAAGTGTCCAGACTGAAGTAAAAAGAAACCAAATAAAGTAATATACAAGAATAAATAAATAAAAGGAGCATAAGAGACACATGGGGCATGGTTTGTAAGGCTGCCACTCTTAGGAGGAGGCCTAGAGGAAAGGGTGGGGGAGATATGGCAGGAGCACCATCAGAAGACATCACAGCCAATGCAGCTTCTAAAACTTATAAAAGATATTATGCGGCTGTTACATGAATTTCTAAACTGTTCCATCAACATAAATTCAAAGCAAACACCTCTCGCTAGATCACAAGGAAACTGCTCAAAATTAAACACAAGGGGAAGGTTGGAAAGGCACCCAATGTGGGGGCACATGTACATACGTACACACGCACGTGCACACATCCACACAATACCTTCACAGCAATAACAGCAAGAGTGAGAGTTAACTTTTCTATACAAATGGTATAAGCCAGAGGAAAAGGAAATACCAAAATGTATACCAAAGTTTTTATGAAGTGGCGTATTCTATTTCTAGTTTCTGAAAGATGATATAAAATACTGGTGGTTTTCTTAAATTGACTGCAAATATAATGGATAGATGATAGATAGATGATAGATAGACAGACAGACAGATATATGCATAGATACATAGAAAGTAGGATGTCACCAAGTGGTGGTATTCCATGAATAAAATAGATCTTTAACAGGTGAAATAACATCCATTCTAATTTTCACAGTTGAATAAAAGGGAAATCCTATATTTGTTTATTTTTTAAATATTTTTATTTATTTGGGAGACAGAGAGCAGAGTAAGAGAGAGCACAAGCAGGGGGAGGAGCAGAGGGAGAAGCAGACTCCCCACTGAGCAGGGAACCCGATGACATGGGGCTCGATCCCAGGACCCCGGGATCCTGACCTGAGCCAAAGGCAGACACTTAACTGACTGAGCCGCCCAGGTGCCCCAGAAATCTTATATTTGTATAAAATATATAAAAAAAAACTATTTTAAGAAAGTCAATATACATTCAAGAAGAAAGCACTTAGTAGGTTGAAAATAGGAAGGACCTTTCTTAATCTCTTAAAGAACACTTTCAAAAACATACAGCAAATGTCATACTTAGAGGGAACAATATCAAATTTTTTACCCCAAGAAAGGAAAGAGAAACTGATGTCTGCTATGGGCCCTTCCATTGTAATTTATACTAGCAAGAGAAATAAACAAATGGTGTAAGCTATTAAAAGGAGGAACAAAAACTCTAATTTTTCCCAGAATCTTTGACTGGATATAATATAGACATACAAAATAATCTACCTATTACCCATTAGAATAAGTTAATTTAGAAAGTCACTGGTCGTAGGGTCAATATACAAAAATGAAAAATGGTATTACTGCAGATTACACAATGATTAAAATTTCAAAGAAAAATTCCATTTCTAGTAACATTAGAATACATCAAATACATAGCAAGTTAATATAATGAGAGATATGAAAGATCTCTCTGCTGGAATATATAAAACATTAGTGAATGTTTCACTTCTGGTATAACCGAGTAAGTTCTTTCCAGGACAACTACCCTACAGGTATCAAACAAATGCTGGGGAGAATACTCTGAAATCACATGAATGCAACAAAAGCAGATTTTAAATGGAGACATCAGGTACAAGGAGAGCATGGCATGGCATCAGGTTCCTGTATTTTAATGAATTTTAGCTGAGGGCAGGCTGAAATCAGCAACATGCAGAGCAATCCAAAGGTCCAGTAGAACCAGAAGACTCGGTTTTGGTGCTCCCTGTGCGTTGAAGCTCTTATACAATGTTCACACTTGGGATTGTCCTGTCCTGATGAATCGGCCATTTTATCATTATGAAATGCCTTTTTCCCCCCTCTGGCAATACACATTTCATGAGAACTACCTTGGCTTATATTATTACAGCATTCTTTGGGAAGGTGCGGCTAGAAGGGGTTATGAGGTGGGGTCTGGGTTGCTAGGATCTTCTGTTTCATGAGCTGGGCATTGGTCACGTGGGTGTTTTCCATCCGAAAATTCATCAAGCAATACCCGTATAAACATGCATTTTTCTGTATGTGTTTTTATGCTTCAATAACGTTTTTAAAATGTTTCTAGTTAGAGGGGCGCCTGGGTGGCTCAGATGGTTAAGCGTCTGCCTTCGGCTCAGGTCATGATCCCAGGGTCCTGGGATCGAGTCCCGCATCGGGCTCCCTGCTCCTTGGGAGCCTGCTTCTCTCTCTCTCTCCCTCTGTCTCTCGTGAATAAATAAATTAAATATTTAAAATGTTTCTAGTTAGAAAAAATAGTTTTTTGAAAGTTCTTAGAGTTGGAACTGGCAGAACCCATGGAATAAGAGATTTATTGATATTTGAGAATTTCCATTGCCTTGGAGAACCTACGGTTCCAGAGCTTCATCTTATGGGTAAAGTAGACCAGGCCCAGAAGGAAGCAGGGCTGTGTGTAGGACAGAGCCTGGAGCCCAGGTCCGCCACCCAGGCTACAGTTCACAATGGGTTTGGTTGCTGGTAGTGGCACCGCCATCCATATCTGCCAGTTACCCTGGTCCTCCTGGAGGCTATGAAGGGAAGTGGCTCATGCACCTTTTGGTTTTGGATAAAGTAGGCAACAGAGGACAAAGCTTCTCTCCTTCGTTTGTCGTCTGAGTGAGCGTTGGCCCCAGTTATGTCCTTATTCTGTTTTCAGAAGGGTTTTCTGTGAAGTCACTCTTTCCCAGGCAGAGTGGATTTACGTAGGAAAACACTGAGAATGGAGGAGAGGTCGAAGGTTTTGTCCAGAAAAAAATGCATTGATCCCATAAAATTCTTACCGACGAAGACTGAGGAATAATCCCCAAAGAGGTGCTAACTCTTGTAGTATTTGCTGGATTGTGAGTTAGAGAAGAGGTACATGAACCTTCTTTGAAAAACACGAGATGAAATTTAGAAAACAACCCAGGGCTAGAGGACCAGGGTTCTGAGAGAGGAGGCAGGATGGATAAGGTTTTACAGGTGGAACCTCATCACGGGACTTTTGTGGTTTTTCAGTGGGTTTTAATCATCTTTCTCAAAAGAGATGATGACAGATGTCTTAGTGTGTTCAGGCTGCTATAACACAGGATCACTGACTGGATAAATTAGAAAAAACAGAAATTTATTTCTTACAGTTCTGGAGGCAGGAAGTCCAAGAGTGAGAGACCAGAACTGCTGGTCTCTGGTGAAGGCCCTCTTCTGGGTTTCAGACTGTCAGCTTCTCACTGTGTCTTTGCATGGTGGAAAGGATCTCTGTGGTGTCCCTTTTACAAGGGGCACTAATCCCATTCATGAGAGCTCCACCCTCATGACTTAAGAAGCTCCCAAAGGCCCCAGGTCCTAATACGACCCCCTTTGTGGATTAAGACTTTCAACATATGAATTTGGGGGTGGAGGAAACAAACATTCAGTCCATAGGAATGGATACTTTTGTGAAAGTCAGACACTTAGCATTTAGTGTGTGATCATTATATCAGGTTGTTAGGGTAGGAAAACAATGCAGCATGAAGCATCAACCAGAACTTTTGGGCAACTATTCATTTACCCAGTGGGTCACATTGAATTTTGGCATCAACTATGACACCAGCTGCTTCCTTAGGAGCCAGGACAGCCTCAGCTCGCCTCTCAAAGCTGCAACATCTCCGTGAGCCGCTGCTATGGGGACAGGGCTAACAATAAGTGCAGTCTGGCCATCAGCTTCTGCAAATGCTTCCCAACACCATTTTCAGAACCGAGGGTGTCAGGCCTGGGTATTAAATACATGGAGGCTGAGATGAACGCTCACAATGCAGGGATCACAAGAGGTCTGGGTGAGAAAGTAAAAGTTTAGTCATCGGGTAAGGAGAACACAGTCTCAGGACATGGCCAAATCAAAGCCAGTGGATGTCAAAATCACAATACTAAAGTTCAGTGCCAGGCTTGTAATTTGAGGAAAGATAAAGTTGGAACCGGTGCACAGCCGAGGCAACAATGGAAAGCTGTTTTAACTATTAATGCCTCAATTTAAAAAAAAAAAAATTTAATTCTTTTTTTTGTTGTTGTTAAAGAAGTGACCAGAGCTTGATGTCAGGAGCAGGCAACAAGGGAGCAAAGGGAATTTGTCTAAAGGTCCCGCTGCTCCCTACAGCCCCACTCCCACTCACCGTCTGTCTTAGTCCCTTGGGCTGCCACAACAAAATACCATCGACTGGATGACTTAAGCAACACAGACATTTATTCTCTCGGTTCTGGAGGCTGGAAAGTCCAACACCGAGGTTCTGGCAGGTTCCATTCCTGGTGAAACCTCCCTTCCCAGCTAGCACATGGCCACCTTCTCGTGTTCTCAATGGCAGAGAGAGACCCCTGGTGTTTCCTCCTTGTCTTACAAGGACACCTGTGTTACGTGATCAGGGCTCCACCCTTATGATTTCATTTAATCTCCATCACCTCCCTAAAGGCCCTATGGCCCATACAGTCCCATGGTAGGGGGCTGGGCTGCAACATGTGAATCTGGGAGAACACAATTCAACCAGTAGCACCATCTAACTACTGAGAAGTATTTCTCTAAACCAGTGCATGTAAGACCTGCATAAGCAATTTCCTGCACTACATTTCTCTTGAAAAAAAAAATCTAAAGTGGATGTAGTGACACCAACTGTCAAAGTGACCAAAGGGAGCTTAAATCAGATGAAGGTTTGCAGAGTCCAGAAGCAGAGATTCTGCTTTGGCTCATCTAGGGTGAGGTCTGGATGTCTGTTTTTAATATTTTGTGTTTTACTGCAAAGTGCATCAGGAGCTTCTGTTGGAGGTGGTCCATGGATCATATTTTGAGAAGAGATTCTTTAAATATGTTGAAAGTCTGAAATCTATCCACATCACAGACATTTTGGCAAGACCTCTTTGCCCCCAGGGACGCCGGTTAAGTATCTGCCTTCAGCTCAGGTCATGATCCCAGGGTCCTGGGATCGAGTCCCACATCACGCCTTGCTCAGTGGTGGAGCCTGCTTCTCCCTCTCCCTCTGCCTGCCTCTCTGCCTACTTGTGCGTGCGCTTTCTCTCTGTGTCAAATAAGTAAATAAAATCTTAAAAAAAAAAAAAGACCTCTTTGCTCACAATAAGTGTAAGAAAATGAGCCTTCTCTACTAATTGTCCAGGGTAAGCTTTCCATGTGAATGGTAGTCTGAACCCGAGGGGATTTGATTGACTCACCCGGTAACATCATGAGCTGTGCAAATAAATGACATGAAGTTTATGTGCCATGGTGGCCTTTGACTCCTGTCAAGCTCTGATTTCAGGCAGGTGGAAATTCTTAGACAAAGGCCATGGAATGATCTCTGATTGCATTTCCCCGACTCCCTTGGTAGCTAGGTTCTGGTGTGCTTCGCCAGTGAGAGGTACTGATAGGACCTTGGGAAAGGGAGAGAGGGACAAAGATGGTGGTGCTTCTGGACACACCAGAACTGTGTGGGCTCCTGAGCTTCTGTGTAGCTGCATTGGCACATTTCCAGGGCAGGAGCAATGGTAATGGTGTTGCCTGAGAAGAGCAGGGACAAGTGAGAACTAGATTCCCGAGACGGATGGCACCAGCTTCCATAGCTCTGGATGAGCTCCTCTCCTTTCTCCTTTAGAGGTCTCTCTGCACCATTCACCCTTCCAGCCCTTCTTTTTCTTACTCTTTTTTTTTCTTTTTTAAGGATTTTGTCTATTTATTTATTTATGTGAGGGAGAGACAGAGAGCCCCCGAGCAGGGGGAGGCGTAGAAGGAAAGGGAGAAGCAGATTTCTCTCTACATGGGGAGCCTGACATGGGGCTCGATCCTCGGACCCTGACATCATGACCTGAGCTGAGGTCAGACACCTAACTGACTGAGCCACCCAGAAGCTACCCCCTCTTTAAAAAAAAAAAAATTTATCCCTCCAGCCCTTCTGAGTGAGTCCCTGAATTATACCCCTCCCTGCTTGAAAGGTAGAGTGGTCTCCTGTTCCCCTGGCTGGACACAGAGTGTTCCGGCTGGTGAGTTATTAAACAACTCCAAGTTCAATTTCTTAGCAATCTCACTCTATATTTTAAGAAAAACCAGAAAACAAAAGGGATAAATAAGAGAAAATGTTACTTTTTATAAATTGTTTAATTCAATCCTCATGTTAATACTGGGGTTCAGATTTTTAAAAAAAAATCATCGTTCACTTCATTGATAATAGAGTGTAAATTATTTGTCCCAGGTTATATAAGAAATGGCAGAAATGCAAGTTGAACTGTGATCTTTCGACTCCAAGAACAGAGCCCTTAGTCTTAAAATTCCATCACTATTTAAAAGAAAATGACATTTAAAAAAATAAATTTTGGGGTTTAATAAACTTTGCTGATCCACTAGAAGATAATCTATGTGCCAGCACAAATGCACACATTTCCTCTATACAAACTGTTACAGTATTTTTTTGTTTGGGTATACTCAAGAGCAAATTCCTTCTCTGGGTCTTATTAGAATTTTCTTAAGATAGCTGAATATAAATATGATAAAAAAATAGAAAAGATTTCTTTCTAACCATCAAATTCTTATGCTTCCTTGACTCTAGTCAGTGATTCTTAATTGTTCATCTCAATGATCTGTTGTTGGGGAAAATACAAAATTTTAATTATTTGGGATGATGAGAGACAGCATGTGGCCTCCACAGATAGTGTCCCAAGCTTGCAGAATTTTTTTACACAAGATCATACTTATGCTTTGTGACAGGTTACACCATTTCCCAAGATGATGCACCATCTGGCTGAGGGGAAAAATCAAGTACAGGCTCTGTTGTTGTTTAAATATGATGCTGTTTTCAAGCTGAGATTCAATAAATATGTACCAGGCCATACAAGAGACTCATAGGCTTTTTATCTTCCAATCTTTATTTAGATCTGTGGCAAGGCCATGGAAAGAGGCAAAGATCAGCAATTTCATTGTCTTAAAATTACTAACAAGTCACTTTATTTTTAAAGCATAATAATGATGATTTACAAACTGAAGACATGAAAACTTAAAGGGATTTTTTTTCTCAGTTTTAGTTTTGGTCCATATAACTTTATGAGATTTCTTGTACAATACTAAGACATATAAAAAGACATTAAAATGTCCCTCACTAATTGTTAGCACAGAAGTGTCTCTTGTAAGTGCTTTAACCAAGTTTCAGTTGCTTTTGACTAGAACCCTGACTTGTGATGATTTTATATCCTATCAGGGAAAAAGTCAGATATGTTTTAGGAAATTTCCTATTAATAAATAGAATGAAGCAAATGATCTTCCAGTTGCTTTTATAAAAAGTCTTGTTATTTTGTATTCTTTAATTGTTCATTTTCTATAACTTCCAAAGTTGAAAATAAGTCAAGGTAGATCTTGTCCAAGATAGGTCTTGAAGATTAGGCATACTTTAAACATGAAGACATATAGAAAAACAAGAAGAGAGGAAAGTCCTAGGTAAATAAAATAATCAGACTGAGGTATTTAGTTCATTTTTCCTTTAGTATCTAAACAGATCTCATCCATCATGGATGTCTTGGGGTTTGAAGTCAGTGACTATAGACTTTTGAGAGTCTCATAGAACTTTACACTTGCACCTGGTTGTTGGGAGCCTAAGGAAGGTGGTGCAGCCTCCTAGTTAAAAAGGTGGGCTGAGTAGTCAGATCATCCAACTCACTATAATTGATTCCTGCTCCTGCTTATTCTTTGAGCTTATGCAAATTACTTGCCTATTCTATACTTCAGATTTCCTGCTGATTACCTAGGTTGGAGAAACACTCTATGATGTTGGCAAGACCTGGGAAAGCACTCAAAGTAGGAGGCTGCCATTGCTAATTGCCCAAGCTAATTTACAAACATTACCTCACCAAGAGATTGAGTTCAAGAGTTCTCAATTCTATTATTTCCTCCAGTATGGCAGTGGTCATATATTTAGACCACGCAAGACAGTACAGAGACCTAAAAGTATTAAAATTTCATCATTGGACAAATCAGTGGGAGATACTCCAAGTCTACAGTGTTCACAAACTTAAAAGCTAAGTTGTCTTATTTTCAAGCACTCTACTCTTATCCTCAAAACTATCAACCGATTCGTCCTCTGACACTTTCATGATGGAGCTAACTAGAGCACAGGTTTTATTAAGCATGGGTTTTATTTGCATGTAGATTTTTATGTTATATTTAACATTAATTGGAGGCTCAAGTAATATAATGGTACATACACAGTTTAATATTTACAGCTAACTTTGGCCCATTTACTATATCCCAAATGTGTTCTTGGCTTCATTGCAAATATCAGTCTTTATCTTTATTTCATTTCTGAAAACTATTCTTAGGAATTAATTTTCCTTTTCTTGGTAACTGAGAAAATTTAAGCATATCATTTATATTCCAAATATTTAAGTCTGCATGTTAACCACTTTTCTCATTTTTAAAAAATAAATATAATCATAACATAATATTATGCAACTTTGTTATATTATGTATTATGTACGTTATTTTTCTTACATAATTTCCTACTATATGATAGCATATTTTATAACTTCCCATATGTATTATGAAGACAGTACACACTATTTGTCTTCAAAGGTGAATATTTAATGATATAGTCCAGGCAATGTTCTTAGCAAACTGGCTGCACATCATTATTCAATAAATGAAAATTAACCAATATATAATTTAAAATGTTAAGGTGAACTTTAATGAAAAACTTATGTAAAGAAATAGATTTTCATGGTAGCTCTATACATCTTACTTTCCTCTATTTCTATTTTGGCCATTCCTGGGCTCACTTCAGGAAACTCAGGCAGGGCATTAACTCAAGACTGAAACGGCAGAACAATTGGCTGTTGGGGTCATTCATCAATGTCATTCAGTGTTATACAGAGGAAGAGACTAATGAGGAATGTAGAGAGACTAACTCTTGACAGAACTAACCTGAAGCCTCCAATGAAGCACAATTCAATTCAGGTCAATAAGTAATATTGAGTAACAAGTATGTCCTCCCTCTGAGCAACAACAAAAGAGAGTGCCACATTTAAGATTTTTCTTAATTTTAGGTTTGCTTAATAATGACATTTCATAATGCTAGGTTGATTTGCTGTACTTTCAAATACCAATATCTACTAATAGCATAAATTTTGTTCCTACTAGAAACGTATTTTCCTAATAGAATTCAGAGTCCAGATAGATTAATAATTATGTCTGAAAAAAATTTAGAAAACACAGATCAACATACCTTTAAGTTAATTTTGTATGGGGAAGGCAGATATGCAATAAAACACATCACAAAAAATAATAAATTTATTTACTTAGATACAATAAAACTTTAGGACTGTAGAAATTAAAAGAATAGCACAATATTGGAAATACATCAGCCACAGCTCTTAAAAGATTAATAAGCAAATCATTGGGAAAACTATTGAAACTTACATTGAAAAATAAGCAACATGAAAACAGGATTAACAAGTAGGAAAGAATACAAATACCTAAAATAAATACAGAAGTGATGTTAAAATTCATTACTAATTAAGTAATACAGAATAAGATAATAAGGTATTATTTTCATCTATCAAATGAGTGGATATTTAATAAATGATAATTCTCAATAATGGTGAAGGTGCTGTAAATAGACATAGTTCTACTTTCTCGGTTAGAATGTAAGCCAGTATTAATTCTAGAGAGAATGGCTATATTAATATCAAACACAGTAGATATCAGAGCAAAATTATTACAAGGAATAAAGAAGGTCATTTTATAACGTTAAATAGTTCAGTTCGTGAAAAAGACATAACAATGTTAATCATTTGAACAGTTAATAACAAGAGCTTCAAAATATGTGAAGTAAAAAACTATTAGAACTTCAAGGAGAAATTAACAAATTAACAAATCCACAACTACAGTCAAAGGTTTCATTCGTACTCTCTCAATGTTTGGTAAAACAAGTATACAGAAATAAGATATATAGTATTTGCACACTAGCAATTAACCTTATCTAATTGACATTTATAGAACAGCCCAACCAAGAACAACAAAATTCACCTTCCTTCCAAAGGCACATGAAACATTCACCCAGACAGAGCATAATCTGAACCATAAAAAATCTCAGTAGATAAAAGAATGTAAATAATATAAGCATGTTTCATAACCATGATGAAATTAAAATAGAAATCAGTAACAGAAAGATCCCCTAAGTGTTGGGTTTCCTACGTACCACATGGCTTAATTAAAAAATAAAAGACAAAATAGAAAATATCTTGAAATTAGTAAAAATAAAAAATAAAAAAACCACATCAAGATTGTGGGATGGCACTAGCCACTATAGTAACACTGAGGAGGAAATTTATAGTGCTTTACACCATCATTAACATAGAAGAAAGTTCTCAAATCTAGAAAACTGAAAACCCATAGAGAAAATCAATAAACCAAATCTTTGATGCTTTGCAAATACCATTAAAATTGATAAACCTCTAACTTCATTGGTCAAAAACAAAACAGAGAAGACATAATTACCAATATCAAGAATGAGAGAGGTGGTATCACTGCAGGTTCTACAAATGTTGAATGGGTAAGAAGGAATCATGTGAATAAATTCAACGACTTGGATGAAATGGACAAATTCTTGGAAAGATACAAACTGCTAAAGCTCACTCACAAAAAAATAATCTCAATAGCCTTATAAATATTTTAATTTTTATATTTTAGTTAAAAACCTTCCCAATAGAATACTCCAGGCCCTAGTGGAATCCTACCAAATTTCAAAGAAGCAATAATACCAGTCTTAGAAAATCTTTTTTAGAAAACAAAGGAGAAATGGATATTACCTGACTCATTATAAGAAATCAGCATAGGGGCACCTGAGTGGCTCAGTCGGTTAAGCTTCTGCCTTTGGCTCAGGTCATAATCCCAGAGTCCTGAGATCAAGCTCACATCCGGGTTCATGTTCAGCCAGGAGCCTGCTTCTCCCTCTGCCCTTCCCCCTGCTCGTGTGTGCTCTCTCTCTCTCAAATAAATAAATAAAATCTTAAAAAAAAAAAAGGGAGGGTTGCCTGGGTGGCTCAGTTGATTAAGCGTCTTCCTTCAGCTCAGGTCATGTTCCCAGGGTCCTGGAATCAAGTCCCGCATCGGGATCCCTGCTCAGCAGGGACCCTGCTTCTCCCTCTGTTTGTTGCTCCCCCTGCTTGTGCGCACTCTCTCTCTCTGACAAATAAATAAATAAACTCTTAAAAAAAGGGGGGGGAGAGAGGGAGATCAGTATATAACCCTAACAACAAAACTTGACAGACACTATAGACACTTAACACTTCATGGGACCTAATCATGACAATGTGAAAAAGTCCTAGGTGATAGAGTGCAAATGGAATATTTATTGTATGATAGCAGAAAATTATCTTAAAAAGATCTGACTCAGCTGGACAAAGCTCCTTTTTGCCTGAAGGTTGGACATGAAGGTTGGAGCTACACAGACATTATGAATCCTGAGTGACCTTGCAGATGGAAACTATCTCTGATCATACGGAGGAGACAAAGAGATGTCCCCAACCCTGGTGAAAATGTTATGCTGCTTTCCAGTCCAGTACTGTCTTCCTGTGGATTTCTTTGACAGGAGAGACTAAACTCTCATGAGTTTAAGCCATATTGTGTCTACTAGTATTCACAGCTGAATGCAATTCTTAACTTACAGAGCCAGCAATTTTATTTCTAGGAAATTATCATGTAAATACATTTCCACATGTGTGCAAGAACATAAATTATATTATCATTTATAAATAGGCAAAGTTTTTTTTCAAAATACCTAAGTATATACCAGTAGAGGACTGTTTAAATAAATAATAGTAAATATTCAGGTGATATACTAGCAGTTAATAAGTATGACCTCCTTTTTATGACTGATAGGGAACAATCTGTGATATATTACTTAATAAAGAAGATAAAATATAGAGCTATGTGTGTAGGAGATTGCCATTTTTGATGTATACATTTAAACAAAAGCATAAATGCACATACATATACATGAAAATATATGTATACCCCCAGCAACCCACCCTACACAGATATACTGGCTAAATGTCACATACTAAACACAAATACACACACACACACACACATACTTTTGTATATGCTTAGAAAATTTGTGAAAGGATCCTCAAGAGACAGTCAACAATGGCAGTAAGAGGGGGTTTCTTGGAAGGTAAGTTTTCATTATTATGAAAATTTTAGAGTTGATGATTGTGAGGGTTTGAAGGGAATCAAAAGTCATCATAATGCCAAGAAAACAGTCACCAGTGACTTTTCCTTTTATAAAACTGGTATCTTCTCACCATGACCCCTTGATTAAAATAATTGGTCTTCCTGTTCATTGAATTAATACCTTTATCAGCCTCTTGCCCATTATAGGGCATTTCCAAAATGCTAAGTACAAAGCAAATCAACTGAAAAGTAAAATTGAAGGCTTGTCAATGATGTAAGTCTCCCTGAATCAACGCACATGGTAGTGAAGCTGTTCAAATCAGCAGCAATGTCATGAACAGTTAGTGGTTTGACCAATAACAGTTGGAGAAAAGAAAGTGGACACAGGCAACAGAACTATCAGTCCTGAAAAGTAAAACAATTTAAATATCAAAAGACAAAAATTATTCTTATATTAATAAAACCTACTCATGTGATGTTTTAATTTAGGGAGTAAAATGTAAAGAAGATGTCCTGTTATGTTTATATACAATGTTGAAGTAAAAATTACCCAAAAAGGAAAAAAAAAAAGAACACATGATTCATTTGAAAAATTGATACATTATTATGACTATATTGTATTTTTTGGTGAAATGCAAGATATAACTTGTATATATTGTATATATAACTTGTATATATATATAGTATATATAACTTGTATATATTGTATTGTATATATTGTATTCAAACCAAGTCACAATCTCCTTTTTCCTTATGTATCAGGATTGCCAAATGAAAGTACACTCAGTTAAATTTTATTTTTATAGAAATAAAAAAACACTGAGTATCTGTATGCCCCATATGTATGTCTTATGCAATGTTTACATGGGACATACTGATGTTAAAAATATTATCTCTTGGGGCGCCTGGGTGGCTCAGTCATTAAGTGTCTGCCTTCGGCTCAGGTCACGATCCCAGGGTCCTAGGATCGAGGCCCACAGCAGGCTCTCTGCTCAGCGGGAAGCTTGTTTCTCCCTCTCCCACTCCCCCTGCTTGTGTTCCCTCTCTCGCTCTCTCTCTCTCTCTCTCAAATTTTAAAGATTTTATTTATTTATTTGAGAGAGAGAGAGAGAATGAGAGATAGAGAGCATGAGAGGGAAGAGGGTCAGAGGGAGAAGCAGACTCCCCGCTGAGCAGGAAGCCCAATGCAGGACTCGATCCCGGGACTCCAGGATCATGACCTGAGCCGAAGGCAGTCGCTTAACCAACTGAGCCACCCAGGCACCCAAATAAATAAAATCTTTAAAAAAAATATTATCTCTTGTTCATCTGACATTTGAATTTAGCTCGGTGTCATGTATTTATGTTTGCTAAATCTGGAAGCCTCAATGCAATGAAATCCTAGTTCCCATTTTAATTGGATTTTGTTTATATCATTTTTCTAGTACAAATTATTTCAGGAAGATATGAACTTTCTAAATTGTATTTAAAGGCTGGAAGGAAATATCATTATCTTTTTTTTTTTTTTTTTACTTTCCAGCATTTTCCAAAGTTTCTGCAAAGAAGAAGTATTACACTTGGATTCAGAAAAATAGTACTTCAAAGCAAAATAACAAAACAGCATGCTAGACTAGCCGGTAGCACCTGGAGTCTAAAAGGAATTGGTCCAATTATAAAGGCAACATGTTTTTTTTTTAAAAAAGTCAAGGATTGGAGGATGGGGCAAATAGCAAATATATTTTTTCTTTCATTTTATTGCATTTTTGTTATGGTTTCATAACTCATAAATGGTGAGTGTTTTGGTCTGAACTCTCTGTAAGCTTATAAAATGTGTTTGTGCTTTCACACCCTGATAAAGTGAGAAACAGAACTGAACAGATTGATAAAAAGTTGCATTGTGGATGACTCCAAACATTTCATCAATAGTACCATTTGTATAGACCAGTATATTTTAAAATATACATGAGAATGAATAAAAACATAGGAAGGAAAACAACGTTAAATAAAGAGTAGGTATTCGCTGGTATCTTCTGCTATCAGGGAGCACTTGCAAATTTATTTCAGTGTGAACCATTTTGAAACAACCCATGGCTTCCTTGAGTGGCTGCAATTGTGCTTCTAACAGAAAAGGTTATCAAGCCATGTTGGCTGAATTCTTAAGGAATGAATAAATGAATGAACAAATTGCAGAAAAATGGGTGTGTGCCTGCTCCAGTGTTTAGATCTGAGTGCCAGTCCATAGCCACTTCACATTTTATATGAGTGACGAGCTCTCAGATGAGCACAATCACTAAAAGTGCAGCATATTTTCAGAAACCAATTGATAAGACATACCATTAGGGATGCTTTTTTCTTATATTTCCCAGATGGAATTGAATATTGAACAACAGTGCCTCAATTACATTCATGTTAATATAATGAAATAGCTTTGGAAACTCTCCAAGCTGTTCATGTCACAATATCTAAAAATCTACTTGAAGGTTTTCTTTAAATCCATCATTCTCGTGATGGTGTCCCTCCTATCACATACTACTACTAGATCTACTAAGCTACTCATTATCTAGATCTAAGTATGGTATGTGTCACATTAAGAATCTTATAGACAAACAGGTTCATTTTTGTCAACTTCCTTGGTTTGCATTTTCCCTGCTAGGATAATTTTATTCTGTTATCATCATCAATAATTGTGTTGATGCCCATGGCTGATATAACACAGCTGGTACTGAAGAGATTTGTGTTAACTGAAGTGGAAAATACTGTACTTGATGATGTGAGTGCAAACTCAAGAATGATTTTTTTTTTTCTGAACTCACTTTATTTTTACCAACTTTCCATGATGGAATTTTGCATTTATCTTATACTCCCTCCCTTTAAGGCTGATTCTAGTAATTTGAGCTACGAGATCCAGTTTCTTGTTATATTTTAACAAGAGACCATTATATCAGAAATCAACTAGAAGAAAATGAAAACATATCTTCCTGCCTCATAATTGGCAATTCTCCTGTTTAGGTAGTGATAAAATGAATGCAAATTGGGAAAGGCTTTGTTGATCTTTCTTCGAGGCTTTTTTAAATCATTTTTATATTGAATTTTGGTTTTGCTGTTAAAATATCGTAAGGAAGGAATAATCTGCAATGAAGTTCTAATAGTAACTTTTTTTTTCTATTTTGCTGAATATTTCATATAGTCCCTTCAAAATATAACATTTGAAGGATAGAACTTTGAAGAGATTTTTTGCTTCTGCCAACTGGTAAGTTTTCCTGAATTTTCAAGCCTCATCTAAGGAAAGAAATCCACAAAATCCTCAATAACCTGGGCTTTCCAAAACACCCTGTTTTGGTCTCAGACTTTCTATCCCAAGCATCACTGCCAGCAAATGTTTCTTCTTTGGAAAGCCTTGGGGCTTCAATCTATGCCAAGCTATCCAGTAGGCGTGGCCTGTGCTATAGTGTCTCAGGAGTTGGAGTATGTCCCTCCAAGAGGATGTCTCTGACTTGATCCAAAATGAAAAACATGCCCAGACATTCCTGTGCAAGAACAGGTTAATTATGAAGGATGTAAACAATAGCTTGCTTCTAAGTATGTGTACTGAATCCATGAAATACATGCAAAAGCGTGTCCTTAAAAACACTGAACATAAGGCTCTAAAGTGGATTTGTTGGTACGTAGACAAGGGAGCATGTGGGGAGGTGATATTTGGTCTTCTGTCCTCCATACTCTTTTCATGGATTACATTTTCCTTACTGACCCAAATTTGCATCTAAACTTAGTATTTATTTTTGACGGTGCCTGCAGTCTGTGATCAAGTCAGATATCATCTCAGCTCTATTTTTTTCCCTACATGCACTGAACTAGTTTCGTGGTGAGATTTATCACCTTCTTGCTTGGGAATTGATGATGTGTGAAGGACTTAATAGTCAAGCAGTATCCCATCCTCCCGAGGATACTATGTTGAAATAAAAGCTGTTTTATTCCGGAAATCTGTCTTACCATGTGAAATGACTGTGCCTAGGGTGTTTTTTCTGTCACTTTAATTTATCACATAAATTAGTTTCTCAGACACTTTTAAGTTAGCACAAAAACAGAGCTATCTCATCATGAAGGCGAGCTGACTTTTAGATGATCCTGGGATGGGAAGAATTGCCAGTTGAGTCCAGGGACAGCAGCTCCATGAGAGTCACAATCAGACTGGTATTTAAAGATTCATTGAAAAGGACACAAGAAGGTGCAAAATAGAAAATAAAATGATGGTGAACACATGTGATATTCTGCAAAAAAAGTGATATATTTTCACAAAGTAGAAAATGTGTTATCAGGTGGATAATAAATAAGTCTTCTAACTTTTTCTGGTTGAAATGGCATCTATTAAGATCACCTGCTCTATCCTTCTTAATTTGCTACTAAAACAAAAAAAAACAGGACCTTTCAACACTAAGAACTAGGACTGAGAGTTAATCAGTTTTCAAATCTGCAGGAAATCTGTAAGAGTCACAGAACCTATGGTCTGGCAATTGGCATTAAACTGAGGCATGACGTGGGCGATCCCAGTGTGATAAGCCTGCAGACAAGGAGCAGAACTTTCTTCTAGAAAGGAGGAAAGGATCGCGTGCCTTGCCTGCAGATGTAAAAAATACCTCCTCTGCTGTTCAGTCTTTTCTATTTGAAGGACATGAAGCTGATCCCACTTTTACTTCATGACCACCATCCTCAGGGAGGCCTCACTGATGCCTTGCCACATTGCAACATCTCCTCAGCCATGTATTGTCCTGTTGTCTCACTAAGCTGTTCCACACACTCTCTTCTATTTTCAATCCCCGATGTCCTTCCTTTCATTCTCAGATGATGACCCTTCCTCTTTAACAGAGAAACAGCAAAAAGTGGTGTGGTGTGGTGCTCCCACCACAAAACTCCCTGATCTACCCATGGGTGTTCCGTCTTCTCTTCTTTCCCTTACAGTGGATGAACCACTCATCATTCTAAACTGGGTTCCAGACTCTCTCAAAGACCTGCTTCTGCAGTTAGCCCTCTTCCCACCTTCTTGTCAGATTTCTCTCCACGTCATCATTCTTATCTACATCAATACACACTGAAGAAATTCCCTTGGTAAACATACACACACACGTGCGAGTACACACACACACACTTCCCTTGATCTCACACTTCTTCTCCAGCCAGTTTCACCTTTCTGTGTCCTGATTTCAACAATGAATCTTTGAATATAACTGTTTACAATCTCTATCCCCATAACTCCTTTCATTCCCTCTTGACTGCACTCCAGGTAGCCTTTGGTTCTAACCACTCCAATGGAACTCATGTTGCTAAGGTCACCAGCACTTCCATGCTACTGAAGCCCATGATCAACTCTATTTACATCGCCCAAGTCTCAATTAGTATGCACGTGATGAAAAAGCCTCAAAATACCTTAAAATTTACAAATATGCAGATACATAAAATCGGACAGGACTAAAAGGAGAAATAGACAAATTCACAGTCTTACTGGGAGGCTTTTGCACACCTCTCTCAGGAACTGGGGATTCAGGTAACAACAACAGAAAAAGCAAAAAGGGGCACAAAAAATTTGAACATTTCCATTCATAAATGTGTCCCAGTTGAAATTGTATAGCATGGAATATACATTATTTTCAAGTACAGAAGGAACATTTACCAAAATCACGCATATGAAGCTCAATAAAGAAACTCTTAATTTCTTTTTTTTTAAAGATTTTATTTTATTTACTTGAGAGAGAGAGTGAGAGAAAGAGAGTACAAGAGAGGGTAGGGTCAGAGGGAGAAGCAGACTGCCTGCTGACTCGATCCTGGGACTCGAGGATCATGACCTGAGCTAAAGGTAGTCACTTAACCAACTGAGCCACCCAGACACCCGAAAATCTTAATTTCTTAAATTTGAAAGAATTATAACAATTCAAAATCTGTGTTCACACCACAGGAAAAAAAAAAAGAAAATAATAACAAAAAGATATTTTAGAAAATCGAGTTTAGACACTAAGAAATATCTATTAGACAATCCCGCATTGTAAGAAGCATTTAAATGGAAATTAGAAAATTTAACAATGATTTAACATTAATAATTTATAATTTAACATTTAATTGAACATTAATAATTTAATGTTAATTTAACATTTAACATTAATAATTATAAAAAACATACATATTAAATGTGCAGGATGCAACCAAACAATGCTTAAAAGAAAATGCCTCAGGTGCATAATTACAATAGAATGAGGCCCAAAAAAATCAAGGATCTAGGTACCTATCTCAGGAATTTAGGAAAAGAACAACTAATTAACCCAAAGCCTGTAGATAGAAAGAAACAATCAAAACTGGAGCAGAAACCAGTGAAGTGCAAAATAAATACACAATGGAGAAAAACAACAAATCCAATATATTATATTTTAGAAACGCTAACAAATTTCCTAAGTCTCTGGAAAGTCTAATTTAGAAGAAGGAGAGGAGAGAGGACAGAGTAAAAAAGGGAGAGGATAGAGGAGAAGGGAGGACTTAGAGAGGTGGCAAAATGGGGAGAATTGGCTCAGACTGCCAACACTGGAGATAAAAAGAGTGATATATCTACCTACATCTGGGTATAAGTGGTATAAAACCCTTGAGTGTAACATGAACAACTACATGTCAATACATTTCATAATTTAGATAAAATATTTAAATTCCCAGAAAAAGACAGCAGCAATACTGATCTAAAATAAATACATAGGAACATGAATAAACCTTTATATATAACAGAAATTAATTCCGAAATTCAAATCATCCCACAAGAACTGAGTAAACTGAATCCAGCAGTGTATAAAAAGAATAATATACCATAACAAAGTGGGATTTAGTCATAAAATGCAAAACTGCCTTAACATTTTAAAATTTGTTATTCTTCACATTAAGTCAATAAAAAAAAAAAAAAGCCTTGCAATTGTCTGAAAAGGTATAGAAAATGCTCTTAACTCATCAGAACAGCTCTTAACATACTAGGAATAAGAGATAATTCTCTAATCTCATAAATAATATCTAAGAAATTTTATAGCAAAAATTATACTTAATGGTGACGTATTTAAAGTTTTCCAATGAGACTGAAAATATTGTATTATCATCACTTGTATCTGACATCATACCAAAGTTCCTTGCAGTGGTATAAGACCAGAAAAAGAAATAAGATACATGATAATTGGAAAGAAAGAAATAATTTGAAGATCAGTAGTTGAGTCTCTAGAAAATCCAAAGATTAATCTATTAAAATTCATATGTAAATTTAACAAAGCCTCTGAATCTATTATGAATATGGAAAAATCATTATATTCCTATATAACAGAAAAAAGAACCAATAAAATATTCCAAACATTACCCTTTAAATAGCATCAAAAAGAAATATCAAATATCAGTATCAAACATCTAATGAAAGAGTTCACTTTGTTTACCATGTAGGTACTGGAAAGACTGTCCCAATTTAACAATAAGAAAAAGATAGACTACAAAGTCATAACTCTTTTTTTTTTTCAGGTCATCAGAGAGCTGAGGTCACAGAGCAACAAAGTAGGATGAATTCCAGTGAGGCACAGGCTTTCCCTCAGGAAAGGGGATGTGTGACTGGCTCACTTATGGTGGGCATGGGAGGATGAAAATTGGCCATCATATAGGAGGCAGGTAAGAAGACATCAGCTAACCCGTTGCTGCTATGGAAAAGTTAGAAGGGAAAAAAATCCCACACTTTGGGGTGAAGGGTAGGAAGAGATCCTGGGCCAAGTGTCCTATCCAATATCATTAGTGATTTCCTGCTGCTGGGGAAGGGGCAGAAGAATCTCCTGCATAGGAAATGCCACAGATAGAGATCAGAGCATGACTGACATGATGAGGGGAACAGGAGGGCTTAGGCTGCCTCACCTGCAGAGCCCAGGCACATGGGATCAACCTAAGTTTGAGGATAAAACAGGACAGCAGAGAACAGACCCATGCTTACCACCACCAGCCTAGCGAGCACTGAAGGGGAAGAACATGGGCACAGATTCTCTCTGAGATGTAGTAATTCAGTAAGTGGCCATTACAAACACTTAGGAAAACTTTCTGGCACCTCAGCCCCCAGCCTAAGCACAAAATGACTCTAGAGGCATCTGATACTTGTGTATGTTGAAAATTACCAGAGCAATAACAAACCCCAAACTCAGCACAACTCTTGACTACTCAACACCCCACACAAACAGCCTGACAGAAGAATAGAAAAGCTCTTTTCTAAGTGTAAATACTATTTACCCCGGTCCTTCCCATTCCACACACAGTATCTGGGCTTCTGTAAAAACTTATGACATATACAAAAAGAAAAGAATCTGTCAAGATACATTACCTTCATCTAAACCAGACTTGGAGACCATCCAGATGTTGGAATTATTGGAGAGGGAATTTAAAGCACCTACGATTACTACGTTAACCAGCTAGTGGAAAAAGCAGGTATTGTGCACTTGCAGTTTGGGAATTTCAGCAAAGGGATAGGAACAATAAGACTGAACGGGGGAGAATAAAGAATTCCTTCAATGGCTCATCAAAGGATTTGACAAAACCAAGGAAAGAATCAGTGAATTTGAAGATGGGTTAATAGAAATTACTCAAATTAGAGCACACATGCCCACAAGGTACTTACAAAGAAAAGAGCATCTAAAGGCTGTAGAACAATGATACATGGTCTAACATCCATGTAATTGGTGCCCTAGAAGCAGAAAAGAGAGAATAAAGCAGTGGGAAGTAGACAATCAGCAGAGATCAATGGTCTCTGGGAAGGGAAACAAAGGACAAGTTTGTTGGAAGAATGTCAGGACCACAGCCCAGAGTGGGAGATCTCACTGAGCTGGAGTTTAGGGCTACACTTCACAGGGCAAAACCCTGGAGAGTAGGGAGCAGCACATAGGGAAAGCCTAGGGGAGCTGCAGAGGGGTGCCCTGGAGTCTGACTGATGTGCATGAGTTAAGCAAAGCTAGAAAAAGAATCACCATACATTTCCAGGATTTCTTCTGTTACTTTCTTACTGTTCTTGCAGTCCCTGAACTTTGTTCCCTAATTTCTAAGCCCAGTGCCTGAGAAGAGCCTGAGCTCTATTCTGTTTACTACCCAGTGTACCCCCCTTATAGGGGAGGCCATTTAATTGTGGATCTCTTCCCCTGGTTTTCCTGTCTTTCAAGGTTAGCAATCCCTCTGGTTTCTGCCTTCCTGTGGTCACTCTCCAGTACCTTTGAATAGTTCCTTCTTACATTTTGTCTAAAGTTTATAATTTTTGTCAGTAGAAGGGTTAGTTTGACACAAGTTACTCAGCTGCTATGGATTCCCTAAGTCCCTGCACTATATAGGCTTAAAACACTGACTGAATGTTTTCTGCCATTAGACTGTCATTGCCAAGTTATTTACTGTCAAGCGATTCAATCAACTTGGTCCCCAACCGCATATCCGTTGTTATCATTCCTTTGTTTTTAAGCAGCTTTAAATAAACAACTGGGGGAAAGTCAAGGACTGCTTCTAATTTAAAAGCCATTAAGCCAACACCAGAAGCATTGTTGAGGCTCCTAGAGTTTTCCTACTGTGTAAACCCTGAACTGCAATTTGATTCTATTCATTGTTGGCAAGAGCTGAAGTTTTTACGTCTTTGGGAAAACTGTGGGGAGAATTTTCTTGCAAGTCAATACTTCCAGCAAGCGTGTTTCCTCTGCTCTGGAAAGTTCCCATCTGAAAAATAAAAGCTATCTACCCTATCCATTTCCATTCCCACAAAAATACCTTGACTAACCTCAGTTAGTCATACGTACAAAATAATGGATAAAAGTTGATGAGAAATTCATTTATTTATTTTACATGCATTAAGTACCTGCTCTGCATCAGGAATCACAGTGAAACAGTGTATCGAGGTCCTTCTTTTTTATTTTTATTTTATTTTATTTGACAGAGAGAGAGAGTACAAGCAGGGGGAGTGGCAGGCAGAGGGAGAGGGAGAAGCAGGCTCCCTGGCTCGATCCCAGGACCCCAGGATCGTGACCTGAGCCGAAGGCAGATGCTTAAATGTCTGAACCACCCAGGTGCCCCATCAAGGTCCTTCTTGATTGAGATTGTCATTTTAGATATCAAGGATTTCAGCACTGGTAACTGGCTATACAGCTATCATGAACCTTTGTATCAAAACACTAAAAAAAAAGGATCTTTTTATAGATACAGAAATTCTTCATGAGATCTACAAAAATAAAATTGTTGAGAGTTGGGGAAGGCTAGATTTTCACGGAGCTAAGAATAACCATGTAATAAAATGGAGGCCAGCTTGGGGAATAAAGAAGAGTGAACAGCTTGGATGAGTAATGCACCTTTCCAAAATGCCCAACGTCCTTCCACTGACTTCATTGTACAGGAATGTAGCTTGGCAGCAAAACTGAAAAATAATGTGAACTCTTGGCATCTCCTCTACACTGCATGCTGGTATAAAAGGCAAATAACATCTAAGTAGAGGCTCAAAAAATGAAAATGTTGAATGAGGTTCATGTCCTCAGAACATTACCATATGTTTTTAGGTCCTACCAAGAAAAACATTTCCTATCCATCACATTTTTGTAATTGCTCATTGGAAAGACTGACACTCTGTTCTAAACATAGCTTTAATGGCATAAAAAAAGATAATTGGGATAATTCGTGGAAGATAGCCCACAGAGGTAAATGAGATATGCACATTACTAAGAAAGATTATAAACATTTTGGAAGGTGACTAAATTATTTTGTTTTCGTGCTAATATAAATATTTCTAGTTAGATTGAAATAGTAAATGATACTACACAAAAACCATTTAAGTGTGGGTCCACTCATTCTAAAATAAACAAAACAAATAAATGAAAAAACTCTGTTGTTTTTATTAAACTCATTATGGGATGTCTTCTTGAGAGCTATTAATAAATTTCTAGAACAAGTACTAGAACATACTTAAGATTCTGGTAGACAGACTGGTCAAGCCAATTAAACAGTACCCTTCACCAAGTAGGGACCTCACCAGCTAGGTCTTTACCAAAGCTCACTTGCGTCTGACATGTTTGCCACCTACAGCAGTCTGTGTCCTCAATCAATGGTCAAGGAATGAAAAGTACAAATGTGTGAAGGTATTTTCATGGCAGACCACATAAAAAGTATCGGAAAACTTTTTGCTCTGAAACTTTGAACTATTTATGATTTAATTGTATTTTAATCCACACACAAAAAGAAAGAAATTTAAAAGCAAATTCCATCATAAGAGATGTCTCTAGTAGAAACACACTTATTCGTTCTTGTAACATATAGTTGTTGAGCACTAGTGTGCCAAGTTTTGTATCATGTGCTCCAAATAACACTGTGAACCAAACACAGTCCCGGTCCTGAGTCTAAAATTTACATTCCAATTGTTATATTCATTTGGATTTCAAACTCCAACACACAGAGCATATACCATAACCTGCAGTTCCAAAGCTCAATGTTCTAGAGACAAGAGCTGAAAAACTGATCGACACTAGCATTAACATTTATTTTTTAAATACTTTGGGTAATTTTGTTTTAAAGACTTATTTATTTATCTGAGAGAGAGAAAAAAAAAGAGCGCAGAAGGAAGGGCAGGGGGAGAGGGAGAGAGAGAATCTCTAGCGGATTCCCTGCTGAGCGCAGAGCCCAACACATATCCTCGATCCCACAACACGGAGATCACAAACCCAGCTGAAGTCAAGCATTGGGCACTCAACTGACTGAGCCACCCAGGCGCCCCTAAATAGTTTGGGTAATTTTAAGATGAATTTGTACTTTAATCTTAATGAAGCCAATATTTCTCAGCACGTTTGATATGCGAATGTTAACTGGCAATTCAACAAGGTTGACAATGGGATGAAAGCAGAGAAGAAAGAAGTTAGTTTTTGCAGAAGAATACCTCAGCAAAGTTTTCCCAAAGAGGATGAAAATGAAGTTGAGTCTTAAAATTTAAGTCAAATCCAACACGTGAGTAAATGGAGGAGACAAGAGTGTAATCACAGCTAGAATGAAAAGCACGTGGGAAGTGGAAGGTGGGAAACTTCTGGTAGGTAGTTGGGTTGCACAGGGTACAGGTACTTCAACTACAGATAAACCACAAAAAGCATAAAGTTCCACCCAGAGCTGCCTGGTGCCAGAGAGCATATAGGCAAAAAATCTAAAGTCTTAACTAACAGAAACAAATGACATAACGTTGAGAGTTGGTAGATTGAAAAAATCAGCAAACAGATGGATAAATACCAAAATGTTGAACCCATGGGTGTGGTGGGCAGAACAATGACTCCCAAAGAAAAGAAATTTCTAGAACCTTAAATACATTATCTTACCTGGCAAAAGAGACCTTACAGATCTGGTTAAATTAAGCCATTTGGAATGAGGACGTTAGCGTGAATTGTCCAGATGGGTCAAAAGCAGTCACAAGAATCCTTATAAAAGAAGGGGGGAGGCGAGAGAGTGGGTCTCAGAGTGAAGCAACTTGAGAATGCCATTCCTCGCTATTGGTTCCTGTGAAGGTGGAGGAAGGGGTCAGTATTCAAGGAACTGAGGAGGCCTGAGAAGCTATAAAAGCCAAGGGAACAGATTCTGCCCTAGGATTCTTCCTAAGGAACGTGGCCCTCCCTACCAATATTGTGATTCCAGCCGAGTGTGACTGACCTATCTCAGACTTCTAACCTTCAGAACGGTAAGATAACAAATCTGTGTCCTTGTCCACCACTGAATTTGTGGTGATTTGTTACAACAGCAATAGAAAACAAATCACACTCTCTACAGAGCAAGGAGCAAAAAAAAAAAGGCAGTGAGAATAATTGAGAGTTTCATTCAATTTTTATTTTTCAGGAGCATTTTAAAAAATCACGTAGTGGACTTGAGACCAGTTTTTTATTCTTTACATTTCCCAGCGATTAAACAGTCACGTGATCTTAATCTCTGAAAGACAAAATTACTGACACGAGTCTTGACTTCAATACTAGAAAGAACAAAAAACTTTGAATCTTGGTGGTTGATTTTTTTTTTTTTTTCCCGTTCGGTTATAGTTTAAGTTTCTCCAAGCACACTGGTACTGTGAAATCCCTGTGGCTGGTTTAAATGAAGTACGAAGTAACACTGTGGGGTCAGTCAGCCGCACTCACTGGGAAAGGGAAGGCTACTCTACTTTGAAACGCTCTTTGCAACGGTGCCAAATGAAAACACCAACCTGACAATGCAGCTTTGTTTCCAGTTGAAATAAGGCAAATTTGAGGTATGACATGTGAATATAATGTATGTTACGTATTCTCAACCTCTTCCAAATTGGAACTAATAGCTGAATTTTTGACTAGGATTCAGTTGACCCATTATGGCAGCAACAGGATTTTAGAGAAATTCTTTACCTTTATAAAGCATCTGAGACACAAGAGGAATCAAAAGACTATTCAGCACAAAATGCAACAAGGAGGTGTTTTTACTGGTGGACTGGGCTGATTCTCTCCCAAACATTTTTTTTTTTTTTTTTTTTTTTTTTTTTACTGAACCTCTGTTTTGTATATGAGATTCAGGAGAATGTGGCCCCATCCCAGCTGCAGGGGAAGTCTCCGATTAGTTTACACCAACCCCAGAATTATTCTTAGTCACATTTTTGGTCCAGGAATATGCACATCACCTAAGTTAGCCATTGTATTCCACTCACTCCTATTGCTAGGGAAGGTATATTGTAACAGCTTTAGACAAAGCTAAAGTGACAGCATATCTGGGAGACAAACAAACAAACAAACAAAAACTTGGGGCCCACTCTACCTTTGGATTTTTTATTATGTGTGAAAATAATGTCATCATTTAGGCCATTTTGAGTCAAGGTTTCTTTTATTTACAGGTGCATTTGGGATGCTAATTATCTTAAATATTTACCTGTTTTCCTATAACACTGGCTCTCAGAGTATGTTAATTTGAGTTCCTAAGAGTTACGGTAAAGACGGTCACTAAACTTTGGTGTTGGGCAAAAATAGTTATAGCCTCCTTGTCCGTGCATCTCAAGAATCACTAGCATAGCTGTCATCCTCATAAAACCAGTGCCTTTTCCTGAGCCAGTCTTGCCTGGTATTGTATGTAAAAACCTAGTCATGAGCCTCCCGTGTCTTGAAGGACTATGTGTATCTTTAATGCAGGTTCCTTAGGACGAATACAGCGGTTCACTCAGTCTATCTAATGGAAGGTTCCTGAAATCCCGTTTGATCATATATTCCTGTCCCTCAAATATCCTATTCATCGCAGGTGCTAAAAGCCTCCACCTATGCTCTCTATGTGATTGGCTCTCCCATCCCCTTCCCTTCGACACACACACACACACACACACACACACACACACCTAGCCCACACACCCTCGGTTGACAACCTCAGAGCCTTCATAGCTTGTATGGTCATCTGGTTCATGAAAGTCAGCCATCCTGGAATTTGCATTAAAATAAAAATACCCTCTTCCTTGCATCATACGTTTAAGCCTCCCTGGAGGGGACACTCCTGTTTTCGCTGCCTGGGGCATTCCTTTGTGAATTGTTCCTCCTGCCGCTCCTCCTGCGGCTATTAGCCCCACCCTTGTGGAGACTACCCCTCTGCCAGGACCCTGAAGATACTGACTGCTTCTCCTGGTTGTGCCTATCAAAGTTCTTCCTAGAACCCCTGGGAGTGTGCTTAAATCAGGACTGCAATGTAATCCCCTGTACCTGTAAATACAGGTACTTTAGCTACAGGTAAACCACAAAAAGCATCAAGTTCCACCCAGAGCTGCCTTCAGCAGGTTGAGAAAAAGGGCCATACCCTTAGTTTCCTTACCAATGCAGGCTCTTAGCAAAAGTAGGCACAGGTCCTCCCTGTGAAATGTCAGGGACTAGATTAACTTGATACCTTAGAAGCAATTTAGTATATACAATTATAGCCTCCTGACCTTATTCCAACCCCCCAAGACACGGCTTATTGAAAATATTTTAAAATATTTTAATAATCTGCCACACTTTTGATTCCCCATGTGGTAGACAGGATAACTGACAGCCAAAGGTGTCCATATATTATTCCCTGAAACCTATGAATGTCACATTATGTGGCAAAAGGGATTTTTTTTCAGTTGTGATTAAGTTAATGAGCTTGAAATGAGAAGATTATTCTGGATTGAACCCAATGAAATCCTAAGGATCTTATAAGTGAAAGAGCGAGGCCGGAGGGTCGGGGTCAGAGAAGGAAGTGCAACAACGCAGGGGGTCGGGGTCAGAGAAGGAAGTGCAACAACGCAGGGGGTCGGGGTCAAAGAAGGAAGTGCAACAATGCAAGCAGAGTGAGTGACATGAGAAAGGTGTCAGGAGTCAGAGGGTACAGGTGGTCTTTAGAAGATGATGGGCAAGGAAATGGATTCCACTCTAAAACCCCCAAAAGGAAGGCTGACTGGACCTTGATTTTAGCCTAGAGAGACCCATTTCAGGCTTCTGACCTCCAGACTAATAGGGTAATGAGTATGTGTTGCTTTAAGTCACTAAATTTGGGGTTAAGTAGGAAATACAAGTAATACAAGTTCGAGGTCCACAAACTGTAGCTGTATTTGGGCTTGACTAAGCATACTAGATCTACATCTTTTTTTTTGCTCCTCAGCCCTGGAATTCTCACGAAGAACAGAAATTCAGAGGAGCCTTCAGGATGTTCCTCCTCCAGATTTTGACACAAGGATGTGGAGTACACCAAGCTGCTCTCTATTACCCCCTAGTGGAGGCTGGCTCAATGACATCTCTATTCCTGGCCCTGAGGCTAAAACCAGGGAGACCTAAACCTCAGAAAAGTTTTTAAAGCTTTGTTGTACCTGAGAAACTTTTATAAATATGGATGCCCAGGTTGCACACCATACTGATCAGCATACTTGGGGTGGAACCCAAGCATCAGTATGGTTTAAATCTCCTTAGGTGATTTCAGGATGTAGCCTAGTTTGAGAATCATAAGGCCAAACAACTCATCCTCACTTGTTGAGAAGTAGGAATCCAGTTATATTTCAGCCTATTGTATAGAATAGTTTCAGTGGCCCAAAGTCTTTTTTCTCTGCCACAATGCACCTCAAATTTCCCCAATGTTTGGTAGCAAAAACCTGAACCCTAAATGCAGTGTGATATGGGTTGGACTGGATCCTGGTACAGAAAAAAGTCATTAGTGAGTGGAGGGGAGTGGGAGGGATGGGGTGGCTGGGTGATGGACATTGAGGAGAGTACGTACTATGGTGAGTGCTCCGAACTGTGTAAGACTGATGAGTCACACACCGGTACCCCTGAAACAAATAATACGTTATATGTTAATAAAAAAAATTAAATTAAAAAAAATAAAACAAGAAAAAAGTCATTAGTGGAAAAACTGGTGAAATTCAAAGTCTGGAGTTTATTTGATATTAATATAGCAATAATAGTGATCCACCATAGTTATATAAGATTAGGGGGGACTGAGGGAAGCATATGCAGAAGTCTTTGAACAACCTTATAACCTTTCTGTAAATCTAAAATTATTGCAAAGTAAAAAGGGCAATTGAAAACAAAGCCTGAACTAATTGCCCCAGAGAGGCAGCCAAGACCCATTTCAAAGCTTACTTGCTGGAATATACCAAAAGCTTTGAATGAATCTGGACCTGTCTGCCACCAAATGCCATTCCATCTCATAAAAGGATTCTAATTCCTTAAGAAATTAAAAGTTCTAGATGCTGATTTAACTAACAACTTAAATTTGCTTTATTTTAACAAAGGCATCTCATTAATTTAGCAAAGTCACATGATGCTGCTTAAATCCATCCATCTGCTTAGAATCTTTTGCAACAAACTGTGTATGCTCACAGCTCTTGCAATTGTAGAATCTTTTTAGCATTGTGGTAATCCTTCAAGAGCATAGCAAGCTCAGGTCTGGTCCATCTTCATCTATGCCATCATTCTGTCAACAGTTAAACTGTCCTAGGTGGGGCGTTCTTCTGCTCATTCCCCAAGTAGGCTTCTCCCTGGTTAGCGGACTGAACTTGGTGTCACTTTAAACAACAACAACAACAACAACAAATAACCAAAAAACAGAAACAGACTCATAAATAGAGAGAACAAACTGGTGGTTGCCAGAGGGGAGTGGGGTGGGGGCATAGGTGAAATAGATTAATGGGGATTCAGACGTACAAACTTCCAGTTAGAAAATAAGTAAGTCATGGAGATGAAAAGTACAGCATAGGGAATATAGCCAATAATGTAACATCTATGGTGACAGACAGTGACTACACTTATGCTGAGCATTGCATAATGTATAGAATTGTTGAGTCAACATGTTGTACAACTGAAATTAAAACAACGTTATTTGTCAACTGTACTTCAATAATAAAAATAAAGAGAAAAAAAACTAAAAGAAAGGGGAGAAAAGCAGTCTTCATCCAGAAGCCTTGAAAGTACAATGATCCATTGATAAGACGACAACAGGTTTCACCAACCACATCACAATGTGCAAGAGTTTCTTAAAGCTCCTCCGTGGACATCCCTGTCCCCAGGGTTTATTGTGCATGCATCTGTTAGTGCTCTCTCTGTCCACATGAGAGCCCACACTCTCACGTAATGGTTTCACCCACTTTCTCTGGGAAAAGAGGCCTCACAACCATGCTAAACACACCAGCCCCTTACTATTGTGGAAAGTAGTCCCAAAGCCCCCTTATGATTTTCTCAGGAATATCAACCCTACTAGAATTCTAGCTACCTCATTACATTTCCAGTGATGTTGGTTGGAATTTGGGATCACCTTATGATGGCAAATGTAGCACAAAGGAAGGTGTAAATAGAAACTTTGTTCTGGTGACAAGGTCCACAGAAAATATTTGACACCCTACAAGTTACTTTCAACAAAAACAATGCTAAACCAAATGGAATTAGATTTAACAAATAAAATACAGGACAAGTTAAATTGGAATTTCAGACAAAAAATAATACCGTTTTAAAGAACTAGGCAATACTCCAATATCCCTCATGAACACAGATGCAAAAATTCTCAGTAACATACTAACAGGAGTGCCTGGGTGGCTCAGCCAGTTAAGTGTCTGCCTTCTGCTCAGGTCATGATCCCGGGGTCCTGGGATTGAGCCCCACATCGGGCTTCCTGCTCAGTGGGAAGTCTGTTTCTCCCTCTGCTTCTGCCTCTGCCCCTGCCCGTGCTCACTCTCTCTCAAATAAATAAATAAAACTTTAAACTTGTTACAAACAAAAAACAATATACTAACAAGCTGAATCCAATAATACATTTAAAAAATCATTCACCATGATCAAATGGGATTTATTCCTGATTTGCGTGAGTGGTTCAATATTCACAAATCAATCAATGTAATACATCACATCAATAAGAGAAAGGATAAGAACCATATGACCATTTCAATAGACTCAGAAAGAGTATTTGACAAAGTACAACATCCACTCATGAAAAAAAAAACTCAACAAAGAAGGTTTAGAGGAAATATACCTCAACATAATAAAGGCCATGTATAAAAAATCCACAGTGACCATCATCCTCAATGGGGAAAAAACTGAGAGCTTTTCCCCTAAGGTCAGGAACAAAATAAGGATGTCCATTTTCACCACTTTTATTCAACATAGTACTGGAAGTCCTAGCCACAGCATTCAGACAACAAAAATAAATAAAAGTCATCCAAATTGGTAAGAAAGAAGCAAACCTTTCAGTATTTGCAGATGACATGATACTATATATAGAAAACCTGAAAGACTGCACCAAAAACTGCCAGAACTGATAAATGGATTTAGTAAAGTTGCAGGATACAAAATCAATATACAGAAATCTCTTGCATTTCTATATGCCAATAATGAAGAAGCAGAAAAATAAAGAAATTGATCACATTTAAATACGCACCAAAAATAATAAGATACCTAAGAATAAACCTAACCAAAGAGGTGAAAAGCCTGTACTCTGAAAACTATAAAACGCTAATGAAAGAAATGGAAGATGACACAAAGAAATGGAAAGATATTCCATTCTCATGGATTGAAAGAACAAATATTGTTAAAATATCTATACTATCCAAAGAAATCTATACATTTAATGCAATTCTTATCAAAATACCAACAGCATTCTTCACAGAACTAGAATAAAGAATCCTAAAATTTGTATGGAACCCCCAAAGACCCCAAATAAGCAAAGTAATTGAAAAAGAAAAAGCAAAGTTGGAGGCATCACAATTTTGAACTTAAGTATATTACAAAGCTGTAGTAATCAAAACAGTACGGTACTGGCACATAAACTAGACACATAGATCAATAGAACAGAATAAAAAACCCAGAAATAAACCCACAGCTATATGGTAAATTATTCTTTGACAAAGCAGGAAAGACTATCCAATGGGAAAAAGTCTCTTCAACAAATGGTGTTGGGAAAACTGGAGAGCCACATGCAAAAGAAAGAAATTGGAACACTTTCTTACACCATACACAAAAATAAATTCTAACTGGATTAAAGAACTAAATGTGAGACCTAAAACCATAAGAATCCTTGAAGAAAACACTGGGAGTAACTTCTTTGACATTGGCCATAACAACTTCTTTCTAGTTATGTCTCCCGAGGCAAGGGAAACAAAAGCAAAAATAAACTATTGGGACTACATCAAAATAAAAAGCTTCTGCATAGCAAAAGAAACAATCAACAAAACTAAGGCAACTTACAAAATAGGAGAAAATATTTGCAAATGACATATTCAATAAAGAGTATCCAAAATATATAAAAAATTTATACAACTAAATGCCTAAAAAACAGATAATCTGATTAAATGGGCAGAAGACATGAATAGACATTTCTCCAAAGAAGACGTCCAGATGGCCAACCAACACATGAAAAGATGTTGATCATCACTTACCATCAGGGAAATGCAAATCAAAACTTTCATGAGATAGCAGCTCATACCTGTCAGAATGGCTAAAATCAACAACATAAGAAACAAGTGTTGGTGAGGATGTGGAGAAAAAGGAGCACTCACATGCTGTTGGTGGGAATGCAAACTAGGGCAGCCATTGTGGAAAACAATATGGAGGTTCCTCAAAAAGTTAAAAATAGAACTACCTATGATCCAGCAATCACACTACTGGGTATTTATCCAAAGAATACAAAAACATTAATTAGAATGGATATATGCACCCTTATGTTTATAGCAGCATTATTTACAAAAGCCAAATTATGGAAGCAGCCCAAGTGTCCAACAATTGATGAATGGATAAAGAAGGTGTGGTTATATACATATAATGGAATATTACTCAGCCATAAAAAAGAATGAACTCTTGCCACTCACAACAATGTAGATGGATCTAGAGAGTATTATGCTAAGTGAAATAAGTCAGTCAGAGAACGACAAATACCATATGATTTCTTTTTTTTTTTTTAAAGATTTTTTTTTATTTATTTGAGAGAGAGAGAGAGAGATAGAAAGCATGAGAGGGAAGAGGGTCAGAGGGAGAAGCAGACTCCCTGCTGAGCAGGGAGCCCGATGTGGGACTCGATCCCGGGACTCCAGGATCATGACCTGAGCCGAAGGCAGTCGCTTAACCAACTGAGCCACCCAGGCGCCCCAAATACCATATGATTTCACTCATATGTGGAATTTAAGAAACAAAACAAATGAGCAAAGGGAGAAAAGAGAGAGAGAGTGAGAGAGAGAAATCAGTAAACAGACTCTTAATTATACAAAACAAACTGATAGTTACCAGAAGAGAGGTGGGGATGGGGGATGGGTTAAGTAGGTTTTGGAGATTAAGGAGTGCACTTGTCATTATGAGCATTGGGTTATGTATGGAATTATTGAACCATTATATTGTACACCTGAAACTAATAAAACCCTGTATGTAAAAAAAAAAGAAAAAGAATCAGGTTATACTGATACTTAAAAAATTGTTATTTACCTGAAATTCCAATTTAACTGGTCGTCCTCTATCTTATCTGGCAATTAGAAGAGTAACTCATGTGATCCAAGGAATGCCTTTCTGTGTAGGCGAGTACACAGAACGGGCACAACTCTCTGTGGTCTGAAATGGTGTAGAAAGACATCCTTTTTGAGAACTCCAGAACATACAAGTGACTTTCACGTTGGATGATGATGACATCTATGACCATGAGTAATGCTTATTCTTTTTCTCATACTTTCCATATGCCTTCCTTTATCTTTGATGTTTATGAAAGTACTATAGATAGCAATTTTAAAAAGTAATAAAATTATATTTTCCTCTCTCCTGCAGTGAGGGAAGAATTTCCAGGAGAGAGAAATACAGTACCTATCAATAGGTGATATCAAAATAGCACAATTTAACTTTTGCTTTAAAAATAGGGTGATATCATCCTCAAGCCTTCCTGGGTGAAATATAGATGCTCTAGAGAAGTGTTTCTCTTTCATCTCAGAACTAAATTATTCCTAAAAAATGACGTGTCTAAAGTATGCTGTGAGAAAAAAATGCTATTTTTATGATTGTTATGAAAAATGACCATTGAAAAATAGGTCATCATATTTGGCTCCTGCTGATTACTGTGTGTTTTCTTTTGACCCCAAAGATCACAATTTGAGTTTTCTGGGTTTTTTTAATGAAAGTCTGAAATTAGTACTTTCAATTGACTCGTGTTTTATAATTGGAAGTTTAAACATATGCTGCCATTTAACTTTAAATTATTTTCCCTGAAATTTTTCTAATAGATTATAAAGAAATGAACTATTATTTTTATATGTTTAAAAAACTTTATATGGTTCATAATAATACACCAAATCTTTATATTTCATTTAAAATATACACTAATAGAGATACCACATCACACCAGTCAGAATGGCTAAAATTAACAAGTCA
>NW_027397064.1:9131492-9174192 GCF_003265705.2 Callorhinus ursinus
TAAAGAAGGTATGTTCTGCGTGGAGCACTGGGTATTATGCACAAACAATGAATCATGGAACACTACATCACAAACTAATGATGTAATGTATGGTGATTAACATAACAATAAAAAATAAAAAAAAGATTTTATATATATATATACATATATACACAATGGAATATTATGTAGCCATCAAAAGGAATGAAATCTTTCCATTTGCAATGACGTGGATGGAACTGGAGGGTGTTAATGCTGAGCGAAATAAGTCAATCAGAGAAGGACATGTATCATATGACCTCACTGATATGAGGAATTCTTAATCTCAGGAAACAAACTGAGGGTTGCTGGAGTGGTTGGGTTGGGAGGGATGGGGTGGCTGGGTATAGACATTGGGGAGGGTATGTGCTATGGTGAGCGCTGTGAATTGTGTAAGACTGATGAATCACAGACCTGTACCTCTGAAACAAATAATACATTATATGTTAAAAAAAAAAAAAGAAGACAGTAGGAAGGGAAAAATGAAGGGGGAGAACTCGAAGGGGGAGATGAACCATAAGACACGATGGACTCTGAGAAACAAACTGAGGGTTCTAGAGGGGAGGGGTGGGGGAATGGGTTAGCCTGGTGATGGGTATTAAAGAGGGCATGTATTGAATGGAGCACTGGGTGTTATATGCAAACAATGAATGGAACACTACATCAAAAACTAATGATGTAATGCATGGTGATTAATATAACATAAAAAAAGTCTCAAAAAAAAGATTAGGGAAAGGTAAATATAAAATTTACCTGCTTAGCAATTTATTCTACCCACTAGATTACATCTTTTCAGTTTTCTAATATTCTAGAACATTATGTCTAGGTATATGAGGCTCCTGTATAATGAATATTTAATTTACAAATGATTTCTTGGAACTCTGTTAAAATGTATCAAATGTAAAGTTATATTTTTCACCAGCAGCCACATTCATTTCCTTTTTTTTTTACAGAGATAGTGTGCAACCCAAATTATAAAATGTTCAAATTCATTGAGATAAATGATCAATCTGCCTTCTCAACTTTGACCTTCATCATCCACATTCATATTTATTCTCATGAATAATATCTACGTGAAATCACCAAACATTTCTAGCTTCCTATTTTCATGTGAATCATCAAGTAATCCTGCTCCCAACAGACCAAATCTGGGCAATCAAGTTTGAAGAATAAATGATAGTGCAATGACAAAAGGGATAAACAATACCGAAGAATAATCATAGTAACAGAATTCCCTTAGATTTGTGAAAATATACAGCTGTTGAAGTTTTTCCAGCCATGACTCCATTACATACTCATAACAACCCTACAAAACAAATAGTCAGTAATCATCATTCCATTTAATACATGAAGACACAGGCTCAGGGTGATTAATGACTTGTGCCTGAGGTTATAACATTAGTGAGAGATGGGCAGAGTTAGGACCAGCACTCATTAAGTTTAGAACACCAGCTATGTTCTTTCTGGTATTTGCAGGAGAAAAAATTATCAAGATATAAGGAAAAGAACAGAAATAATTTTGAGGTGAGGGAGAAACATGGTGAGATCTATCTGGATAAAAAGCATGATGAGAAAATGCTCTGTTATGTAACCCTTAACAAATGGAGCCATGATATTTTAAGTGGGGCCTCAGGGTTAACCTAAGTCTAAGAATTTCCACTTTAAATAACAACAGGCACTGATTACAATGGCCAGAGCCACCAACACAAAAATTCATTTACAGGGATATGTGCTTCCAACACTGGCTCCTCCAGATGCCCCTGTCTGAAACAATTCTCGCTCTCCTCTGAATCCCATAGCACACAGCATTCCACTAAAGCACCTATATGCTCCTCTTTCTGAGTGGCCTCAACTCTGAATCATGTGTTGCCCTTTTGAAATAATACACATTTAAGGGGCGCCTGGGTGGCTCAATCATTAAACATCTTCTTCAGCTCAGGTCATGATCCCAGGGTCCTGGGATCGAGCCCCGCATCAAGCTCCCTGCTCCGCGGGAAAGGCTGCTTCTCCCTCTCTCACTCCCCCTGCTTGTGTTCCCTCTCTCATTGTGTCTCTCTCTGTCAAATAAATAAATAAAATCTTTTAAAAAATACACATTTAATATATCACCTAAATCGATTCTCAGAAAGTAGAGACAAGATTTTTGTATTTTTTTTCAAAGATTCTTTCTTTTTTTTTTTTTTTAAGACTTTTGTATTTTTTAAAAGATTGTCAGTTTACTATGATGCATACTTGGGTTTATTTAAGGCTATGCTTTGAATTTATAAACCACTAATTACTTTCAAACCATGTTTATTGAGCACCTACTATATGTGAAGTATAAAAAAGAGAATCCACAGATCTGTACCTCTGAAAGAAATAATATGTTATATGTTAATAAAAAAAGAAGAAAAAGAAGAAGAAGATAGCAGGAGGGGAAGAATGAAGGGGAGTAAGTCGGAGGGGGAGAAGAACCATGAGAGACGATGGACTCTGAAAAACAAACTGAGGGTTCTAGAGGGGAGGGAGGTGGGAGGATGGGTGAGCCTGGTGATGGGTATTAAAGAGGGCACGTTCTGCGTGGAGCACTGGGTGTTATGCACAAACAATGAATCATGGAACACTGCATCAAAAACTAATGATGTAATGTATGGTGATTAACATAACATAATAATAATAAAAAAATGAACAAGAAGAAAAAAAAAAGAAAGAGAATCCAAATAAGGGATTGAGAACCTTTCTTCAAAGAGCTCTTGGTCCCTTAGGGATCAGAGGACTCTACGTAAATATATTATAAATGCAACAGTAACAATAGATACTATATAAGAGCACTATAATGGCTACACTGTGGAATGATTGTGGGCAGTGTCTGTGCTTACTATTCTCCATATTCCACACACATTTGATGGAATGTTGTAGTAAATGTTGAATAAATCCTCTGAGTTATGATTAATGTCCTCATATGCTTTTGAAATCTATTTTTCTTGAGGTTAATTTCATGTTCATAATATGAGCTAACATATTTTAAAAAAAAGAAACAAAGAAGTAAAGATTTTTCCTAACCCCTCTCTAATCCCGATTCTTGTTCTTGGAGGCAAACCCTTTACTGTTAGATATCTCATCTGTTACTTACCTCCAGGTGTCCAAATAACCTACTACTCTGTCTCCCAAGTTTTTCGGTTTAGACATTAGCTATCTGTTCTAAACATGATTCCCCTCTTGAATCCCTCACATATTTCTCTTTCATCTTTCATATGATACACAATTATTTGTTACATCAATATTTGGTGTTTGTATTATTATACCATGCAAGCATTGTTAAAAACCAAGCCACTAATTCTAAATTAATGTGCATTTAAAAAAATTTTTGGTGGCAACAATTACCTTTTTAAATTACTTTGCTGTACATATACACCTCTTGTACTTGTATATGTGAGTATATGGATAGATGATAGACAGCTGATAGATAGATAGTAGATAGTTGATAGATTCTTAACTCAGTCACAAAGTTAGCAGCTCAAGCCTAAAACCTCTTTTATTGTGGTTAAATCCTGCAACCAACTGTAACTATACATTTATTCTTTTTGGAGATAATTCTCCAGGACCCCGTGATGGTCTGTTTGCTCTCAGGCCCACCACACGTCATCTTGCCTGTGTCGGACCATCATATCTTTCTCTGCCTTAATTTATCCCTTTCTTTCAGTGAGCATTCTTCTAGTAGCTTCTGAGAAAGGTAGTTGCATTTGAATTCTTCACTCTTCCTTCATATTTGATTGATAATTTAGATGGGTATAGAAGTCGAAGTTAGAGATAATTTCTTCCATTTTGAAGACATTGCTTCTTCATCATTTTGCTCATGTTGTGGTTATTTAGAAGTCTGATGCCATTGGATACCCAATTTTGTGAAACTTACCAGTTCCTTTTTTTTTTTCATCCTCTCTGGAATTTGAATATTGTTGGTACCAGGTGTTGTGGGGCATTCGTTGTACTGAATATTTGGTAGAAAATGAATCATTTCGGGTGCTTGAATAAAACCACTAATGTTCAGATTCCCCCACCCATTCTCCTCCTGGAAGATTCTAACTTCATTGCCTGAGTGAGGGCTGGGCACCATTTTTCAAAAATTCTCTGAGTAAATTCCACCGTACAGCCAGGGTTGAGAAGCACTGGTCTAAATCAGGGTTTTTCAAACTTCAATGTACATACATATTGCTCAGGATCTGACTGAAATGCAGGTTTTGACTCGAAAGATCTGGGGATGGAGCTGGGAATGGGCATCTCTAACAAATGCCCTGTGGTACCAATGCCAATGATACAGATACCCTGACTCAGAACACACATCAAGTGAGCTCTATTCCCTGAGAGTTTGTGAGGAAAGATATACCCTGGGCTCCCAAACTACATGGATCAGTATCTGTTCTTTATTCTGATCTCTTGATAATTTTTATGCACCTTGAATTTTGAGAGCCTCTCTTCTAGAGAAAATACTTTGAGGATAAAGAAGAAATGATTCAGACTGGACTGACTCCTAATATGCTAAAGCAGTTTAATTAAGCACCAAAATTTAAACATTATTGGGCCTGACTTTTAAAAAAATCCAGTATTTGGGGAGTCTGTGTATGTATGCAGGCAGAGGGGATATAGGAAATCTCTGTAACTTCTGTCCAATTTTTCTATAAATCTAAAACTGCTTTAAAAAATAAAGTCTGTCTATCAAAAAAATTCAATTAAGAGCATGGATAGGGTTACAAACAACACTCCTTAATTTCTGGATCATAGTTTTTTCTGAGACTCATGAAGACCATGAATACGTTTTCCAGAAAAAAAAAAAAAGCATGCAACAAGTATTACAGACAAAATTTTACATCAAATCAGGGATTTGTGAATCCCCTGATGACTATAGTATCTCCAGTTTAAGAATTCCTGGATGATAAGCTTTTAAGCATTATTTCAATTAACAAACATTGATTGAGGAACTATGATGTAGCAGAAACATTGTTTCAGGGTATCTGTGCACAAATAACTCTGTCCTCATAGATCATGCAATCTTGTGACAAATGGTAGGGTCTTCCTGGGCATGTTCATTATGAAGTTATATGTCTTTCAAAAGCCATATTGAAAAAGGTGGAAAACACATCTGGAGACAGTGTTAGGAATAGCTAAGAAACTCAGCTGTAGAAGTGTGTTTTACCTGAAACTGGTAGATACTTTATAAGACTTAGATTATACTTATCAAACACTCTGGGTGACTACTGAGACACAAAATTACATTAAATGAGACAAGGGTCTTATGATATACATGACCATAAACTTTGATTTTATCTAGTTCCTAATGATTCGAAATTATAATTATTTTCTACTTTTGAACAAAATTTTGATGAAGGTTCTTGTGTCTCCATCTTAGCAGATATTGGAGAAAAAAAGCCATATTTAATTACTTGTGGTTCATTCTTAGCAGACCTACTTTCTCTCTCCAACAGCTATTTTTATGAATACCACTTGTTGGCATTGGATAGGAGAAAGGCAAAAAAGGGAAGGGGAAGAAAGGAAGAAGACAAAGGGGGCAAAGGGGAACATAAACGAGGAAAAGGAGGAAGAAACAATGAGTGAAAAAGAAATGGGAGGGTAAGAGTTAAGAGGAAGAAATGTGAAGTGAGCAGATGTAGGGGGATACCACAGTTATCCCCAAGAGTTATTCAGTGTTCACTCATTATATATCTTATTAAGTCTACTGCCTGAGGGGTACCTGGGTGGCTCAGTTTGTTAAATGACCAACTGTTGTTTTTGCCTCAGGTCATGATCTCAAGGTTGTGAGCTCGAGCCGCACGCCAGGCTCCATGCTGAGTGTGGAGCCTGGTTAAGACTCTCTCTCTCCCTCTGCCTCTCATCCTCTCCCTCTCTAAAAAAAAAAATCTATTTCCTGAAATATAGATGGACTCCACTGGAATCATCATTATATGTGCAACACTACAGGGTAACAACAAGATGTATCCTAGACTTCAATTAAGTAACTGTCTGTGATGAAATTGGGGATAACAGGATGCAAGGAATGAGGTCAGCTAAATGTGAGATAACTCACACTTAAGTAACAATCAGTAAGGAAATGTCCAATGAGCTAGATAAATATTTCCATTCTAATTTTATTAATGTAGAAGAAAGATGGGAATACAAATGGTAACAATAAAATCTTATCCCTTTTGTTTTGCTCTGCCTGATGAAAAGTCAGGTTTTAGGAAAAGGATGATTATCAGCTTGGAGACTTAAAAGAGGGAGCCCCAAAATACTTAGGTAGCGGTATAGTTCAAGACAAAGGATCATCTGCAAGAAGACCCCAACACCATGTCTGTTAGGTAGACATATCGCCTTGGTGACAATGATATAGGAGGGTATGACAGCTGGATGCTACAGTTGATGATCACTTCATATTCACCTGGCAACCTTCCAAATGACAAATAACACCTCATACAAGTTAATCTCTAGAGAGAGATTATATTGACCAGTAGACTATAGTGTTTGGTCCCATTCAGTGACGTATTTTCTGTACAAATCCCTAAATTGACTTTGTGGTTTCTGTATCAGTCTATTGTAATGTTGATTAGAGAACCTAAATTCCTCTGGATACCTGACAAAATCAAGTATCTAAAACAACAAATATGAAGACTTTTCTCATGTTCATGATGATCACATCAATATACCTCCATCTATGCCATGCTTTGTGGTGAACCAACCACTCTTCCTAAGGACACAGCAGATCATTCTGTTTTAATCACAGTGTGTATGTTCTATGCTACTTTCTTTGAGGTCTACCCAAAGCTTCACCTAAAAACTTCAAAAAAGGCTAACACATCTCTAAGTTATGAAACTACAAATAAAGTTGAATTTGCTTACATAAAGTATGTATTTGAATGAGAGAAGATATGGAATAGTTTCTGATTTGTCCTTATGTAGTTATAACCAACTCAGGAAAACAAGCCATGGAGAAATAATTTTCCTTTCTCCTTAACCTCCTTTAGTTTATGTGGCTTTGGAGAGGCCCATAAAATTACAATCTCTGTTTCTGAAATGTTCCATCTGTTCCTATTGCTTATTCCTCCACTTGAAGACCAAATTCTCTTGCTTCCCAATTATCCTCAGTATCCAACTGTGATGACGGCAAAGGGAATGGTAGCAGAGAGGATGTGGAACTAAAAAAAGGTGATTGGGTTTCCATCAAAATAGAGAGAGAAAGAGGCAGAAAATCTAGACAATATCACTGGAGTTTTATAATTATCAGAAGTTTTATCTGTGTATATTGACTTCCAGATGAATTTGCTCCTGTATCCATTTCTTTTTTTTTAATTTTTTAAATTTATTTTAGTGACAGAGAGTGGATGGGGAGCAGAGGGAGTGGGAGAGAGAGAATCTCAAGCAGACTCCCCACTGAACATCAGCCCAACATGGAGCTTGACCTCACGACCCTGAGATCATTACCTGAACTGAAATCAAGAGTTGGACACTTAACTGAATGAGCCACTCAGACGCCCCTCCTATGTCTGTTTCTATGGATCTCTACCTATGTCCATCGCGATAACTACAAAAGAAGGGTATCCAATTTGTTTTGTAAGATAGCCGCATAAATGTGTGAAGATTGAAGATGAATTATTTGGTAACTTTGGTATAGTTACAAGTGCCTGATAGATGCTCAATAACTAATAACAATAGTAATATTAATAATAAGAACAATAACAGGGTGGGGGGATGGGTTAGCCTAGTGATGGGTATTAAAGAGGGCACGTTCTGCGTGGAGCACTGGGTGTTATGCACAAACAATGAATCATGGAACACTACATCCAAAACTAATGATGTAGTGTATGGTGATTAACATAACAATAAAAAATTTTTAAAAAAGAACAATAACAACTAATACCAATCTGTATCATTCTATTTAATAATAATAACTTTATTTCAAAGGTGAGTTAACCAAGACACAGAAGAGTAAGTAATTCTCCCAATGCCAGACTTGGCAATAATTCTGCAGTTGGGGAAGGGTTGCCCTCAAGCAGTCTTACTACAGATCTTGTGCTCTTAATATTCTCTGTAATTATTCTTGTCATTATTACTGTGTTTTTATTCTTATTATCATTATCATTATCAATATTATTTAGTTTCTTTTTTTAAGATGTATTTATTTATTTTAGAGAGAGAGAGAGCACTCAAAAGAGTGAGGGGAGGGGTAGAGGGAGAGAGAGAGAGAGAGGCAGAGAAGCAGACTCCCTGCTGAGCATGGAGCGCAGTGCAAGGTGGTGTTCGATCTCAGGATCCTGAGATCCTGACCTGAGCTGAAACCAAGAGTTGGATGCTTAACCTAATGAGCACCCAGGCCCCCCTAATCTACAGTTTCTTAACCTACAACCCAACATTCCATAAGATAAAAATGAAATTTGTTTGATCTGTATTGGCAATGCTTGGAGAGTTGATTATTTCAGTGCGGTTCCAGAAACTGTATTCATAAATCACAGTGGGCTCACCTTAAACAAGGTCCTGGAATCGTTTTTTTCTAATCCAGAAAGATAATGAATTAATGTGCAAAATAACTGATTGATGTACCTTTCCCAATAACATTCCTAAAGAATTATTTTAAGTGTAGAAAGTAAATAAGACAAATTTGGGAGGATAAGCATGCCAGTATGTCCTAGAATATTCTGAGAGAAGCAATAAGGAGGAAGACACACTCTTTTGGATATCAAAATATATTTAAAAGATACATCAAACAAGATTGTAAAGATAAGCACAACCATATAGAAAGTCTTAAAATCCATTTAAAATTATGTGTAAATTTAATATATATTAAAATACATTAATCTAAGAAAACATTGGTATTAAAAATAAATGTGAAAGAATAATTTGTTAGGGCACCTGGGTGGCTCAGTTGGTTAAGTGTCTCCCTTCGGCTCAGGTCATGATCTCAGGGTCCTGGGATCAAGCCATACGTCAGGCTCCCTGCTCAGCAGTGAGTCAGCTTCTCCCTCTGCCTCTGCCCCTCCCTCCTGCTCGTGCTCTCTTTCTCTCTCACTTTCTCAAATAAATAAATAAAATCTTAAAAGAAAAAAGAAAATATTAAGAGGTTCTGAAATGACTGGCCAGCCATTTCTTTTAAAAATAGGGGAACCACTCTGCAAAACAGTATGGAGATTCCTCAAACAGTTGAAAATAGAGCTAGCATATGATCCAGCAATTGCACTACTGGGTATTTACCCCAAAGATACAAATGTAGGGATCCGAAGGGGTACGTGCACCCCAATGTTTATAGCAGCAATGTCCACAATACCCAAACTGTGCAAAGAGCCAAGATGTCCATCGACAGATGAATGGATAAAGAAGATGTGGTATATATACACAATGGAATATTATGCAACCATCAAAAGGAATGAGATCTTGCCATTTGCAATGACGTGGATGGAATTGGAGGGTGTTATGCTGAGTGAAATAAGTCAATCAGAGAAAGACATCATATCATATGACCTCACTGATATGAGGAATTCTTAATCTCAGGAAACAAACTGAGGGTTGCTGGAGTGGTGGGGGGTGGGAGGGATGGGGTGGCTGGGTGATAGACATTGTGGAGGGTACGTGCTATGGTGAGCACTGTGAATTGTGCAAGACTGTTGAATCACAGATCTGTACCTCTGAAACAAATAATGCAATATATGTTAAGAAAAAAAAAAGAAGAAGAAGAAGAAGATAGCAGGAGGGGAAGAATGAAGGGGAGTAAGTCGGAGAGGGAGATGAACCATGAGAGACGATGGACTCTGAAAAACAACCTGAGGGTTCTAGAGGGGAGGGGGGTGGGAGGATGGGTGAAGTAGGTGATGGGGATTAAGAGAACACTTATAATGAGCACCGGGTGATTTATAGAATTGTTGAATCACTATACTGTACACCTGAAACTTGTGTAACACTGTGTATAATTATATTGGAATTTATAAATAAATAAACAAAACCTTAATAAGGTACGTTCCATGTGATCTTGTTTAATCCTTACAATAACTAGATAGATTGAAGCTGTTATATTCTCATTTTACAAGTGTGAAAGCTGAAACACAAAGGCATTATGAATTAAGTTCATATATCTTATTGTTCAGAATTATGTGTGATTTCTATCATAGAGAAACATCTCTCTAAGCATAAATTAAAAAATAAAGGAATATCTCTTCCTTTCCTTATTTTCACAACCTGGCTTATGATTCCCCAAACCTAATATCATAATAATGCCTAAAATTAAGAAAGTGGGTCAAAATGTCCAGTAGTACATATGGGCAAGCTTACTTATAAATTGAATGCAAAATATTAAGGCCGAAGACAATAATAACATCCTCCCTAAGTAATTTGAAAATTAGTCTTCTAAATTATTAAATACTTATACATAATTTTATTTTTCTATAAACCAACCTTTGTATGATAATGATATAACATATAACATTAGCAATGGAGAAAGGCCATATATACACAAACACATACCAAGAAGTGGAGATACCCAGTCTCCACTCAAGCTGTTTGTGAAAGACACATACCTCTAGTAGCATTTAATTCTCTAAAAGATGAATCACTATGCAGATTGCCAAGATAGAATTGATCATTGCAAGCTTTATATCATCTTAATCAGTATGTGGACATAGATCCCTACAAATCATCTACTGCAGATTTTGAACTTTTACTAGAGAAAGTCAAGTGGCTGGGGTTCCAGTCTCGATATAGACCGGGGGTCAAAGCCTAGTTCTTCTACTTGGTCATGGGGACCTTAGCAAGTTACTCAGTTTCTCTAAGTCTGTGTTTCTTTGTTGGCAAATTACCAGTCCTGAACTCCCCAGACTGTACTTATAATTAAATGACATAAGGAACCAAGTGAGATGCCAGCCACAAATATTTTTTTCCCCAATGTCAGTTATTATGAGTATTGCTGGTTTCGTAAGATGTGAGGTTGCTGGGAGAGGAAGAATTGCATGCTGATAGCATGCATCGGAGCATCATTTATTAAACAAAGGTCATAAGAAGAGAATATATAAAAAAAGAGAAATATAAATTCTACTCCGTGTTCAGTAACAAATATTCTATGTTCTCTGAGATAATTTAATAATCACTCTCACTTACTGCTTTCCCCAAAGTACAAGAAAAACAAAATGTGTGTCACACCAAATTTCAGCTTCTTCCCAACCCTGCACTTTGCCAATGACACACCCACAGAGCATATGGCTAACAGAACATTCTCTTCTGCATTCTGCACTTAAATCTTCCCTCCAGAGAGGTCCTCTTCCTTCTGGGGCTCACACATTTAAAACGTACTGCAGTTTTTCAATTACCACTTAATCCGGTAGAGAAGGAAGATGCCTTGCACTTGTAATGGAGGAATGCAAATCTGTTTGATGTGCTTTTAGCGGATGCTAAATAGTATTTTTCACAGACCTGCACAACATTTGCTGATCCATTAGAAGTTTACGTGAGCCCACTCAAATTGAAATAGTGATCAGCAAGAGAATTTTTGGAGAAAAGGAGAGGTGACAGCTCTCAATCATAAGCAAGAGTGCATTTATTCTTTTTATAAAACTGGCTTACCTGATCATGCTCATCAAAATCAGTTCCTGCAAAGAGACTAGTTGTATAAGCAGTGTTTATGTAACCAAGATGGCAGACCCAGGCAAGTACCACCTTTACATATGTACCAGTATGATCAGATATTTAGCTGAATGCATCTGGAAACAGACATTTCTGCTTTAACAACACTTGCAAGGGATTCCTTAACTTTGGTGTCTGTACAAGGAAAAATTGCTAATTGAGATAAACCAGAACAATATTTCACGTGGACTGCATACAGCATAACAAACACATTACAATAAGTAGAAAGGCTATCAAATCTTTACATGATCAGTTCTTCTTCACCAAGTAACAGCTACCATATTTTAGACATTAGTGATTGTAGGTAAACTCTCAACCAGTTTTTAATTTTTTTTCTTACATTTGCCTTTGTTATGCTGGTTGTCTTCTGAAATGCTGGACATAACTAATAGGTCAACCAGATGCATCTCCATTGACATAAGTCAGTTTCTAATGTTTGGATTTCCTTTCATGTCACTGGTGTTTTTCATCTATCTTCTCTTGATAATTTTTCATATCTATAGTTTTAAAACCCTGATGGAGGGACATTGTTTCTGTCTGACTACTCAGAAGCCCCTAGATTCTTTATTTTATTGGCTTTATTGGTCGAACCATTTAAAGTTGCCAGTGCTGACCACTTTGGGTCTAAAAAAGTGATAATTTCATATAATTCTACCTAATATTTTGACTTTGTTTTGCTCATATTATACTTTCTACTTTTGACACTAGCTTTTCACCCACTGTGCAGGGCTAGAGGCAGGGGTTACTTCTCTAAGATACCCAGTGTGGTTGTATTATCAATGATTTCATTTAATGCATCTTCTCTCTTGCTTATTACCATGTTGACCAAATGACCAGTACAGTCATACTGGTTCGACTGGCCTCACAGACTGACCTCGCCCTGATCTTCATGTTTTTTTGTTCTGTACTGATTTTCAGGTATCAGTGAATTCTCTGCTTTCTGTCCTTTTCATCATCATTACAGCTTTTATTATCATCATTACTGCAGCGGAAATTTACATAACCCTTCTTATGTGCCAGTGCTATGCTCAGTGTTTCACATATATCACTCATTTAAATAAATGAAGTTATCTATTACCTCAGCTAGGTGGAGGGATGGGGGACACAGCTGAACTTAGTTGAACTGCCAGACAACAGAGAATATTTCCAAATAAAAATTTAATTGGATTATTTTATAAATAGATTTTGTTGTGTGTACATTTCTAGTAATTTAAAATGAAATTAATTATAACCACAATGCATGGCTATCTGGCTCCAATTCCACTAGATAATCATACCGATGGGGTATACAACTCCAAAGGGTTCCATCACAGAGAATAAAATGCAAATGGCAACCCCTAGAGCACAGCCACAAAGCATGTTTCCTGGAGGTATGCAATAGTTTGTCCCTCTGTTTACAAATCAGTGAAAGTGTCCAAAGTAGATTACAAATCAGTGAAAGTGTCTAAAGTAGATTAAACTATAGGTTCCAATTAATGATTTATTTTTAACAGAATGATTATCAATAAGCATATGATAGTTTCGTTGTGGCCGGAGTGTACTCCCCAGCCCTTGACTTTGGGCTTGGCCTTTTGATTATGATGCCTTTGGCCTATGGGTTGTCAGTGGACATGATGTGGGAAAGGCTTTGGAACGAGTTTGTGGGGTTAGTTGCCCTCTTGCACTCCTACCTCTTGCCCTGAGAAGAACATGTCACATGTAGCTTCTGGTCCAAGAAAGATGACAGACTAATGAAGCTGCCTAGATAATGCAACCCACAGCTTGCAGCCAAGCCCAGCTGAACCCAAATCCCAGATGACATACAGATGCCTGAGTGAGATACACATTTTTATTGTTGTATGACAAAACATGTGCAATAGTCTGTTGAAGTGTTAATATGACAATGGCTGACTGTTAAAAACACCCTACAGCTGAAATAGCTAAACTAGGTAACAGAATATGTTTGTGGTCTGTTTCATGTGAAGGTTGTATTATTGTGAGTTCCCAAAAAGTTTACACTGTATGATTCCTGCTCTCATAACCAACAGCATCTGTTATACAGGTACCTTGTTCCTTTCTTAATTGCACAAACATTCATTTGGCATTTTCTAGGTTCCAGGAATCATGGGAGTTTCTGGGGATACAGAGATGAATAGGACGTCATCACTGACCTCAAGGAGCCTAAAAGTAATTGGAAGTAATAGACCGGTAACACAGTAATGGAAAATCATATGACAAACCATTATACAAGAGCCCTGCACAAAGATATAGCAAGCCCATTTGTTTTACAACAAACCAGCGTAAAGCTAATCTGTGACCATGGGTCTAAGCTTTCGCCTATGTAGAACGCAGTCCACATGTATGAGGACCAAAGCCATCATTCTGGCCTCTCTCCGCCCCATGCTCCTTGGAACTGTGAAACTCAGCCCTCTGGCAAACTTGCTTATTCACAGCTGAAATACCAGGAAACAATTTTTTAAAATTTCCAAGCAAATAAAATAGATGTCATAAATTCCATGCACTGAAGTTCGTATATTGTACTCCCAATATTTACCTCAAGACCCTCAAACCAGAAAGTATTCCTTTTTTATCAGGCCCAAATCTCAGCATATCATGCAGTAGTTGGTTAGCATGTTTTCAGGCAACACAGTGAATGTAGGCACAGTCTATACGTGGAATTGGAATCTGAAAATGAAATGAAATGAAGGGCCACTCTGTGGACCCACTGAGATTGTGTGATTTAAGGGGGAAAATGGTGACCTCTCTATAATAAGAAAAGCCTGTGTCTGAACCAAAATAGAGCAGTTTCAGTCACAGGTAGGACTGAGGACGTGGTTTTGGGTGGTAGGGGAAGAAGCCCAATGAATGTACCTGACACTTTACTTTCTTTCTTCTTTCTGTCTGTTTACTTACCTTCAATTTGGTTAACATATTGTTAACTGTATTATTAGTTTCGGGGGTAGAATTTAGTGATTCATCATTTGCATATAACACTGAGTGCTCATTACATCACGTGCCCTCCTTAATGCCCGTCACCCAGTTACCCCATCCCTCTGCCCCCCTACCCTCCAACAACCCTCAGTTTGTTCCCTGTAGGTAAGAGTCTCTCATGGTTTGCCTCTCTCTCTGTTTTTATCTTATTTTATTTTTCCTTCCCTTCCCCTATGTTCATCTGTTTTGTTTCTTAAATTCTACATATGAGTGAAATCATATGGTACTTGTCTTTCTCTGACTGACTTATTTTGCTTAGCATAATACCTTCTAGTTCCACCCATGTCCTTGCAAATAGCTAGATTTCATTCTTTTTGAATGCTGGGTAATATTCCATTATATATATGTGTATATGTGTATATATATATATATATATATATATACATATATGCCATATCTTCTTTATCCATTCTTCTGTCAATCGACATCTGGGCTCTATGTTTTGGTTATTGTGGACATTGCTGCTTTAAACACTGGGGTGTTGGTGCCCCTTCAAATCACTATGTTTGTGTCCTTTGGATAAATATCTAGTAGTGCAATTGCTGGGTTGTAACATAGTTCTATTTTTAACTTTTTGAGGAATCTCCATACTGTTTTCCAGAGCGGCTGCACCAGTTTGCAGAAATAGACCCTCAATTCTGGTCAACTCATCTTCAACAAAGCAGGAAAGAATATCCAATGGAAAAAAGACAGTCTCTTCAACAAAGGGTATTGGGAAAATTAGAGCAACAGAATGAAACTGGACCACTTTACACTCTTTAAATGTAAGTTACACTGATCACATTCTTTAAAGGACCTCTGGTCTGACCACTGATACTTCACTTGCCTCTTGTGCTATGTTTCTTCTGGTGTTTTGTTCATCACTGTCTTACTAACACTGGTGCTCAAAAAACATTGTTCTAAGAGACACCGCTCCCACTGCTCATCCTACCCTCCCCCCAATCATACCTCTTCAATTAAAGTTAAGCTGTGCCACATTGTTCATGTTTTTTAGGGAACCACTTATTTTTTCTCAGCTTATATATCCTCATGTATAGAATAGGGATAATAAAATTTGCTTTGCAGATTTATTCCAAGGAATAGAGATCACATGTGTAAAATGCCCATCCCAGTATCTGGCACACAGAGTGAGTGGACAAATAAAATAAACTGAATTTGATTTGAAAAGTAAGGTTTCTAACATGAGCGATCATCTAATGGAAAGGATTAAATATGGAAACCTTGTCAAATAGGAAATTATTTCACCATAAAAATGGTAAGAATACATCCTGTTGTATATTTAATTTGTCCAGGCTATCAAAGATATTCAAATAAGGGAATCAATCCGTGTCTGCAATTAACTTAATATACAATATTTCAAAAAATGGAGAATATCTTGACTTTGTCAACACCCTGAAATCTAAATAGGGGTATTTCTAGAATAATATATTTTCGCATAGGTACAAGTTGAGGCAAAAGGAGATTAGCATTTATGGTGGCTTTTCCAAGTTCAACAACAGGATATTTGGTCTGATTTGTTTCATTACCTCAGGGCTAATGAGGGTTGCGCATATCAAAGGCCTTAATTACAGATGAAAGACATGACTCATAGTGGCTAAGAAAGAAAGACATTAGAGTCTCACTAGCAACCACTTTCCTGAGCAATGCTGTGGTCTGATGGAAGAATATTGCACTGTAATTAGGGCATCCTTTTCAGGATGATTGTAACTGCAAAAGACTTGTCTTCTGACCACAAATCTGCTTTTTGTACTTGTTCAGCAACTAACATATCCTTTGTGCTTTGCCTTGATTTGCCAGACGATCAAGAACTCAACAAAATATGCTAATTGTTTCTATTTCACTTAGCAAATATTGAGAAAGAGTGAATATTTCCTCTAGTTATTTTGGAAATTGTTCCCACTGAGAAGCTTTAAGGAGTATTAACTGCCATTCATGTGGCATGAAAGAAACAAGTTTTCATTTTGAAATGGACTATATTTTAGATTAGGGACTCATTAAAATATTAGTAAGGGCAAGGTAGGGCAAGTTAGAATCACATGATCAGTTTTCCATTTTAGGGTCATTCACACTTGAATACCAAGATTGACTGCCAATCACTTATCACCTCAATTTATAAAATGTAATCAGAAATTGCCAGGTGCAGAAGGTCCAACAAATCTGCATAAGATTTTTTTCCCCCTTAATGATAAAAGGTAACTCTAAATTCATACCTTAGGAGTTCTCTAGGGAATGGTTTATAAAGGTATGACATAGCAGGAGAAGTGCTATGTCCCCACAAAAATTTACCTCCAAAATCTCAAGTCATTAATTAAACCATGCTTAGTTTTAACAGATCGGTTAATTAAAACTGCGTGCCCTCTCCCTGGATCTTTTCTCATTTAAAAAAAAGTGCTTTCTGAGAACAGTCAGCAACAAATTCTGAGGCAATTATCTCACTGCAGGAATTATTTCACTATGAGGAAAATATAGGACTTGAAATAATCCCTACTTTGTGGGTTTTAACACACCTTTCCCAGGCACCCAGCACCCCCCACATAAGTGTGCATGCAGGCGTGTACACACACGCGCACACACACACACACACACACACACACAAAATGAGCACACCTGAATCTACGGAGGGTAGTGGAGGTGGTGGAGGGATGTCGAAGTCACTTATTTAGGTCAGTTCTTCTCAATGTGGTAATTAGCTTTCAGGATCCTGGCAGACTCAGGCATATTTTAGGATTTCAATTCTGTGTAACCATATAGGCTATATATAGACTTTTCCCTGCAAATTTCTATTTTCCCTTCCTCATTACCAATCTAAAAATTTCTCCTTTAGGAATGAAATGTGGCTTATTAGGTATCAGTCCAAATGTGGAAGATTCAAATATTTTCCAAGATGACCATGGAAACAAAAGTTTATTTTTTTCAAGTATGGGGGAATTAGTATTTGATCTTATTTTCATTGAAGTATAATTGACATATAACATTATATTAGTTTCAGGGGTGCAACATAATGATTTGATATTTGTATACATTGTCAAATGATCACCACAATAAATCTACTTAACATGCAAAGTTAATATTTTGATTATTACAGAAAGTCTGAAAATCAGTATTTTTATATTAGAATTTAAAAAGTTAGACAATATATTAGTTTTATTTATTTAAACAATAAATTAGAAATGGAAATTTGTTTTTCAAGAGTTCAATAGCAACCACTATGTATAGCTTTTTTTAAATTTTATTTTATTATGTTATCTTAATCACCATACATTACATAATTAGTTTTTGATGTGATGATCCATGATTCATTGTTTGTGTATAACACCCAGTACTCCATTCAATACGTGCCCTCCTTAATACCCATCACCAGGCTAACCCATCCCCCCACCCCCTCCCCTCAAAAACCCTCAGTTTGTTTCTCGGAGTCCATAGTCTCTCATGGTTCGTCTCCCCCTCCAATTCCCCCCCTTCATTTTTCCCTTCCTACTATCTTATTTTTTTTAAAATATATAGTGTATTATTTCTTTCAGAGGTACAGGTCTGTGATTCATCAGTCTTACACAATTCACAGTGCTCACCATAGCATATACCCTCCCCAATGTCCATCACCCAGCCACCCCATCTCTCCCACCCCCCACCACTCCAGCAAACCCTCAGTTTGTTTCCTACGAATTCCTCATATCAGTGAGAATATATGATACTTGTCTTTCTCTGATTGACTTATTTTGCTTAACATAATACCCTCTGGTTCCATCCCCGTCATTGCAAATAGCAAGATTTTGGTTTTTTGATGGCTGCATAATATTCCATTGTATATATATACCACTTCTTCTTTATCCATTCATCTGCTGATGGACACCTTGGCTCTTTCCATAGTTTGGCTATTGTGGACATTGCTGCTATAAACATTGGGGTGCACATACAACTTTGGATTACTACATTTGTATCTTTGGGGTAAATACACAGTAGTGCAATTGCTGGGTCATAAGGTAGCTCTATTTCTATTCTGTTTTGATGAACCTCCATACTGTTTTCCAGAGTGGCTGCACCAGCTTGCATTCCCACCAACGGTGTAGGAGAGTTCCCCTTTCTCTGCATCCCCGCCAACATCTGTCGTTTCCTGACTTGTTAATTTTAGCCATTCTGACTGGTGTGAGGTGGTATCTCATTGAGGTTTTTATTGGATTTCCCTGATGCCGAGTGATGTTGAGCACTTTTTCATGTGTCTGTTGACCATTTTGATGTCTTCTTTGCAGAAATGTCTATTCATGTCTTCTGCCCGTTTCTTGATTGGATTACTTATTCTTTGGTTGTTGAGTTTGATAAGTTCTTTAGAGATTTTGGATACTAACCCTTTATCTGATATGTCATTTGCAAATATCTTCTCTCATTCTGTTAGTTACCTTTTGGTTTTGTTGACTGTTTCCTTTGCTGTGCAAAAGCTTTTTATCTTGAAGTTCCAATATTTCATCTTGCCCTTGCTTCCCTTGCCTTTGGCGATGTTTCTAGGAAGAAGTTGCTGCAGCTGGGGTTGAAGAGGTTACTCCCTGTGTTTTCCTCAAGGATTTTGATGGATTCCTGTCTCACATTTAGGTCTTTCATCCATTTTGAGTCTGTTTTTGTGTGTGGTGTAAGGAAATGGTCCAGTTTCATTCTTCTGCATGTGGCTGTCCAATTTTCCCAACACCATTTCTTGAAGAGACTGTCTTTTTTCCATTGGACATTCTTTCCTGCTTTGTTGAAGATTAGTTGACCATAGAGTTGAGGGTCCATTTCTGAGCTCCCTATTCTGTTCCATTGATCTATGTGTCTGTTTTTGTGCCAGTACCATACTGTCTTGATGATGACAGCTTTGTAATAGAGCTGGAAGTCTGGAATTGTGATGCCACCAGCTTTGCTTTTCTTTTTCAACATTCCTCTGGCTATTCGGGGTCTTTTCTGGTTCCATACAAATTTTAGGATTATTTGTTCCATTTCTTTGAAAAAAGTTGATGGTATTTTGATAGAGATTGTTTTATATGTGTAGACTGTTCTAGGTAGAATTGACATTTTCACAATATTTGTTCTTCCAATCCATGAGCATGGAATGTTTTTCCATTTATTTGCATCTTTCTCAATTTCTTTCATGAGTATTTTATAGTTTTCTGAGTACAGATTCTTTGCCACTTGGGTTAGATTTATTCCTAAGTATCTTATGGTTTTGGGTGCAATTGTAAATGGGATGGACTCCTTAATTTCTCTTTCTTCTGTCTTGTTGGTGGTGTATAGAAATGCAACTGATTTCTGTGCATTGATTTTATATCCTGCCACTTTACTGAATACCTGTATGACTTCTAGCAGTTTGGGGGGTGGAGTCTTTTGGGTTTTCCTCATAAAGTATCATATCATCTGCAAAGAGAGTTTGACTTCTTTGCCGATTCAGATGCCTTCTATTTCTTTTTGTTGTCTGGTTTTGTGGCTAGGACTTCTAGTACTATGTTGAGTAGCAGTGGTGATAGTGAACATCCCTGTTGTGTTCCTGACCTTAGGGGAAAAGCCCTTAGCTTTCCCCATTGAGAATGATATTCGCTGTAGGTTTTTCATAGATGGCTTTTATGATATTGAGGTATGTACCCTCTATCCCTACACTCTGAAGAGTTTTAATCAAGAAAGGATGCTGTACTTTGTCAAATGCTTTTTTCTGCATCTATTGAGAGGATCATATGGTTCTTGCTCTTTTTTTATTAATGTATTGTATCACATTGATTGATTTGCGGATGTTGAACCAAGCTTGCAGCCCAGGGATAAATCCCGCTTGGTTGTGGTGAATAATCCTTTTAATGTACTGTTGGATCCTATTGGCTAGGATTTTGGTGAGAATTTTTGCATCCATGTTCATCAAGGATATTCGTCTATAATTCTCCTTTTTGATGGGGTCTTTGTCAGGTTTTGGGATCAAGGTAATGTTGGCCTCAAAAAATGAGTTTGGAAGTTTTCCTTCCATTTCTATTTTTTGGAACAGTTTCAGAAGAATAGGTCTTAATTCTTTAAGTGTTTGGTAGAATTCCCCTGGGAAGCCATCTGACCATGGGCTCTTGTTTGTTGGGAGATTTTTGATTACTGGTTCAACTTCCTTAGTGGTTATGGGTTGTTCAGGTTTTCTATTTCTTCCTGGTTCAGTTTTGGTAGTTGATACATCTCTAGGAATGCATTTATTTCTTCCAGATTATCTAATCTGCTGGCATATAATTGCTCATAATATGTTCTTTTTTTTAAGATTTTATTTATTTATTTGAGAGAGAGAGAATGAGAGATACAGAGCACGAGAGGGAGGAGGGTCAGAGGGAGAAGCAGACTCCCTGCTGAGCAGGGAGCCCGATGTGGGACTCAATCCCGGGACTCCAGGATCATGGAGCCAAAGGCAGTCACTTAACCAACTGAGCCACCCAGGTGCCCAACTCATAATATGTTCTTATAATTGTATTTCATTGTTGTTGGTTGTGATCTCTCCTCTTCATGATTTTATTTATTTGGGTGGTTTCTCTTTTCTTTTTGTTAAGTCTGGCCAGGGGTTTATCAATCTTGTTAATTCTTTCAAAGAACCAGCTCCTAGTTTCATTGATTTGTTCTACTGTTCTTTGGTTTCTATTTCATTGATTTCTGCTCTGACCTTAATTGTTTCTCTTCTCCTGTTGGGTTTAGGCTTTATTTGCTGTGCTTTCTCCAGCTCCTTTATGTGTAGGGTTGGGCTGTGTATTTGAGATCTTTCTCGTCTCTTGAGAAAGGCTTGTATTGCTATATACTTTCCTCTTAGAACTGCCTTTGCTGCATCCCAAAGATTTTGAGCAGTTGTGCTTTCATTTTCATTTGTTTCCATGAATTTTTTTAAATTCTTCTTTAATTTTCTGGTTGACCCATTCATTCTTTAGTAAGATGCTCTTTAGCCTCCATGTATTTGAGTTCTTTCCAACTTTCCTCTTGTGATTGAGTTCTAGTTTCAAAGCATTGTGGTCAGAAAATATGCAGGGAATGATCCCTATCTTTTGGTACCAGTTGAGACCTGATTTGTGACCTAGGATATGATGTATTCTGGAGAATGTTCCATGGGCACTAGAGAAGAATGTGAATGCTATTGCTTTGGGATGGAATGTCCCAAATATATCTGTGAAGTCCATTTGGTCCAGTGTGTCATTTAAAGCCTTTACTTCCTTGTTGATCTTTTGTTTAGATGATCTGTCCATTTCAGTGTGGGGGAGGTGTTAAAGTCCCCTACTATTATTGTATTGTTGTCAATGTGTTTCTTTGATTTTGTTATTAATTGTCCTATATAATTGGCTGCTCCTATGTTAGGGGCATAGATATTTACAATTGTTAGATGTTCTCATTAGATAAACCCTTTAAGTAAGATATAGTGTCGTTCCTCATCTCATATTATAGTCTTTGGTTTAAAATCTAATTTGTCTTATATAAGGATTGCCACCCCAGCTTTCATCTGATGTCCATTAGCGTGGTAAATGGTTTTCCATCCCCTCACTTTCAATCTGGAGGTGTCTTTGGGTTTAAAATGAATCTCTTGCAGGGAGCATATCAGTGGGTCTTGTTTTTTTATCCAATCTGATACCCTGTGTCTTTTGATTGGGGCATTTAGCCCATTTACATTCAGGGTAACTATTGAAAGATATGAATACAGTGCCATTGTATTGCCTGTAAGGTGACTGTTACTGTATATTGTCTCAATTCCTTTCTGGTCTATGTTACTTTTAGGCTCTCTCTTTGCTTAGAGGACCCCTTTCAATATTTCTTGCAGGGCTGGTTTCGTGTTTGCAAATTCTTTTAGTTTCTGTTTGTCCTAGAAGCTTTTTACCTCTCCTTCTATTTTCAATGACAGCCTAACTAGATATAGTATTCTTGGCTGCATATTTTTCTCATTTAGTGCTCTGAAGATATCATGCCAGTCCCTTCTGGCCTGCCAGGTCTCTGTGGATAGGTCTGCTGCCAATCTAATGTTTCTACCATTGTAGGTTACAGACCTCTTGTCCAGAGCTGCCTTCAGGATTTTCTCTTTGTCTCTGAGACTTGTAAGTTTTACTATTAGATGTTGGGGTGTTGATCTATTTTATTGATTTTGAGGGGGTTCTCTGTGCCTCCTGGATTTTGATGCCTGTTTCCTTCCCCAAATTAGGGAAGTTCTCTGCTATTATTTGCTCCAATATACCTTCTGCCCCTGTCTGTCTTTCTTCTTCTTCTGTAATCCCAATTTTTCTAATATTGTTTCATCTTATGGTATCACTTATCTCTCGAATTCTGCCCTTGTGATCCAGTAGTTGTTTACCTCTCTTTTGCTCAGCTTCTTTATTCTCCATCATTTGGTCTTCTATATCACTAATTCTCTCTTCTGCCCCATTTATCCTAGCAGTTAGAGACTGCATTTTTTATTGCACTCATTAATAGCTTTTTGATTTTGACTTTGTTTGATTTTATGTCTTTTATTTCTCCAGAAAGGTATTCTCTAGTATCTTCCATGCTTTTTTCAAGCCCAGCTAGTATCTTTATAATCTTCATTCTGAGCTCTAGTTTTGACATCTTACTAATGTCAGTATTGATTAGGTCCCTGGCAATTGGTACTGCCTCTTGTTCTTTTCTTGAGGTGAGTTTTTCCATCTTGTCATTTTACCACAGGAGAACAGATGAATGAGAGAACAGAATGCTAACAGGGTAACAACGACCCCAGAAAAATATACACTAAACAAATCGGAAGAGACCTAAAACTAGGGGGAAAAGAAAGGGAAAGAAAGAAAGAAAAAAATAATAATATGATCAGGCTGGTGAATAGATCAGAGCCACACACTAGATTTTGGGTGTATTTTGGTCTGTTAGTAGAAACTGCCTCCCAAAATTTTAAAGAAAGAAAAACTTATATATTTATAAAAATAAGGGTAAATATGACGAAGGGATGGAACATGACTGTAAAAATGAAAACTATAAAAGATTTTATAAAAGGAATTGATAAGAAGTTGGTTGAAAAAAGAAAGAAGAGAAATTTAAAAAAAAAAAGAAAGGAGGGAATGCGATCAGGCAGGAGACTAGAACAAAGCCATACACTAGAGTTTTAGGGTATATTTTAGTCTATTAGAGGAAACTGTATCCCAATATTATAAAGAGAGAACAACTTATATATATACAAAAAAATAAGTTTAACTACAATGAAGAGATAGAATATGACTCTAAAAATGAAAATTAAAAAATATTTTTTTAAAAAGTTTTTGATAAGATGTTGGTTGAAAAAGGGAAAAAGAAAAATTAAAAAAAGAAAAAGAAAAAAATAAAGAAAATTAAAAAAAATTAACTTTGAGAGACTAAAGAATCATGGGGAAAAAAGCCATGAATTCTATGCTGTATTCCCCTAGTGCTGGAGTTCTGCCATTCTCATTTATCGGTAAACTTGATCTTGGCTGGCTGTTCTTGCTGATCTAGGGGAGGGGCCTGTTGCAGTAATTCTCAAATGTCTTTGCCTGAGACGGAATTGCCCCACCCTTGCCAGGGGCCGGGCTAGGTAATCTGCTCGGATTTGCTCTTGGGAGCTTTTGTTCCCTGAAGCTTTCTGTACAGCTTTGGAGGACAAGAATGAAAATGGCTGCCTCCCAATCTCCGCCCCAGAGGAGCTGAGAACTTGGGGCCCCACTCCTCAGTGAGCCCCCAGAGAAAAGCAGTCAATCACTTCCATCTCCCTGGTCTCCAGCCACAGTCTGTGCTCACCTGGCCTGTGACTGAGCATTTCTATCTCTGGCACAGGACCCCATTTGGAGTCTCCAAACCCAGCAGATCCCTGCGGTGGGCTCCCGCGCCTCTCCTCCCAAGGGAGGAAGGGGAGTCTCCCTGGATCTGCCGCTTGTTGGGTCCCTGCTGGAAGAGTTGTGGTCCGACTGTGCTGCAGATCACGGTTTATGGCAACCCCAAGCTGAGAGACCACTCCTCAGCTCCGTCTTTGCCACTGGCTTCCCAGCTCTGATACCTGGGAGCTCTGCCGCACTCAGGCACCCCCGGTCTTTCTGTGACCCCAAGGGTCCTGAGACCACACTGTTCCAGTGAGGGTTCCAGCCCCCACTTAGCCACTGGAGCAACGTCCCTCAGCGGAGCAGACTTCTACAAGTTCCAATTTTGGGCTCCGCTGCTCTATCACTTGCCAGGAGCCGCCTCCCTTCCCCCATGGTCTAGCTTCCCAAATATCACCTCAGATTCACTTCTCTGCACATCCTACCTTCCAGAAAGTGGTCGCTTTTCTGTTCAGAGTTGCTGCTATTCTTTTTTTCAATCTCTTGTTGAATTTGTAGGTGTTCAGAAAGGTTTGATACCTATCTAGCTGAATTCCTGGGACCAGACGAAATTTAGGTCTCCTACTTCTTCACCACCTTGCTCCTCTACTCCTCTATGTATACTTTTTACGAGTCAACAAATCTGCAGTCATTTTATTGGATTTCTTCATTCTTACCTAATATGAGAACATTTTTATTTTTAATAAGAATGTTTATTTCATTTACATTTATCATGATAACTGATGTCATTGTTATAAACTTTTTTGCAGAGTTTTCTATGTTCTTTGATTTATAGCTACATCTATTAATATTGTTTTGTTATTTTCTATATTTCACCTATTGGCAGATCAGAAACATTTTCACACAGAGAGAATTTAATAAGAAGTCATGATGATGTACATAAAAAACAAGATTTTCACTTTGTTTTCCTACAATGCAGCACTGTCATGTTATTCTCATGCCTAAAGCACCACAAAGGCTTCCCAGAAAAGAAAGAATAAAACTAAGCTCCTTGCCTTGACTTACACAGCCTTGCATGGACATCTCTTACCTCCCGTCCTACACAATCCTCACTCTGCTCCACACACACTGGCTTCTTCTTTCTGTTTTAGTCTCACCAACCAATTTCCTGCTAGGCTTTGCAATATAAAATTCGCACTGAGTTGGAGGCTTAACCGACTGAGCCACCCAGGTGCCTGAATTCCTCATGTTGGCGCCTCTCTAACGTAACATAGTGTTAGCCACTCTAATACAGGACCTTGTCTATTTTGTTTGCCATTTTATCTTCACTTCTTTCAGTGAAGTCATTCTGTAATATTTGTTAAGTGAATGAAAAAGTAAATCATACTCATAAGATAGATTTCAAGGAATCGGCATCCAAGCTGGTCGTACTATTTGGTGTCAACTCTCCTGAGTTGCTATTGGTTTCTAAATAGAACTGGAAAAGTAGCCAGTTTTGAAAAGATTAGGGTTATGGTAAATTCACTTTTCTTTAGCTAGTTCATTAATGGATGGATGAACATAGAAAATATATAACCCATCTCTCTGTCGTGTTATGTGTTACACCAAAGCAACAACAACAACATAAAACTTAGTCCTGAAGTCTTATGGGCAAGACTTCAAGGAAACCCATGGCCAAAATACAACCAAAAGAGTTTTCCCAGAATAAATGTCTTAGTCTTATTTTAATTGCAAACATACTATTGATTGTCTGCATGGACCCAGTGAAATATACCAGAAAACCTCATATTTTGGATTTGAAAATGCTCAGACTTCCCAAGTTTGAAAGTAGTTCAAATATTATTTTTCAGTCCATGAATCCAGATGTCTTCTTACAAAATATCTTTAAATAAAAGATATCTAGATTTTCACTAGGGTTAAGGTTGCCAGATTTAGCAAATAAAAGTAGAGGATACCCAGTTACATTTGAATGTGAATTTTAGGTAAACAACAACCACTAAAGTTTAGTGAAGTGTGTTCCATGCAATATCTGGAACAGACTTATGCTAAAAAAAAATTACTTGCCCTTTATTTGAAGTTCAAATTTAACTGGAAAGCCTACCTTTTTTACCTGGTAACCCAGAACAGGGTCTATGATTGAGCAATATTTTCTCTAAGTGGTGCACTTAGAATACCTACCCCGTTTATAAAGCACAGAAAGTTAGCATCCAATTCTTGCTGCCTAGACTTCCTGAATATAAAAGAACAGTTTCACTGATTGCCTTGAACTCTGAGTCTTAATGGATGCTTTTACCCTTACTTAGTTCAGTGTTGACTTGGGCTGGAGATGTGGAAATATGCATTAGTACACTGCACGTCCATTCACAACACAGTTTCTTTTTCTCAAAATCTTTGGAGACTCCATTAAAAATCACTTGGTTTCATCATTCTTCTAACGAGCTGCTGTTTAGTTAGTTATTCAGTCAAAACTTTAAAGTGTTTTAAGATGATAGCACTAATGGGAAATGGCTTATGATTCCCACACAGTGTTAAGTATACCATAAAGCTGATGGGACATAAAGCATGGCTGCACCAGGGAGTTCCCTCGTTTATGTGCAATGGAAGGTGGAAGTTCCCACTTAGCAGGCAGCACTTTTCGTACACTGGGGAAATATGATTGCTAGATACTGTGTTTATTTTTAATGATTGTGTTCCTGGTTTGCAAATTCAGTTCTCCTTTTCTGGTTGGGGTTTACAGGGAAAAAAGAAAACAAAAAATGTGAACCTTTCAGATTTCAGCTAATAAAGACACAAATGGATATGCACATGGACCCAGCCCACCCTCATTTCTTCTGTTTTTAATGGGGACAAATGCAGCCTTCAGCTTAGCTCCCTACCTGTACATTCAGGAACCTCAAGCTAATGAGTATCACTGCTCTCTGTGAGATAGACAACTTCTCTTAACTGGGTACTTCACATTGGTTATTAGACATTTTCACAATTTCCCATAAAATAATTCTTCCTCGATCCCAAACCACCACGGCCACACTCTTTTTCCTTTCCCTCACTCACAGCTCAACTCTGCAAGGTGCTCCATCCACAATTCATTTCTTGCCTCCTACTTCACTCTGCACCCACTGCACTCTTAGTTCCACCCTTAGCATTCATCCAACCTGCGTTCTCTCAGCTCATCTTACTGCACAGCCTGTGGAGAGATCCTTAAGCCCCTGGTAGGCAGAACAATGGCTCCCAAAGACATCCACATTCTAATCCCCAGATCCCTGAACAAGTTATGTTACATGGCAAAGATGAATTAAGATACCAGGTGGAATTAAGTTTGCTAATCAGGTGACCTTAAAATGGGGAGATTATCCTGGGTTATCCAGAATGGAAAATGTAATTACAAGGGTCTTTAAAAATGGTAGAGGGATGGGGCACCTGGGTGGCTCAGATGGTTAAGCATCTGCCTTCGGCTCAGGTCACGATTCCAGGGTCCTGGGATCAAGCCTGGCATCAGGCTCCCTGCTTGTTGGGGAGTTTGCTTCTCCCTCTCCCTCTACTGTTCCCCCTGCTTGTGCTCTCTTGCTCTCTCTGTCAAATAAATAAATAAAATCTTTTAAAAATATATGTTAGAGGGAGGGGCACCTGGGTGGCTCAGTCAGTTAAGCCTCTGACTCTGGACTTTGGCTCAGGTCATGATCTCAGGGTCTTGAGATGGAGCCCCAGGTTGGGCTCCATGCCCTGGAGGGAGTCTGCTTGAGATTCTCTCTCTCTGTCCCTGCCTCTCTTTCTCTGTCTCTCAAATAAACAAATAAGTCTTTTTTTTAAAAGTTTAAAAAATTAAAATGTTAGAGAGGGAGAGACCCAAGAGATGGCAGTATTAAAAAGGATCTGGCTTGATGTTGCTGGTGTTGAAGATGGAGGAAGGGGCCAAGAACCAAGGAATGCAGGCAACCTCCAGGAGCTGGAAAAGGCAAAAGAATGGACCCATCTAGAAATTCCAGGAAGGAATGCAGCCCTACAGATGCCTTGATTCTAGCTCAGCAAAATCTGTGCCAGACCTCCGATTGACAGAACTATAAGGTAATAAATTCATATTGTTTTGAATCACCTGGTTTATGATAATTTGTTAAGGCAGCCGTGGGAAACTAATACAGGTCCCTTGTTGCAACTATCCCTTAGCTTTCCTCCTACCTCTCAGGCTGTTCCGGCTTTGCATGTAGACCCTCCTCTCCTGAGCCTTTGAGTCCTCATTCTCTGTCCTAGATGCACTTTCTACCTACTCTGCCTTATCCTCATTCAGGACTCTGTGCGCCACCTCTAAATAGATAACTCACACATTTATATTGCAAACCCATATTTCTCGTTGAGTTTCAGGTCTATAAATACAACTACATGCCTGACAGCACTTCTCAGATGAATCACAGTCACTTAAAACAAATACAGTCTAAGAATGAAATCCTGACCTTTCCCCCCAAATTGTGATCCTCTTCCAGCATAGCATGTTTTAGCTCAGTAAGTGGAACCACAGTCCACCTGGTTACACAAGCCAGATACTTAGGAATCATCTTTGACACCTTTTCTCTCCCTAAATCCTAAATCCTCCTTCCTCTTAAATCCAACACTATCTCCTATCCATTTTACTTACTAAGTGTTGCTAAAGTCCATCCATCTACATCTTTACATCTCCACTGGCTCTATCAGTTTGCTATTACTATGTAATAAATTGGCACAAACTTAGCTCATTTATTAGGTCACAGTTCTATAGGTCAGAAATCCAGAGTGTGGTTATGTTCTTTGTTGAGGCTGAAATCAAGATGTCAGTGGGCTGCATTGTCATCTGGGGCTCAGGAGCCCCTCACAAGATCATTCCTGTCAGCAGAATTGGTAGAATTTAGCTTCTTGCAACTATAGCACTGAAATCCCCAATTATTTGCTGGCTATCAGCAAGAGACTGTTGTCAGTTTTCAGAGGCCACCCACGTTCCTGCTCACATGATCCCCTCCAACTCAAAGTTAGTAATGGTGCAGTGACTTTTCTACTTCCCATCTCTCTGACTTCTCGCCCTGTAACCAACTGGAGAAACGTCTCTACTTTTAAGAGCCCATGGGATTAGATTAGTCACATCCAGGCAATCTCCCCATCTTAAAATCATCTGTGCATATACCATATAATATAGTCAAAGGTGCAATCTCTCATCAAATTAACAGATACTGGAAATTAGGGTGGGGTATCTTTGGGGGAACATTTTTGAAATTCTGCTTACAACATCAGCCTGACTTATCATCATTGTTCTCTGTACTATGAATTGACCTAATTCACCCAGCCAAATCCATTCTTTCCCCTACTCTAGTCCGTTCACACTTCAGCCATAGTGATCATCTCAAAACACACACCTGATAATGTTACCCACATGTTTCCTGGTGCTCTTTAGTACAGCCGTGGCCTAAAACAGCACTGCCTGATTTGTCTGCAGCCCAGTGCCTGTAGCTGCTCCCCCAACTCTGGGACATCAGCACAGAACCCTCCAATGACTACCTAGATATTTTCACAGCATTTCAGAATAATTTCACATCTGATGAAAGTAAACATAAATTTGGGGTTTTTATTTGTATGCATTTTTTATTTTGAAATTTCATTATTTTAGTAATTTATTGTTATTTTATTTTATGCAAATATTAGACCATGAAAAATTTTTTAAAAAATGGCCCTTCACCACTGAAAATTGGGGAAGTGCTGAACCAGTGGTCTCTGCACACTCTGGCCTTGACTTCTCCAGTTCCATCTCATGCCTATGGCCTCTGACTCCTTAAACTCTAGCCACAGTGTCCACCAGGTAGTTCCTTCTGCTTTCCATATTCTTTGTGCCATGTTGATTGTCATTTCTGGATCACAGCCTCTCCATTATATTCCCTCATTGCCCCAGAGGTCTCCAATATGTACCTCTCACAATCTCAATATTAATAAATAGGTAAATATTTATTTTTTTAAATCTGCTTTCCTCTTAAAATGTAAGTTTTGTGATATCAGAGAGCTTATCTTCCAGCTAATCGGCACAGGCACAGCTGCCTGCAAATGCATGTGGAATGAGAGAATGAATTAATCAATAAATATAATCCATATTATTCAAATTTAAATAGTATTTCAACCAATTATTACCTGTTTGATCTTAATCATGATAGCTAAATTTCCTAAACTTCATTTTTACTATTGGTAATATTGGAATATTTTTGCCAGTCTCATAGGATCAATATCGAAATTAAAGTATGTACAAAATGCTTTGTTCGAAAAGTACAAGATGATTCCAAGATGCAACTGATAAGTTGGTATGAATATGTCTCTTATGTAACATTGGCAAAAGGGTGAAATGTATAACAAATCTGTAAGTCTTTTAGAAATTATGTACCAAAGTCTTCAAATATATTCAATGTTTGCTTCCATAATGGAAGTTCTAAAGTTTCATTCTAAAATATAATTGGGCAAATATACAAATATGTGGTAGAAGGCTGTTCATTCCAGCATTGTTTCTGATAAAAACATGGGAAAGGCCCTAAAAGTGTCCTCACATATGAAAGGGCTGATGGAAGAGGCAACCTGGTTGGCATAATTTAAGAAACAACCTAAATATATCCTCACTTTGTAAAAATGCTTCCTCAGTGCTACTAGAGGGCTGCTTTTGGTACATTGTACAGCTGATTTATACCCAGATACACAATGCTCAGAATGGGCTTTGGCTACAATGTCAAGAACACGTGAGTGTAAGCTAAAACTGAAGACATGATTTCAAGTATGTAGCAGTCTTCTTTTTTTTTTTTTAATTGAAGTATGGTCCAAATACAATGTTATATATAGGAATTCAACAGTTCTGAATGTTATGCAATGCTCACCATGTTATCATGGTGTAGTGCCATCTGTTACCATACAACATTACTACAATGTTAGTGACTATATTCCCTATGCTATACTTTTCACCCTTGTGACTTATTTTATAACAGAAGGTCTGTACCTCTTAATCCCCTTCACCTACTTTACCCATTCCCTCACCTCTCTCCCCTCTGGCAACCATCAGCTTGTTCTCTGTATTCATGAACCTGTTTCTGTTTATTTGTTTTGTTTTTTAGATTCCACATGTAAATAAAATCATATAGTGTTTCTTTCTTTGTCTGACTTATTTCACTTAGCATAATACCCTCCAAGTCCATCTATGTTGTTTCATATGACAAGACTTCATTCTTTTCTATGGCTGAGCCATATCCCATGGTATATATACCACAGTTCCTTTATCTATTCATCTATCAGTGTACGCTTGGGTTGCTGCCATATCTTCGCTATTGTAAATAATGTTGCAGTAAACATTGAGGTGCACATATCTTTTTAGATTAGTGTTTTCATCTTCTTTGGGGAAACATCCAACAGTGGAATTACAGGATAGTATGACATTTCTACTTCTAATTTTTTGAGGAACCGCCCTACTGTTTTCCATAGTGGCTACACCAATTTACATTCTTACCAATAGTGCCAAGGCTTCCATTTTCTCCACCTCCTCACCAGCGCTTCTTATTTCTTGTTTTTTTCATACTTGCCTTTCTGACTGGTGGGAAGTGATATATCACTGTGGTTTTGATTTGCATTTCCCTGATGATTAGTGATGTTGAGCATCTTTTCATGTGTCTATTGGTCGGTCATCTGTAAATCTTCTTTGGAGAAATGTCTATTCAAGTCTTTTGCCCATTTTTAAATCAGATTGTTAGTTTTTTGCTTTTGGTTTTTTTTTTTTTGGTTTTGAGTTGTATGAGTTCTTTATATATTTTGGATATAAACCCCTTATCGAATATATCATTTGCAAATATCTTCTATCATTCAGTAGGTAGCCTTTTCATTTTATTGATGGTTTCCTTTTCTGTGCAAAGTTTTTTAGTTTGATGTAGTCCTAATTTTTTTTTTGCCTTGTTTATTTTTATTTTTGATTTTGTTTCCCTTGCCTGAGGAGACACATCCAGAAAAATGTAAGCATGAAGCAACTTTGATTGAATGTGAAACTGAGTGAGTAGGTTGAGATCTACACTAACACTGGTGGTAGCAGGACAGGAAACAGTCCCAGCCACATAAGTTGCATAAACACTTTCATAAGAGATGACACTTCTGCAATGGCCATAACAATGAGCAGAGGGTCCCTGAGGTCTTCTCCTCTGGTGGCTGTAACACCATCAGCTGGCTCTAAAGTAAATGTTTCAGAGGCAGTTGTAAGTTTGCAACCTCAATGAAAAAGTACCTCTGAGTTCCAAAATACCTATACTAATACAAGAAAAGCAAAGGCCTCTAAGGATTTAAGAAGCATCCAGAATTCTTGACTAACTCTTAGGGGCCCCAAAATAAAAAATACTGGATTACTCATTCACCTGGACAGATAGTGGCTTGAGATACTAATTTGAATACAAGAGTTACAAATTATATCTCCCCCAAATTGGTAAATAGGCCATTTGATCTATGGATCAGTCTACTTATTATGTATTATAGAATGTCTACACTTGTTTTAAGTAAGAAAGTAAGATATGCTGTTTTGTAACTTCTCTCCCATATCCTTGTGTTGAATTAGGAAAGGATGGACTGGAAAAATACACCATTGGTGAAGACCCATCTGTCTGATTCCTGAAGGTCCACATGGGAAACAGAGCCCAAATGATAAAGGGTGTTTTCAGAGGGTTGCTGTCTGTAACTTGCTGGAAACAGCTCAACTAATGATTGTCACCCCAGGGAACCGAGTGGTGGTAGAAAAATAAGAGCCACACAGATAGATGTCCCATCATGCAGAGCTCTGTCTTCCTCCACAAACATAAGAGTCAAACCTAGCAGTAGAGATAATGGCATATTGGATAGTCTGCACCCAGCCTTGACACATTCATGCTCAGATTTTTATAAATGCACATTAGGTCTTGGACTTCTTTAATATAATTTTACTAAACCTATCCAGGACATGGGTTAGAAATTGTGCTGGTTAGGAAAAGATAGACTTTGGTTATAGCAAAGCATGGGGAGGGGTGATTTGAAGAAGGTGGAAAAAGTGGTGCCTGGGGGGCTCAGTCGTTAAGCGTCTGCCTTCAGCTCAGGTCATGATCCCGGGGTCCTGGGATCGAGCCCCGCATCGGGCTCCCTGCTCCGCGGGAAGCCTGCTTCTCCCTCTCCCACTCCCCCTGCTTGTGTTCCCTCTCTCGCTGTCTCTCTCTCTGTCAAATAAATAAATAAAACCTTAAAATAATAATAATAAGTTATTTAAAAAAAGAAGATAGAAGAAATAGGATTTTTTAATAATGAGTACTGGAAAGAATTAATAAAAAGGGATTTGAAATATGGATATGAGATTTGTAAGAATAAGTGTATGTAATAAAAATGAATGCTTCTGTAGGGCTTCTGATATGCCAGGTGCTCCTGTAGGAGCTTCATGTGTAGTAACTCTTGTAATGATCCCTACATAATTCATGAGGACAGCACCATCACTGACAGAGGAATGAGGAAACTAAAAGACAGAAATTGACAATCTGCTCAAATAAGTGTCTGAATCAAGTTTGAATCCAGGCATGTTAGCTCTAGACCAGTCTTTTAACTACCACACCTTGTCAGAAGTGGCAAAAAGAACACTTTTATATTAAGAATTTAATGATAAGCAAGAATTTGGGAATATGGCTGAATGGCATGTAAAGGTCGAGGAAAAAGGTGAGTGTGCAGGAAGAACTTGGGAAGGTGGCTCATAACATCCAGTCTGGGGTTTCATACGGCAGAAATGCCTTGTTTGTAGCAATAGCAGCCTCTTGAAACTTGATCTTCCTGCCCTATTGCCCTGGGTTTTTATTAGCTGAAAAAAGCCCATATTGTTATTTCTAGTGGAGCAAATTTCCAGTGGCTATGGGAAATAAAGCTTCAATTATTCAGCATTTGAACAATCTGTTAGAAATGGCAATGGCTGGTCATAACCTTGACAAACTCTAAATAACACTGTTTGTAGGTGATTTCAAAGGCAAAAAGACAGAGTTTTAATAATATTTGTGCATTAAGCCCTGATATATTATTCTTTGTTAGTCTTCAGTTGTCTACAGTATTTGCTACAATTATTTTATTTGGGGTCTTTTTTATTGGGGGGACACAATCAATAACTCCTACAATGATGAAAATTTAAGATATTCTTAAATCTTATTTTTTCCTGTTCAGTGATTTTTCTGTTTTAGGATTAAAAACACCAATGACCAAATATTATTTTAAGCAAAGAAAGAAAATGAGCAAATGTTCACTATTTTAAGCTGACAACATTTTATAAAAGAAATAATGGACATGAAATTTAACTGAATCTTGATTTAGGTATAAAATTTTCCATCATTGAACTGTGTTAACATAAGAAGCATTGGGGAGAAGATTGCATCTATATTGCATTATTATCCTTTGTTTCAAGTAATAATGATTTATCATGCTTCAATACCAAGAAATGTGTGAGGATATTTTGTTACACTTACCACCATGTTACCAAAAAAAAGAGAGAAAGAAAGAGAGAAAGAAAGAAAGAGAAAGAAAGAAAAAAAAGAAAGGAAAAGAAAGAAAGAAGAAAGAAAAGAAATAATAAGCTTAGAGCAATGGGAATATTTATATGAACTTCTGTAATAACTCTGTTTAATCTGATAGCAAATAATTCCTATTGAATAGCAAAAGAGTTAACTGTACAGCTTTAAGCAATATGCTATAAGACATTGAACAATTCTTGAGAAATCAGTTTTATAAAGCAATTTACAATTTGAATTGTAGATAAAGCATTTGTTATGCAGCATTCTTAAATGCAGAATTTTGAGTTAAATGTATAAAGTATAAATAGAAAGTTCATTCAATCACAGAAAAACACACCATAAAAAGAGCTATAACCTATAATCACACAGTCAAGGTATGTAGGACAGAAATCACTTATAGTGGGTTAAAGAGGAGAGACAAAGGGAAAGGGGAGAGAGAGAGAGAGAGACAGAGGAGAAAGAGAAAGAGAGAGATAAGCTTGTTTCATGAAGAAATGCTATAATTTATAGATACATTATAGTAGTTGAGTTTTGTGTAAATGGGAGTTGGTAATTTAAAGTTTTGTATGTCAAAAAACATTTTGACATCTTAAAATATCTATGAAATTAGGGTATTGTATAGAAACTGACACACAGACTGAGAGAAAACCGTCTCTTCCTAAAAAAAAAAAAGTTAGATTACACAGTTGAATTGATCAATGGATCAGTAAATCTAGAGAATTGCACACCCAAGACCAGATGTCCCCTGTATTTCATTCAGATTTTTGTCCCATCTATAGCTTGTTAATTTAGTGGGTTAAAAACCAAAGTTTTAGGAAGGAAAAGGCAGTTCTTGTTCTTGGTGTGCTTTGCAGTTTTCCCTCATAGACTGACATTGTGATTGCAGGTATTGCCTTGTTTGATCAAAGACTAAAACTTTTTTCTCATGTTTACTTTTAGAAGAAAATAAACAACATGTATTTCTTTGAAGAACAGAAGTAAAATAATGCTTTCAGTTTATATAAATTTTTGACAAGGACAAAAATCTTAAGAAAGTTGAATCTGAAATAACTTTTACCTAAAGTCATAAATCCTATCTAGTATGTTCAAACACTTGATTTTGAATCAGAATGTTCCAAACTACTATTTAATAATAAGAACTCTGTGATTCTAATATTTGAAAATTCAAAGTTATCATAAATTTTGTGTATTAAATTAGCTTTTTATAAAATATAGATATGAAATATTAAAATGAAGAAAATTTAATTTTTATTAATTTTTTAAAAAGGAATTTGTCATGATTAACATTCTTCTTTGCCCTTTTTAAAATTCTTCATAAGCTGTTAGTAGTCATGTTTAGCTTTCCAGTATTTTAGATAAACTAGAGTAGAAAATTAAATCCATATTTTAGTGAACATGATCTTCATAGGTGGAAAACTTTACTTCAGCTTCTGGACTGCCTGAATTATTAGTTGGATGTTACTTGAGCACTCTTGATGAAAAAGGAATTATGCTGTCACACTCAAAAAAATTAAATTAGCAGGTAGCAAAACACAAAATAATTTATCCAACCACATTATCTCTCATGTAAAATATCATAATCATAAAAACTTCTATTCTTGGAAATTTCTGTTTACATTACTATAATTTTCTCAATCTAATAAACTTTCTCTGCATATATCATTAACTGCTTACCAATTATGTATCTAGATCCATTATTTCCTCCTAATCATACACTGAAATACCAGAGTCACTTGAAATTACAACAAATCATCAGTTTTTTCCCCAAGAACAGCAAGATCCCTGTAAGCATTTGCTTTCTACAAACTTGACTCTACTTTTATTTTTAATAGGATTACTTTGTTTCTTGATTATCTCATAACACAGGGACATTAAATACCAGAATGTGAAAACCTGGAAAAGATAGCAGTTTAGACTGAGCTTCAGAGCTGGGAAAGAAAAAAGTCAACTTAATAAACCTCCAAGTAATAAACTTATGAATTCTTGAATATTGATAGCAATAATTAGAGATATTATGAACAAAGATCAAGCTTCAAACATACAAATACAGTCAAGCACACGTGTAATTGGAATGCTTTCTTCTTAAGACCAGGAGAGAAGTAGGAAGTCTTTCTCATCATTCAATTTTTTAAAAGATTTTCTTATTTATTTGACAGGGAGAGACACAGCGAGAGAGGGAACACAAGCAGGGGGAGTGGGAGAGGGAGAAGCAGGCTTCCCATGGATCAGGGAGCCCGATGCGGGGCTCGATCCCAGGACCCTGGGATCATGACCTGAGCTGAAGGCAGATGCTTAACCAACGGAGCCACCCAGGCAGCCCTGTTTATTTATTTTAGAGAGAGAGAGGGAGAGCATGCGTGTGGGCATGTGCAAGTGATGCAAGTGGGGGAGGGGCAGAGGGAGAGGAAAAGAATCTCAAGCAGACTACCCACTAAGCAAGGAGCCCAATGCAGGGTTCAATCCCAGGACACCGAGATCATGACCTGATCCAAAACTGAGAATCAGATGCTCAACTGACTGAGCCACCCACGCACCTCTTCACCATTCCTTTTTAATATCACAGTGGGAACTCTAGCCTGTGCAAAAAGACATAACATAAATACTGTATTAAGTATAGTAGGTCCCAAAGGAAGAGATAAAACTTTCTAACTGCAGATCATATGATTGTCTACACTGAAAGTCCCGAAGAATCTAGGTTCCTAAAGTCAATGAATGAGTTAAATATGATTATAGAATATAAGAAGGTACAAAGTCAACCATATTTCTAGATAGTAGCTATGAACAGTTTGAATTTGAAATAAAAAATTACTATGATCAGGAACACACACCCTCAAATACATCTATCTATCTATCTATCTATCTATCTATCTATCTATCTATCTATCTATATGGTATACCTAACACAAGATGTGCTCGGTCAATATGCTGAAAACTATAAATCATTGATGAAAACTACCAAAGAAGAGCTAAATAAATCAGCAAGATTCCTGTATACAGCCACAGGCTGAATCTAAAAGACAGTTCTGGAAAAGAAGATTAAATTTGGAAGATTTGCATTATCTGATTCTGAAACTTTCTGTAAAGCTACAATAATCAAGACAGTGTATTATTGGTGAAAAAAATGAACGACACATTGTTTACTACAAAATAATAGATAATAAGGAATTGAGCCATATAAATATGACATAGTTTACTGTAAATTAATACAGAACAAGAAATAGACCCAAACAAATATTATCAATTGATATTTACAAAGGTGCAAAGGCAATCCTACAGAGATTTAGTCTTGGGACTAAATTGGACATCCATTTGAAAATTAATGAACCTTAACATATATCTTAAACTTCTATTAAAAATGAACTAAGAATGGATCTTGATTTAAATGTAAAAAGTAAAACTATAAAAGTTCCAGAGGAAAACATAACATAAAATCTGTGAATTTGCATTTGGCAAAGTGTTTTTACACATGATACCAAAAGCATGATCCATTAAAGATAACATGGATAAATCGGACTTTATTAAAATTAATGTTACTCTCTGCAATAGCTACTGTTCAAAAAATGAAAAGGTAAATTACAATTGGAACAAAATACTTTCAAATCACATATCTGAAAAGATTGTATATCTAGGATATATAAATAACTGTAACAACTTGCTAATAAGAACACAAACAACCCAATTGAATTGGCAAAAGTTTGGGCAAGAAATTTTACAAAAGGAGATAATGGAAAATGAGCATGTTTAAATAAATAAACAAGATGTTCAACATAAAAAAGGGAAATTCAAATTAGATACACAATGAGATATCACCACATAACAGTTAAAATAAGGGAGAATAATAAACTTCATTATACTATGTTTTGGTGAGGATGAGAAGCAACTGGAATATAAAACAATTTGGCTCCTTGGAAACATTTCATAGTTTCTTAAAAATTTAAATATACACTTACCTATAGAACTAAGCAATGTCATTCTTGTTTTTATCCAAAGGAAATAAAAATGTATCTTTGCAGAAACACCTGTATGTAAATGTTCATAGCAGCTTTATTTATTGTCACTACGAACTAAAAACAACCCAGATGTCCTTCAACTGGTAAGTAAATAAACTGTGGCATATCCATAGTATGGGATACTACTCAATAATAAAAAGAAACAAATTATGGATTCACACCCTAACATGGATGAATTTCCAATTCATTTTGCCAGAAAGACTCTAAGTCCAAAGGTTACATATTATAATTTTTCATTTATATGGCTTTCTCAAAAAGGCAGCCCTACAGAGATGGAAAACAGTCACAGTCAGTGTTGCAGGAAAGGGTGGAATCCAGGAAGGAATTTTTTTTTTATTATTATGTTATGTTAATCACCATACATTACATCATTAGTTTTTGATGTAGTGTTCCATGATTCGTTGTTTGCGTATAACACCCAGTGCTCCATCCAATACATGCCCTCTTTAATGCCCATCACCAGGCTAACCCATCCCCCCACCCCCGTCCCCTCTAGAACCCTCAGTTTGTTTTTCAGAGTCCATCGTCTCTCATGGTTCATCTCCCCCTCCAATCCCCCCTCTTCATTCTCAGGAAGGAATTTTTTAGGTGATGGCACTGTTCTACAGGGTACCGGCCTGGTGGATTCACAACTCCATGCGTTTTTCAAAACTCATGCTTACATCACAAGGAATGGATTCTATGCAAACTTTCAAAAGTCAAACAAGGTATAAAGGAGCCCAAGATGAAGGATAGACTGTGACAAATGAATCTAACTGTATTACAAATGAGTGACATGACCACTTTAGTTCTGTAAAGAAGAAAGGACCTGACCTATAACTTTAAAAAAACAATGCTTGACCAGATATTGGGAGATTAAAGATAAAAAAGTGCACACCATAGTCTAGTTGGTAAATGTGTTTCTAATGGAGCAGGAGTTCACAATTCTGAAGCTTCTTTACATGGATACTAGAATTGACCAAATAAGTATATTGTAGATAATAAAAGCTGGTTTGAGAAAGAAGATGGAAAAGGCCAAAATGGAATGTCAGAATAATCACTGTTAGGCTGACTAGGAGTTGGAGGAATTGGTATGAGTTCTTGTTTCTGTAACCATACGGGAAGATAGTCTATGTTGAAAATGAAGGAGGGAGATTAGCATACCTGCTGTTTCAAACATCATCAAATAAAATATAATTTCTAAATAAGCAATTTATATAGTTTTTATTAAAAAGTTACTGAGGTAAAAATCTAATAAAAGGCATACAAGAGCCTTTGGAGAAAATAATAAAACTTTATTGAAGGCTATTCAAAAGGAACTATATTATTCTCCATAGCAAATTTAAGCCATTGATGTGTATACAATGGATAAAGCAAAATTAAAAAGAAAAGATTTAAAGACTGAAATTGTGAGTGTGCTTTGGAATATTTTCCTGCACAAAACGAATGCTCATGATAATTTGTTGTATTAATTAATTAAAAATAACTAATGAATAGATGTGGAATATTATGCACAAAATTAATATTATTGGGCAGAGGGTTCAGTTGAGTCAGTTGAAAGAACCTGATTCTTCCACAAACTGTATTGATTAAACTAGAGATAATCAATTTGCCTAAATGAGTAGAAATACTATGAGTCAAGAAAACAATTTATATCGGGGCACCTGGGTGGCTCAGTCGGTTAAGCATCTGCTTTCCACCCAGGTTGTGATCCCAGGGTCCTGAGACAGATACCCTCATGGGGTTCCCTGCCCAGTGGGGAGTCTGCTCGTTCCTCTCCCTCTGCTCCTTCCCCTCCTCTCTTTCTCAAATAAATAAATAAAATCTTAAAAAAATATAAGGAAGAAAGATGTATATCAAGAGGTGATCCATGTATGTCTTGGTTAAGAAAATGAGCTCTGGAATGAGACTGTCTGGGTCTAGACCACCTGTGAAATCAGAAAAATAATAGTACTTGCCTTGCAGAATAATAAATTTTAATGAAATGACAAATATGAAGTGTGTAACATGGTGCCTGGCATAAAGTAAGTGCCCAGGTAGTGGTAGCAATGTGAATATCAACATCATTAATGAACTTAACTGAAAAGGAAACACCCAACAAAACTATAGAGATATGAGAATCCATAAAGCTCTGTAGAGAGTAAAGATTTTGTATCACAACACCATATCTGCTAGAAAGGACCCCCCATTTATCTTGCCCTCCTGTCGTACAGTTTAGTACGTAAGAGAAAACTTAACAAGTACCTAAGACACTCAGCTTGCAACCCTCCTGGACTTCACTTTTCACATCAGCTCACATGATTGCTATAACACTTTCATATTCCAAAATGATGTTAAATGCATTATTCTCCAGAGGAAGCTGACACCCTCACATTAAATTACACATTAAGAAAAATGGGTAGAAAGTATGTAGTAATTTTCCATCAAAGTCCAGCATTTGAAAAATATTCAAAGAAATACAATACTGCTTTTGCATTATGTGCCATATTTAAGGAACAAAGTTTTCTTATGCATGAACTGACAATATTCACCATATTCTCTTAGGAGTGCCCAAGTTTAAAATGTCAAGCGCCTTCAAATGTGCCAAATTATGGCCTAGAAATATTTTAGTAAGGAGAAGTTTAAGTTATGTGCTTTCTATTCAAGTAATAACATTAAACAGTAATAAAATGTAAAAGTCATTACTGTTAAACAATCGGATATTAGCATAGACTTTTGATTAAATAAAACAAAGTTTCATTTTATTTTTGTGTGTAGTTAAATATAAAACTATTACATAGAATTTTATGCAGTTCATATCCATTTTTATCAGTGTACTGAAGGAAAAACAGGTAACATACAGTTAAGTAAAAGGGACCTTAGTTTTCCCTGGGGCTTCTAGTCTGCTTTTTCAACTCATGCCTGTATATAGGATTTGACTTTCAGTGTGTTTGTTAACAGCAATAAATTGAAATTATTAATAATAACTAAATAATAAATGATTAATAGTTCCGTATATGCATTCTTATATAATATTCATGTGTGTGTGTGTGTGTATATATATATATAAGTACCCATATAAACACTTATGTTTATACACACAGATGTATGTGGTATGAAGACTGGCACAGTGAGGGAACAAAAAATTCACACTAATTTTTTTTTTCCTTAGTCACATTTGCATGGGAACAGGACAGCTAAGAGAAATATATAACATCTAAACCCTTTTGCAATAACATTGGTATAATTTCCCCGCTCTTTTCTTCCTTTTGTTTTGTGTGTGTGTGTGTGTGTGTGTGTGTGTGTGTGTTTTAATTTAAATTCAATCAGCCGACATCTAGTACATCATTAGGTTCAGATGGAGTGTTCAATAACGTACCAGTTGCGTATAACACCCCGCGCTCATCACATCACGTGGCCTCCTTAATGCCCATCACCCAATTAACCACCCCCCACCCATCTCCTCTCCAGGAACTTCAGTTTCTTTCCTAGAGCTTAGAGTCTCCCATGGTGCCCCATTCTTTTCTTAACAAAAGTAGTAATACCTCTTAGGTTTAGGCTTTCAAAAGTATGGTTTTAAGACCCAAGCTAATGGCTCTGGTTGAGAAACCTTCTCTTTTCAAGTTTAAAACAAATTCAGTTGCTTATTAGAGTGAATGGATTTAAAGTTTCTCCTTGAAAAACGCATTAAGCCATTCATAATATAATGCACATGAATTACAGTCTATGAATAAATACAGTACCTATGACTGCCTAATACGATGTCTTGCAGAGTGTTCACAATTATGGTTTGAATTCAAAGGTTTTTTTTTTTTTAAGATTTTATTTATTTATTTATTTATTTATT
>NW_027397064.1:9174292-9203254 GCF_003265705.2 Callorhinus ursinus
GAGCCCGATGCCAGGCTGGATCCCAGGACCCTGGGATCATGACCTGACCCGAAGGCAGATGCTTAACGACTGAGCCACCCAGGTGCCCCTGAATTCAAAGTTTTAAATGGCGAACATTTAATATACTTCTTGATGGTGATAAAAAATATCTCATAAATTTGGAAGTGAAAATTACAAATATTTTGAAAGAAAAGCTGCAAAATAAATATAAGGCATTTCATTAGACCCAAGGCTATCTAGCATGGTCAAGGATTGAGTATATCAACTGTTTTATTTGCCAGTTACCATAAATGTCATACTTAAGAAACCTTTTAAAAGAACCGTAAAGGGTCTGGAAATTTGCCACTTAAAATTTGACTTCATCTATTTTGATATCTTGAAAGCGTTTTGATATCTTGCTCCTGACATTTCAATGTACTTGTTCATTTCCAAAACTATTCTTGGGTAATTCAGCTGACTTTTCAAGAAAATAATAAATACCTCATGTCTACTAGATGTTAACTGCATATCAGTTATTACTATATATACCATGTATTATCTCATTTAATCTTTAATACAACATTATGAGATAAGAAGTATCTTTATTGCCCTTTTAGATATTTTATTTACTAAAGTAAAATCTTACGGAGTCATATGATTAACATTGTGGGCCCTGGAATCAAAAGGTCTTGTATGGGAATGGTCGCTCCCATGTGCCCTAGTGACCTTGTAGCTATCCACATTGGGCACATAGGCAAGGCTTGACTTACAGCTAATCCGAGTCTTGGTGGAGCACCTTTGCTTCCCTGAGAACATGACAGGATGGGAAGTTTGTGAGTTGCTGCTTGGAGCTACCTTCCACTTCTCTTCCTAACTTCCTGGGATGCTGGGAAGAGACAGTTTTTATTACCTCCAGGTTCTGATAAGCATGAGATTTTCTGCCCCACCCCTCAAGGTATCACTGCAGGCTATAAAACTGCATAGCTACCCTGGACAGTTGTACAATTGCACATACTGTGAAATTGGGTCCTCAGCAACAAAGTGTCCCACAACTCATGTTGCATTACCATCTGACTCCTTTTGTTTGGTGTCATTCTTTTGGGTATATGGGACTAGGAACCAGGAGATGGCACCTGTGGCTGTTCACCCTGTCACTGTATAAATGAGTAATAAAGTAACTGAATCATTTTATCTTTACTGGATAAGTTGGTCAAGTCTTGCCTCACTGAACGTGCTCTGCATGTTTCAGCTTCCAATTCCCACTGCACCCCTTTAGACAGCTTATATATATTTTATTTTGTCCGACGTTGCATAGTTAAGAAGCGACATTATAAGAATTCAGTTGCAGGTTTCTTGAGCTTGTTCTCTTTTTTTTTTTTAGATTTTTTTTATTTATTTATTTGAGAGAGAGAGAGAGCACGAGAGGGAAGAGGGTCAGAGGGAGAAGCAGACTCCCCGCTGAGCGGGGAGCCCGATGCGGGACTCGATCCCAGGACTCCAGGATCATGACCTGAGCCAAAGGCAGTCGCTTAACCAACTGAGCCACCCAGGCGCCCTTGAGCTTGTTCTCTTAATGACTCTCCCCAGTGAATGGCAGTCTACCTCTACGCACATGTAGCTGTCCCATCCCAAACCACCGGAGCTTTTCTAGTCACAAACCCTTTTTGAAACGGGCTTGGTATTTTTAGTTTGAGAAATACTTGAGATAATCATGTCAGTTATATATTTTTATATAATAAATCATTCCCAAAGTTAGTGGCTTTAAAAAACAATAAACATGTATTGTCCTTACAGTTTCTGTGGGTCAGGAATTCAGGAGTGGATTACCTGGGCACTTTTGACTCAGGATCTTATGAAGTTGCAGATGTTGGCTGGGTGTGTAGTCATCTGATGGTTTGGCTGACATTGGAGAATCCATTTCCAAAGTAGGTTACTCACATGGCTGTCAGGTGCATGCTGGGTACTTGCAGGAGACCTCAGTTCTCCCCACTAGACTCCTTTTATTGGTTACTTGAGTAATATCTTTATAGCATGATGAATGGCTTCTTTGAAAGCAAGCAAGTCAAAAGAGAGCTACATGGTAGCCATGTTTTTTATGATCTAGCCTTGGATGTCATAGAGCATCCTCTCTGCCATATTCCATTCAATAGAAGCAAAGTCACTAATTCTGGCACACATTCAAGGAGGCAGGGTATAATTAGCTTTGACTTTTGAGGGAAAAGTGTTAAAAAATTAGTGGGCATATTTTAAAATCACTACAGATATAAATTATCTGTAATGCATTTCATTAAAAAGTGCTGCCCTTTTTATATGAATATTATATTAAAGATTCACTATTTCTGATCATGGTGCTGGAAATAAGTTGATTTAAGGACTTGTCGTTGATTTGTGACTCTTGATGAAAAAATATGGTTTGCCTTCATGAGTTGTCTTTTATTATTATTAACTTTTTCATGTTTATAATATGTGGTATAAGGTCAATTTGTGCATGTGTAACATTGGAAACTACATATAATTCAGGGACCATCACTCTATTGCCTCCTATTTTAGGCCTTTTTAAAGTTCTGTACTTAATTGTCTGCATTTAGCTGTCCAGTGAGAAAAAAGATTGCAAGAAAGACACATTTTTAAGGAGACTTCATGAAAGTGGCTTATATTGCTTCCACGCATATTCCTTTGGCCAGGACTCAGTTATACGACCAACCCAACCAGCAAAGAAGGCTGGAAACTGAGGAACCACAGATATGGGGGAGAACAATCCATTCTGCCAAAATAAGGACAGAAGCCACTTCTAAAAATATAACCCAAAATATTCCTACATGTGCAACAGTATATTTACTACAACATTGTTGCAATAGAAAAAAACTGGAAATAACCTAATAATGCTTGAGCAGGTGAATGAGTAATTAAAATATGACATGTTTACAACATACAATATTATATAGCGTTAAAACAAATAAACTAGGGCGCCTGGGTGACACAGTCAGCTAAGCATCCAACTCTTGGTTTTAGCTCAGGTCTTCATCTCACAGCAGTCGGTGGGATCCAGCCCCGCGTCAGGCTCTGTGCTTACTGCAGAGTCTGCTTCAGATTCTTTCTTCCTCCCCCTCTACCCCTCCCCACTTGTACTCTCTTTCTCGAAAGAAATAAATAAAATCTTTAAAAAAAGATGAATAGGGACACCTGGGTGGCTCAGTCGTTAAGCATCTGCCTTCGGCTCAGGTCATGATCTCAGGGTCCTGGGATCGAGCCCCACATTGGGCTCCCTGCTCAGCAGGGAGCCTGCTTCTCCCTCTCCCACTCCCCCTGCTGGTGCTCCTTCTCTCACTGTGTCTCTGTCTGTCAAATAAATAAAAATCTTTAAAAAAAAAAACTAATAAACTAGACATATACCAACATATATAAGGACATCTTGAAAATAAAACAGAATGCAAAAGCTAGGCTTACGATGATACATTTTCAATTATGTCATTTGTAAAAATTTTAAAAGAGAAATCAATATTGTATTATGAAATAATTTCTTTACATTTTGCAATGATAAATATCAAATTAATTAAATCAAAGGCATCTGGTCAGGGAGAAGGCATTAGGTGTTGGGAAGGAATCGAAAGAGGCTGCAAATGTGTCTGTAATGTTTTATACCTTAAATTTAAATTCTTTAGAAGAAAATATGAGAAATAAATAAAACAAAATGAATTTAATATGATTTAGTTAATTAAAACACAAAATATACAGAAAAGTCATGTGTCCCTATAAACTATTTCAATCACCATTTGCTTGATGAGTGTCACATTTAATTAGACTGTGATTCTACTACATTTACCAAGTAGAATTACCATTAATTTTGATTAAAGTATTTCTTTAAACATTACATTCCCAAACACCAATTATTTATGTTTTATTTCAGCTTTGCATACCATCATGTTTAATATGATAAAATGCCAAACTACCTTCTAAATATAACTTATTACTAAAAACAAATTTTTTAAATCTGACAGACTTTTTTTCTAGAAGTTAAAGATAGAATGGGTAATATACATCAGATGTTCCTATTAAGTAATTTTTTCTCTATAGAGTTTGAGTTTTTACCTAAGAAAAAAAGCTGTTTCAGAAAATCCATCTCTCTAATCAAGTATTTATAACCTTCTAATTAATGTCTTAACCTACCTTGCTTTAATGTTTGCTAAGAAGGAAGAAAAATTAAATATGTACTTTTTTACAATTTAGCAGAAGTAAACTTTCTTTTGATGTTCGATCAGCATTCTAAACAAGTAAGCTAATCTAAATAATTAGTCAAGGATTTCAATTTACAGATTATGTTATCTTAAGTGTTTTGTTGAGAACATTTATGCCTCACCTCTCATTTCATTTCCTAGGCATTGAGTGTTGCTCCTAAGGATTTCAGGACTGTAAAAGACCAAATTTGTGTCCTCCCCAAAATCCATATGTTGAAACTCTAACCCCCAGTGGGGCCGTATGGAGGTGGGGCCTTTCAGAAATAATTATGTTTAGATGAAGTCATGAGGGTGGAGTCCCCATGATGGAGTTAGTGTCCTTACAAGAAGAGGAAGAGACTAGAGCTCCCTTTCTTGGCCATGTGAGGACACAGCAAGAAGGCAGCCATTCACAAGCCAGGAAGAAGGCTCTCACCACAACCAGACCATGCTGGCAACAGCTTCCAGAACTGTGAGAAATAAATGACTGTTGTGTAAGCCAACCATTTATGTTATTATTTTTTTTTTTTTACAGAAGCCTGAGCGGACTAAGAAAGTAAATGATTGGAAAAACCACTTTTTTTTTTTTTTGCAAACAAGCAAAACTAATATATCATAAAACGCTGCTAAAGAAAATCCAATTTGGTGTGTTGGCAGAGTTCCAAATAAATGTGTTATTTTAAGCAACAACTCAGTGAACCACTTCACCTGCAAGAAAAGAAAGAGACTCAAGTAAATTTTTGTGGTAAGCATAATTATAGTATCCTGTTGTTAAAACTCAAAAAAAGAAGAAGAAGAAGATATAAAGAAAAACAAGTTAACCACAAAATGGTACCATCAGTCTGATAATTTCAGCTACAGATTCAGTAATGGTAATAGCATAACAGACAATTGATGAATAAAAGTAAACAGACTTTTTCTTAGGTTAACGGAAGTTTCAAATTAAATATTTTTTTTTGTCCAGATACACAAAAATGTAGGAACTTTGCTTTGAGTAAACACATCAAATGTACAACAAATTTTCTTCCTAGAATGAGCATTTATGTTAAGGGTAAGTGAGGGGATTATATGGGACAAAAAATTAAGATGAGGCTTAGGAAGAGCTGAGACTCAAAAATGAGGTGATTTCAGGAAAAAAAAAAAAAGCCAGTCATCAATAGGGTGAGTTCCCGAGTTAAGATGGATATGAGGCTTAGGAGTAGCGTGGAGCTTAAAGCTGTGGTATGAAATTAAGGACCTGGGGAAAACAAAGGGAAGCAAGAAGCTCAAACGAGAGGCAGGAGTAGAGTCAGAAATAAACCCTAATAATTGGTAAGGACACTGTGGTGATCATTCCTTCAAAATAAGACACAGTAGGCTTGGGATGCACTAAGATATTCCTCATGCCAGCAACCATGTCAAAATAGCTGTTATGTACACTGTTCTTTGGCTTTGCATGTATACTTGGAGGCAAATTCTAGAATGCAAACTTGCAGAGTCAGGATAAAACAACACTGACTTCTGGATCTGCCTAAAATGGAATAGGCACAATCGCTGATTACAACGAAAATTCTGGAAAGATCACATAAGGCATAATCTGAGAATTCTGAAAAGTAGATAAAAATAAGCAAACTTGGAAATATGGGGTAGAGGGGGGTGGAGAATCCAAACTTGAAGTATCACTGGTAGGATGATGAATTTCCTGTTTGGTTTTTCTCCTATTATCTCCTGACCTAGACTCTAGAGAGATCTGAATTCCAGAACTGCATACCTGGAATAGATAGGAAGTTCTCTAAGAAGAAGTTCTCTCTGGTCAGAGAACAAGAAACAAACCCCCACGGAAATAAGGGTGTGAGAGAAATCCTCATGTAATTATTTTCTCTTTTTACCCTCCTGGACCTGTCCTGAGGAAAAGCGCAGGCATAAAGGTACACTTGTGTGATGACAGTGGTGGTTGTTCAGCCTTCTGAAATGCTCTCAGACAGACTGAGTTCAGTCTGAATCTGAAGGCCTGAGAACCAGGAGAGCCAATGATGTAATTCTAGTCCAAAGATCAGCAGGTTTGACACACAGAAAGAGCCAAGTTTCAGTTCAAATCTAAAGGGGAAGAAAAAAAAAAAACTGATGCCTCAGTTTTGAAATCCCTTAGACAGGAAGAATTCTCTTATGTGGGGGAGGGTCAGCCTTTTATTCTATTTGGGCCTTCAACTGATTGGAAGAGGCCCACTCCCATCATGAAGGACAATCTGCTTTACTCAGTCTATCCAATTTAAATGTTAATCTCATTCAAAACCTGCCTCACAGAATCACCCAGAATAATGTTTTACCAAATATCTGGACACACCGTGGCCCAAGTTGACACATAAAATTAACCATCACAGATATAGACCAATGCTCCAGTCCCAGAGAAGCCTGAGGGCACACCTCATGAAGCAGGTGAGAACAGCACTGTCAAGGGTTTTGTGAACTAAAATGACACAGGTGTGCACAAGACTTGTAGTCTGAACTGAAAGGATTCATGGCCTGCCAAAAAAAAGAAACCATATTTTATAGAAGATTACAAAGGTGCCTGAATTTCATTACATAATATTCACAATGTCTAACATTAAAACTTTTTAAATTAAACATTACTTGACATATAAAGAACCAGGAAAATATCTCAAGGGAGTAACTGTCAAGGGAAATAGCAATCAATAGACAGACATCAGGCCCAAAATAGCCCAGATAGTGGAGTTATCCAACAAAGACTTCGAAGCAGCTATTATACCCAAGTCCCATGAAGTAAGGGTAAAGTTTTCTTGATACACACATAAAAATAGCAGCTCTCAAGAAAGAAATAGAATTATAGAAAAAAATGTTATAGAAAATAACAAAATGGCAATTTATCATTGGAAAAAGTTACACACTGGAAATTGAAAAATTCACTGAGAAAGATCTATGGTATACTGGAGATAACAGAGAAAGTAGTCGGTGTCCTTAAAATATAGGTCAATACAAATCACTTAACCTGAAAGAAAAACAAAGTTTGGAAAATAATGGAAAGAGACTCAGAGACTTGTAAGATAATATCAAAAGACCAAATGTGCATGCAGGCATCAGAGTCCCAGAAGAGAAAGAGATTAGGATGGAAAATATTTCATGAAATGATGTTTGAAAACTCCCCAAATTTGGCAAAAGACATAACCCAATGGATACAGGAAGCTCATCAAACCTCAAATAGATTAAACTCAAAGAAACCACATCCAGATATATCACAATTGAACTACCGAAAATCAAATATAAGGAGAAATCTTAAAAACAGACCAAAGACTGACACATTACATGGAGAGAATTGAAGATTTGGAGACTACAAATTTCTCATCAGTCACCAAGCATGCAGAAGAGAGTGAAACCATATGCTTAAAGTGCTGACAGGAAATAACTATCATCCCAGCATGCTATACCCAGTGAAAGTATACTTCAGGAAGAAAGGCAAAATAAAGACATTCTAAAATGAAGTAAAGCTCAGAGAATTTGTTACCAATAAACTTGCTCTGAAAGAAATGCTAATAGAAGTGTTCAGGTGGAAGAAAAATTGGTAAAAGATGAAAAGTTGGAACTTTGACAATGAAGGAAACCAAAATGATAAATGTAGTAGGCTATTTTTCTCTTCACATTCTTTAAATTAGGTATAACTATTGAAAACAAAATGTATTTCATTGTTTAATGAAGTTTTTAATGTCTGTACATACAGACATATGACAACTACAACATAAGGAGCAAGATAAAGGACCCAGTAGGTTGGTAAGCTGACAACATTTATTTGAAGTGAGAAAATATTTCTACGTACACCGTGAGAAGTTAGTCCCTAATACCACTAGTACAAAATTATACAAAAATATATAGTCAAGATTTTCAACAAGCTGATTCTCACAATCCCATTTACAAAACAATCCCCAAAATAATGACTCTCAAATTTATATGAAATGACAGAAGAACTAAAAGAGCCAAAACAATTTTGAAAAAGAACAAAGTTGGACTACGCACACTGCTGAATTTTAAGACTTGATATAAAGTCACATTAATCAAGACAACATAGGAGTGCAAAAGGGCAGCTATACTGATCAATGGGGCATAATAGCAAATCCAATAACTCATCCGCACAAGTGGAGTCCCTTACTTTTGACAAGGTTTCAAAGATGGATCTCAAAGGAAAAAGGATAGCCTTTTCAAGAAAATATGCTGAAAAAATTGGACACTGACAAGCAAACCAACCCAAAACAACAACAACAAAACAAAAAACAAAATCCTTTGACCTATATACCTCATGACTTATATGAAAAATAACCAAATGGATCATCAACCTAAATATAAAACATAATGTTATAAAACTTCCAGAAGAAAACAGGAGAAAAATCATTTGATTGTATTGGTGGTTACCTGACCCTATGCTTTTGCTAAATTTCATAAAACTCAACAGCAAAAGTGTGAATTTTCAGTATGTGAATTTTAAAAAAATTAAAGTTAAATACGAGTCATTAATAATAGATAACAACTTTTACCCACTAATGTCATACCAGTGCCATTTCTCATACTTGATTATATACCAGTGGGACTCAAACCTCTTTGGGTGGCAATGCTGAGTAAAGAAGTTTTATATACACTAGCATCTCTACATATCAGAGAGTGGAGCCATTAAAAACAAAGTTCCCTTACAAGGCTCACATGACCGAGTTTGGAGGGTTAAAACCTGACTCTTAAGCATAACAGCACGGTTATTTCCGATCTATTTCTAATCTACTATAATCTAGAGCATCCCAGCATGCAACAGTTATTAACATGCTATTGTTAAAATATTTAAAACTTTTATAACAGTTGGCAAATAGCATCTGCTCCTAACTCTGCAAGTGCCCATCATCACCCTAGTCACCCAACGACTTCTCCAGATTCTCCCTCAATCCAGCAACTAAGAAGTTAATGTCTGGCACAGTAAGGAACCCCTAAAGACTGCTCCAGCAGCAAGACTGAGTCTACTTTGGTCAATGCCCAAGCCAAGCCAGGTGTTAATTACTTTCATAATGACTCCTGGTTCAGCCTCTGTCAGGTGCATCTTAAATGTCCTAAAACATGATAGGCCCTTATATATTGAGCAGTTTTTCTCTTCTACTGGATATGGTGCAGAATAATGTTAACAGATGAAGCAAGTTAAAGTCATAATCCGCTGTAAGGCTGAGAGAAACACTGATCTCCCTATAACATTTCGGTTATGGTGGTGTCCTGAAAGGAAAGAAAGGTGCCCGGCAAATTCTCAGGTTACTCCTCTGTCAAATTCAATATTACGCTGAGGGTGACTGCCTTATTCTTTGTCTTCAACACACACACCCGTCAAGTTTTCAACTAATGCTTATTGAATGAACTAATTGAAAAATATTGAATAGAAATGTTTGTACTTCCGAAAATATAAAAACATTGTAATAGAAACATTTAAGAGTAGCAGGAACACATTGATCACTCAAAGTATGCAGATATATAATATTTTATTGTATTAATATTGTATATTACAAAGAAATAAGCATCTTTGTTGTGCTACTAATAAAGATTATAGAGTACATTATTTTTAGTCTGTATCCTAAATCTGCTTTAGTGGAATAAAAGCTGTGGTACAGGAGAATTTTACAGCTATATTTTCATGTTCATATGTGATATTTATACACAGAAAAATCTATTTGTTGTTTAGAATTTTTTAACCACGTTGTATAATTGATACACAAAGAACTGCATATATTTAATATGTACAATTTGATGAATTTGGGCATTTGCAAACACCCATGATACTATCATTAGAATCAAGGTAATAAACATAGCCAACATGTTCCAGAAGTTTCCTTGTGTCCTTTTGTGTTTTGTTTTGTTTTGGGTTTCATCTTGTGTGTGTGTGGTAAGAATACTTAACATGAGGATCTACACTCTTAAATTTTAAAAGTGTACAATATTGCATTGCTAACTATAGGCACTATGTTGTACAGAAGACCTCTAGAACTTATTCATCTGACATAAGTGAAACTTTATAACCATTAGGATTTTAAATGAATGCTCAATTTATTGGTTACAAATTCAAAAATTTATTTTCCTTGAGCCTGGAGTACACTGTGCATACAGTATTCTATTTATAAATCTAGTAAATTTTAACAGTTAATTTCAATAGTGTGCTTGGTTAATATTTATCAATTCAAGTTAAATGGACTAAATCCCCTTAATTAATTGTTTCCACTTATAACTAATTTACATTTCCTCCAACCTGACTTGCCAAGCAAAATCTGTCAATATTAAAAAAACACACACATTAAGTCTCATAAATTAAATCAACTGTAAAATTCAAATTCTTCCATCATTCCAATATCATTTACAAATTTAGTACAATTCTTTCACACCTTTCAACTAAATGTCACAAACTTAAAATCAGTCAGAGTTTACGTTGGAATCGTAAACCTAATTTGTTAGACATTTTTTTTAGGCCCATTATCTCACCCATTTTAAACGCCAAATATATGTAAATTGTTCCCAGACTTAGAGTAGAATTATTAATGCCATAGATTTTTAAGATTTTATTAACTACATTTACTTCTAGTACTTTCCCTGGTTTGACATTCATGCACCCACTAAGCGAACATTGTTATCATTTCAAATAAATTGATGTCACCATCCTAACAATTGGGAGCTATCATCTTAATTTGGCTGACGGCGTGCAGTAGCCATATATATTCAGCAAAGTAGTGAGGTTAAATAAAGGGTTTTTATCCAGAGATTCTTATGGTCCATCAATGCTTGCTTCCATAATTGCTGTGAAAACATAAGATTTAATTTAGGTTCTTCAAAGGGAGTTTGTTCTGCAACTCATCTTCTTGTTCAATTTTTGCCATAATCTGATTCTTTTATCTGACTCTTTTAAACAGGAATCTGTGACCTCCTACTCACAGTGTTGAGAACTTCAAAACACACAGCCAAGTATGGTGCTGGCATAAAGATAGACATATAGACCAAGAAATAGAATTGAGGGTCAAGAAATAAATCCATACATCTATAGTCAAGAGATTTTCAACAAGGATGCCAAGACCATGCAATGCAGAGAGCAGTCTTTCAATAAACAGTGTGATAAAAATTAGATAATCATATGCAAAAGAATGAAGGTGGATTCCCTACTTCACATCATTTTCAAAAACTAGCTCAAATTAATCAATAACCTAAATGAAAACAGAGGCATAAATCTTTGTGACCTTGGATTATGCAATAGTTTCTTTAAACAACACCAAAAGCAAAAGCCACCAAAGGAAAAATAAATAAAGTAGTTTTCATCAAAATGTAAAACTCCTGTGCTTCAAGGAATATTATCAAGAAAGTGAAAAGGCAATCAACAGAATGGGTGACATTTGTAACATTTGCAAATCATATACCTCATTAAGTACTTGAATCTAGAGTATAGAAAGAATACTTTACAATAATAAAAAGACAATTAACCCAATTAAAAAGTGGACAGAAAGTCTGAATAGGCATTCTTCTCAAAGAAGATATACAAATGGTTAATAAGTATATGAAAAGATGCTTGATATCATTAGGCATTAGGGAAATGCAAACTGAAACCACTATGAGATACCACCTTACACCCACAGCACTGGCTTTAATCAAAATGACATACATTAAGTGTTGGTGAGGATGTGGAGAAATTGGAACCCTCTTGCATTGCTGGTAAGAATGTAAAATTATGCAGCTATCTTGGTATGGCAGTTCCTCAAAAAGTTAAACATTAGGGTTACCATATGACCCAATGACTCCATTCCTAAGTATATACCCAAGAGACTGAAAATATATGTCCACACAAAAACATGCACACATATGTTTTTAGCAAAATTACTCTTAAAAGCAAGAAGGTGGAAACAACCCAAATGTCCATCAACAGATGAATGAATAAAGCAAAATGTGGTAAATCCATGAAACACAATATTATTTGGCAATAAAAAGAAGTGTTGGTGCACGTTACAGCACAGGTGAACCTTTAAAACTTTACGCTAGTGGGAAAAAAACATGCAAAAAGCCATATATTGTATGATTCCATTTATATGAAATGTCCAGAATAGGGAAATCCATGGACACAGAAATTAGATTTGTGATTGCCAGGGCTTTGGGAGAAGGTGGGATGTGACTCCTCATGGGTTACAGAGGGTCTTTTCGGGGTGATGAATGTTCTGGAATTAGTGGTGATGGTTGTAAAACTTTATGAATATAAGAAAAAAAACACCGAATTGTACACTTTAAAGGGGTGGATTTTATGGTATGTGAACCATATATTTCCATGATAAAAGAAAAAGAAAAATAAATATAAACTAGACTGAAGAAGTTTGAAGACAAAAGGATAAGAGAAGCCAACACTGCTTGAGTGGATTAAGGTGACCAGGAGCAGAGGATCCACAGCAGAAGATAACTATTACACCTACTCTACTTTTTGGAAGCACTGAGGTTCAGCATCATGGAAATGGAAATTTCTAGTTAAATAAATATCCCTCTGGCTGTCTGTACAAGGGAAACTTAGGTCCAAAGCAATTCTAGGTTCAACACTCTACAGTTAGCACTGAATTTTGGCCATTTGGAAGCAACCTGCTGTGACCCTAAATATATTTGGGCAGCAATGATTTGTAATTACACCCAAACATTGTCATCAAGCCAGAGAACTATAGCACCTTATAACTTAAAGGTTAAATTTAAGCTATACTGTAAATATTAAAATAATTGCATTTTTCCCTGAGCACTTGTGCAGGCTTTACTTATTTCTTGACATTTCAGTGGCCTAAATTATAGTAACTATTTTGTTTCAGTTGTCAAAACCACGCATTTATGTCTATCTTCACTCAAATGTATTCAGACAATACAGTATTTCCACTAGCCAAGACTTTATTTTTTGTCTTTGTGTAAATGTGGTTTATAGGCTTTTAATCAAGAGTTTAGAATATATTAAAGAGGTAAATTGTTACTATCACTCTGAATTTCCAACTGGTTATTAATAATTTCCCCCTGGAAGTCCAGGAAGTATCCCAAAATCAAAATGTATAAAGAGTAATTAATGTTTTCATCATCATGTTCCCCATTTCTGCTTGACTCAACACCATTCTCATAACCCCCTTTCACTTGCCTTAGCCACAGTGCAACCAGTTAGTTCCCATGTAATCAGCGTGTTGAAATATCTCTCATGTCCACCAACTCTTCTCCATTGTCAGTACTATTACAATGTGAGCCTTTTTACCTTACATGTGAACAATTATAATAACCTTCACAACCTTCTTTCCAGTGCCTATCCAACTATCTACTTTGGATGGACTAGTACTCCTGAATCATTACACTGATTGGTTTACTCCCCTACTCTAAAAATTCAAGGATTCTTCTTGCTCCTAAAACAATCTAAATTCTATAGGGAGGGAAGAAACTCACATGCTATGGGTATGAATAATAAAATAACCTCTGGAGTCTAATAGACATGGGTTTAAATTCTGGTTTCACATTTACTAGAATACCTTCATCAAGTTACATTCCATAATCTCAAACTCCTTAACTATAAATATACTCTTACCACTTACCTCAGAAGAGGTGTAAGGATCAAATGAAATTACCTTTGTGAAGTAGTTAACACATCTCAGGTTCTTAGAATGGTGCTTCCAGTAAGAAACCAGATCTGGAATCTTATCTCAGTCCTTGGCTCGGTAGGGATGGGAGTTGGTTTCCTGGTTCCAGTGCACAGAGGACAGAATCATGAACAAATGTCTACTGAAGACAACCCAACAAGACTGTGGATAAGGTGGATTTCATCAGTGCAACAATGTGCATGTCACTCCTCACCTCATCTGGCAAACCTCAAAAACCACAAAGCATGACCTTTTGCTCTGAGCATGCTTGCAAATCCGGTTCCAGAGGAAATAGCTCTTTTGTGTAACCTGTTCACCTGGGAAGCAAACATTTTAAAAGTAGGAATAGGGGCATCTGGGTGGTTCAGACAGTTAAGTATCTCCCTTAGGCTCAGGTCATGATCCCCGGGATCCTGGGATGAGCCCCGTGTTGGGCTCCCTGCTCAGCAGGTGGCCTGCTTCTCCCTCTCCTCTCTGCTTGTGCTCTCTCTCGCTATTTCTGTCTGTCTCTCTCAATAAATAAATAAATAAATAAATAAATAGAAATAAATCTTTTTAAAAATAAGTAAAAGTAAGAATAACTTCCTAAGGGCACTAACAAGAACAACGGAAACAATAAATATGTCAGTAGAAGATGGAGTCCTAGAATGTTGGCAAAGATTGATGCGTTTAGCCTTTTCCCAATTTCTTAGTCTTTTATCTCTACTACACATTAAACTTACTACTTCACAACTTTTTCCTTAGTTTGCCCAACATATGGATGAAAAACTAAAATAGCAGTTTATTTTCTGCAGTTTCTATGTTGGAAACGTTCAGTAGGTGTTGGAATCTGCATTTGCATTTGCTGCACCAACAGTTTAAGATTACTTTTCCACATTTCTTTGCTGGCAAACAAATGCAGTGTGGTAATAATAATGTCAAATAATGTCTCATTGTTAATGTCCTTCGTATTATGTTATGGTGCAAGTAGAAGTTATGTTTTGTTCTCTTGCTCTGAGAAATATGCTGAATAGCCTGCCTGACTTTGGAGGAAGATGCTATGGCAGAAGACAAATTTACATTTCTCTCAGCTTTCTTATGAAAACTAGCCAAGCTTTTACAGATGTAGTTTGTGGCCATGTGACAGGACAATGATCACCAGGTCCTGTTGCCTACCTTAAACTGGGTTTCCTAGAAACAGACCCTGAGATAAGAACTATACACAAATGGATTATTAGGGGGTGTTCTTGGATGATACCTACAAGGAAGTAAGAAAGGTAAGCCTGGGTAGAGGTAAAGCTGATTTGAACTTCTGTTGCAACCAAGGCTTTAGCCAATTCTGTGGGGAGCGCTGAGGCTGGGAGAGTATTGCTCCAAGTTAAGAAAATGTGGCTGGACCTTTGTATCTTTGCATTGGCCAGTCACCATCAGCAAGCTACCTCCTGAGAGAACATATAGCCCTGACTGAGGCAGCTCTTTATGGTTGAGGGAAACTCCCAGTGATGGATGGAGTTGTATCAAGTGTTAATATTTCCAGGGGTTGGCAGGAGAGGGAAATGAATGTGTCATCTCTGAAGAAGAGATATGATAGTTACTATAAATTCCCAGAGAAATTAAACCATATGTTATAGACTCACTGGGTCTTGTCTAATGAACTAACGTGTCATGAGACTTGATCACATTGTAGAGGGAATGAAGTTATCCAGCTCATTTTAATGCTCAGAGCACCACTTAATCTATTTAAATTATACAATTCAGTGATGAGACGGAAAAAAACATGAAGAAAATAAAACTCTTAAATTTTGTATGGGCATAAGGTATTAGGGAGTAACATCTATTTTACTTTAGATACTCTAAACACAACTTTGTTTGGTAAAACAAGAAATTAATATGAATTAATCCAGAGTGCTTAGGCCTTACTTCAGCGTGGGGAGTGACTTCAGTATTTTGCTCACTAGTATTGCAGTATCAACCCTAATTTGAAGCAGATAAATAAACAAGATTAATCTTGACAACATATGATTATTTCAGATTTTGGTAAGCAGTTTCTTTGCATGGAAGAAGTTTACAGATGAGTGTTCTCAAGAATAGCACATGTGAGGGACTGAAAGAAGCTGGATTTCTCACAAGTAGAAGTTATACTTCAATGCAGTTGTAGCAAAGGCTTCGGGGCTGATATACCGTTCAGAGATGTATTGAATTTAAGTCAGAGGAGTAGGCCAAACACACTGACCAGCCATCATGTATGACTGTCCTCAGGGAGAAAATATCACTTTGGATGAGGTAGTTCCTTTAAGCCATGGGTAATTTCTGTGGATGGACTCAGCTGTGAGCCATCAGCAGGCAATGCTTCTGGCAGCTGAGGGAACGAGTACCTTAGATTTGGAAGAGGAATCTGGATAAAACAGAACAACAGTTGCTATAGTCACACTCGTACCACATGGATCGACTTACTTCCTTCACCTCCTTAAGGATTTTGGTTGGCTTCTTTTCTTGGCGAAACTTATAAGAATGTTAGTGATTCTGGTGCTTCAACTGGTACCAATCACTCTCTCTTCTGCCCTTTTTAGGTTCCCCTCAACTTTAGCTAGCACGTCTGCTTACTGGGTGGGACAATTCAAACCTTCTATGACTAAAAGGAATGAGCCCCTAATCATAATGACTACCCTATAAAATTTTACCACCAAAATTTGTTAGGTAAGTAACAAGAGATGTTCAAGTGGATGACCTAGGTGAAAATAGTGACACCTTTCTGTGTCATCTGATCTCTTGGGAAACAGCTCAAATAAACCAGGTGGCATCCTTGGCTTATAGTTTGATGAAACTCTTGCTGTGTTCCCTAATGAAATCATTGCAGCTCTGAGAACCAGGACCACTAGACCTGCAAAGCCTAGAATTGAAAGGATAGGAAACACAAATTCCTTACATGGTTCTCTGGGAGTGATGGTAACTGGAATATATCAGGTAATGTCCATCAGGAGATGAAATCACATAGTAATTTTAAACAGGAGTAAAAATAACTCTAAATAATATAGGAGAAATAGACATAGAAAATCATCACTACCTGTAGGTATAATGCCTTTTCTCAAAAACTGATGCCTGGGAACCTATCCTGAGGTCATGGAATCTAAGGAATCTAGAGGTTACTTAAATCCTTAAATAAATATAGCATATAATTAGTTACTATATGCTCAAGACTTTGGTTAACTGATATTACTTTTCTATAGCTATTTCCCATATCTACTAAAGATAAGAATAGTAACCCACTTCATGCCACTACGTTAAAATTAGACTTCTTATATAAGTAGCCTTATACAAAGCACTTGAAAGTAGAGCCATTCAAATATACCTTGGGGCTATAGGGGAAAAAATACGTAAAAAGTCTTTATGGATATTCTAGTTATGCATTGTTGCATAATAAACCATCTTAAAACTTGTTGGGTTAAAATGACAATTTATTATTATATGTCATGTTTCTGAGGACTGACTGGGATCAGTAGGGTGGTTCTCATTTGTGTCCATCTTTCACACAGTTGCAGTCACATAACAGATGAAGCTGTGGTGATCTGAAAGGTAGACTAAGCTGAAGGTCCACGAGGGTGCACTCACATGGCTGTCTGCTTTTGCTGGAGATCTTCTGTGAACTTAACTGGAGCTGTTGACCAGAAATCCTAGATACAGTCTCTTTATGAACTTGTGTTTCTAACAGTGGGGTAGATGGGTTCCTAGGAAGAGTGCTCCAAGAGGCAGGGAGCTTAAGCTGCCAGTCTTCTTAAGGACTATGAAAAAAGCTGTATGGTTTCACTTTATTCAAATCTTTTGCTCTAAGGAATTTCAGGGTCTGCCCAGATATCACAGGAGGTAGAGAACTAAACTCCATCTCATAATAGGAAACAGTAAGTTCACATCACTGAAGACCATGTGAATGCAATCAGCAACAATCATTTAATTCAATAAAATCTGTGACAAATAGTACTTACTCAAATTTCATGAGCTAATTTCATGCAAGAGGCAAATTTCATGACATTTGCAATCTGTTTGCATAGAGAAACACTTTCTGGTATGGATTTTGATATATTTCACAAGAATCATCAAATTAGTTGGTAGTTAAATGGAAGTGTTGCCATCTAAGGATTTAATGAGCTATAGTTTCCTTTAAAACAAGTTTATTTCAATAGGATATCCTTATGTAGATCTTTTCCCTATGAAGTGTCCTGTGAAACAAGCTAGGCTCTGAAATGACTATGAGAGGCAAAAGGCTACATAAGCTGAACAAATCACTCAATGAGTAGAGGATGGAAAACTGAAAACAGATAGATCATTGCAAAAGCGGTACATTGTGGTTAGGAAAGCAGGCTTTGCAGTCATTCAGAATTGGGTGTGAACCTTTGTATACCCTAAGACAATATCTTCTTTTGAAAAATCTGTATATTACTTCAATATATCCTGGCAAACAATAAATGACACCATTTTTCTTATTTACAAATTTTATTTCTAGGGGAGAAAAATTCACCACTCCAAAATGTGTCTCTTTGGCATGTGGATTATCTTAAGCTAATTATTTTTAAGAAACAGAAAGCTTAGGAAGAACTTTTGAACTTCCCCATAACTGCCTAAAAGAATTTAGGTAGAGAATCTGCTCCAGGAAGGGATCTATCACCCCAGATTACTATAGTATATCAGGACCTAGGTGTGGTAGACAGGGAGGAACTTAGCAAAGTCCATTTCTAAAAACTTCCTCTCTATGTCCCATTATTTCTGGCTGTCCCAGCAAACATTTATTTACCAAACTTTTACTCTTTCACATCTTCCTATGAATTGCTCTCTTTCTCTTTGAAGTCTCAGATCCCTACTCCCTTCTCCATAGTTCAAGATAACATACCTCATTTTGCCTGTCTTTGGAATCTCTCATATTTATGTGGATTCCCTGTACACACATAATTACATTTTATTTACTCCAGTTAATCTAATTAATAGATACATCTCAATTTAATTCTTAGCCCAGCCAGAAGAATCTTGAACAGTAGAGAAAAATGTTTCCTCCCAGACACATTGTAATACTTTTTTTCAAAAATTATGTTTTCCATCATCTTTAGTGAGGAAGTAGTTCACTCATACACAGGGCACCATTTTATCTACTCTCTATGTAACTTTTTAAAGCAGTTTCCTTGTGAAAACCATTTTCATGGTGAAATAGACCTCTATTTCTAAAGAGTTTATTTAAAAGTGGAAAGAATAACATCACTGCATTTCTCTAACTAAAGCTAATATTCTTATGAGATAACATGTCCTATGCCTTCTTTATTTTCAACACTGCAATACTTCTTGTAGCAGGACTCACAAGTACTTGGTAGATATTAGACATTATATAAATATTTATTAATTTAATAAATTTTTAATACAATAACATCCATCACATCAAACTGTACAGTTTAAGTGACCATTTTCTTGCTCCTAATGAGGTACAGAATTATGCTGCTAAAAGAGTCATTGCATCCAAATCATTTTAATATCTTCTAATAATTCAAAGTTAATTTCATCTGTCATTAAATTACTTTACTGGTTTTCAGTCACTAATTGCCTCACCCCTGTTCTGCTGTCATTCCTTAGCATTATCAATCAGGTATCTGACCTTACACTCAGACAGAAATAGCACTTGCTAAAATTGTGAGTGGCATGTCTTAGTGCTAATGAGGGTTCCCTAGCCCTTTGGGGACAGCCAAATTTCAGTTCTTATTACTGATGAAACTAATCACATGTTGGTCTGGCAAACTATATTTTGGTTTGAAATAAGAATCAATGGTTGTATATATGTAAATATTAGCAAAATCTCTTTCAGCACATGGCAGGCAGACTAAGCTTTAAGAAAATCTTATCCTAGGAAAACCTGGTACAAAATTAATAAGGTTAAAGTCAATAGCAGTCTATGAATAATCCTACATTCAGATTCAAAATAAATCCTACAAGACTGAATGCCAGAGATCCTTTTTAAGATCAACTCATGTGAAAAAACTACACAAAAACTTAGCTACAGTCAAGATGATATCAACACATTAAAAATTGAATTTTTAGGCCATATGCCAAGAACTAGACCCTTGCTTGGCTGGCTTTTACAAACTTAAGAAAGCTAATGTAACATTATAACAATTTCATGAATACAGACACATAGACTTATGCAAAGGAGAACAAATGGGAATGATAAAGCCGGAAGGAGCAGGGTTTCCTTTCTGGCCCTGATAGAATAGCTGATAGCTAACCAGCCATGCTGCTACAAACAACTGATATACCTGACTATACAGTTGGTGAACAACACAGGGGTCAGGGGTGTTGAACCCGGTACAGTCAAAAATCCACATATAACTTTGACTCTCCCAAACCATAACTACTAATAACTTCTTGTTGACAAGAGGCCTTACTGATAACCTAAAGAGTCAATTAACATGTATTTTGTATGTTATATGTACTACATACCTTATTCTTACAGTAAAGTAAGCCAGAGAAGATAAAACATCATTAAGAAAATCATAAGGAAGAGAAAATACAGTTCCAGTATTATACGATATTTATTGAAAAAATTTGCATATAAGCACAACCTTGCAGTTCATATCCGTGTTGTTCAAGGTTCAGCTGTATATATTTGTGATACCATTTGAATGTTTGAAGGCGCTGGACAGAGATCAACACTAAGGTCCTTGAGAGAAGAGACATGCAACAGGTGATTCATATTCATTCTGGCTTTTTCCTTCAAGACGTTTTTCAAAACTATGGTGCCAGGAAATAGGACACAGACTAGAACACAGACAGAATAGAAGTCTTTCTTTCAAGGCATTTGGGGGCACGTTACTAAAGAGGAGATACTTGCAGAAAAGGAGCTGTGAATATTTTCCAAAACAAAATTTACTCCAGTTCTTTGGATGATTCCCACCTGCACATGCACAGGAAAAGACTTCAGAAGGTTTAGCAGGGAACAACCCCTGGGAATCTGGAGAGAGGAAAACAGATTTCAGAGATCTCAGCAGGATGGGGAGATACTGAAATTTGGATATACCTAGATGGAGAGACCTTGGTGAACATTCTGGACTTCCAGCTGAGCCTCCAATGGAGCAAGTAATGCCCTCCAAGTAAAACCATCACCTAGGGTAGTAAAGTCTGTTGTGAATGCACCAGGTGGAAAGCAAAAGCTGTAATCTTGTACTTTGAGCACTGAACACAGCAGCAAAATGTCCTTGACCATGGGGTCTATGCAGGTTAGTCTGGGGTCTTTTGAGGAAGTGTCTTATGATGGCTAGTGGTTTATAATACGTTATTTGACCTGCCACAAAGGTGAAATAAGATTTAGTGCTGTTGGGCAGTTCACAGGGAACTTAGTTTTGCAGGCGTTTTGATAGAGGCAGGTTTTGAGGGGCAAGTGGTTAGGATTTCAGAAAAATAGTACATTATTCTAACAGGGTCCATAGGATAGATTAATTGGAGACCTTTTTGCAAATTTTCCCCCAGGTTGACAGTCACCGTAGTCATTTCTCTTCTGGTGGGAAGGGGGCCCGAGGCACGGGGAGGAGGAACTGGAATATCTAATAAGTTTGGGGTTGTTTCCCTCATTGTTCTTTTGGGCTGGGGTGACAACATCTGAGGCACTGGTGTACGTGGGGGTAGTGGAGGCCAGCCTAAGGCAATGTGGCCTTCCCAAATGGACACCCATGAAAGGCAGGAGTGGATGGATGGTGTTAGATTCTGAGCCTATATGCTACTGGCTTGGCTTCAGGATGGAATGACACATAGGGGCTTTACTGCTAGTGGTCTGTTACTGAGCTTTGTGGGGACTCCATCCATAATGCCTACAAATTCTGGGCACATTGATGAGTTCATTGTAAGGACATTTTTGTGGATGGCAGTTTTACAATCTTGAGATTGCTTCATTAAAATTATAGTAGAATCATTAGCACATAAACCTGCCAGCCAGATGGGTCTGATTTGGTTACTTTGGGAGGGCCATTCTGCCTGGGATGTAATTTGAGGCATAATATAAGGAGGGAGCAATTTATTTAAGCCTCATTCCCACTGGCATCATTTAATGTAGAGGGAGGTGAGCTCTGGTGCAGCATCCACACCCGGTGGCACTGTGGCTGAAACCCTTCTAATAGAGCCTGCCAACACCTGGTGTTCAGCCATCCTGCACTGCCATTATATACCTTCAGAGCAAGTAGCTGGATACTGACTAAGGGAGGAGTAGGGTTGCTTCAGGGCAAGGGGGCATTTACTTCCTTGTGTAAAGTATGTTAGGAATCTGGCTGCATCTACTGATAGGACACTGGATTCTGTGGGGTTTTTTATTGTATAGGGGAGAAAAAGTAATTTTCCCTCTACCCTTCATGCTCTTGGCTGAAACACCCTTGTAATAAAAGACAGATTAATAGAAGAAAAACAAGGTTAATAGCATATGTACTTCCTGTACACATGAGAGAGACCAAGAAAAACTGAGTAACTCCCAAAATTGGACCAAGCCACCACTTCAAATACCACCTCCAGCTAAAGACCAAAGATGTTGGGGTTGGGAACCAGTTATGGGAGGTTTCCATGAAAAACACAGTAAATGAGGATAAGGCTATACAGATTTAAGTCTCTGCCTTCCCCATTGATGATCGCTTCCAGAGATTTAGTCATCTTCCTCTTCCTGGTACAGAGAGGAAGACAACCTTACAAATGGAGAGTTCCTTTATAAATGTAAATTTCTCTTACAAAAAGGTAACTTCTACTCAGTTTTTGGAGCTTTTCCTGTGTCTGCTGTTTCTTGAAAAGAAGCCTAAAATAATCCTTATGCCAAAGGGGCATATTTTGGGATGGCAAATTCTGCTCCCTTCAGTGGATTTCATTTCCTAATGTGATTGGCAAGCACTAGGCAGAGGATCTCTTTCCCTCTCTCTCTGAGATAGACACAGTTCCACTAATGGGTCCTGGGGCTAGAATTCCAAACTCCTGCAAAATTTTTGATGAATTTGGTTTAATTAACCAGCCTTTATAACCCAGATAGTGAGGCAAAGCTGGTTGTCTTAGTTTTGCAGCTGGTATTGGGCCATTGTCTGAGCCAATACAATCTGTATAATCATGATCTCTAAGCAATTGGGTAGCTGTTTTTCCCCTTGAGCTATTATAAAGGGGTAATATTGCACAAGGACACAGGTCATAAATGATGTGGTTTGGAATATAGGTGAGGTTTGGTGGGGTGAGGTCTGGAGCCAATGACCAAGAAAGAATTCTTGAGACGTCTTAGGTGCAAAAGGGTGGTTACTGAAGCATGGGGACAGAAAGAGCTGCTGCCCCAGATTGTGAGGGGTGGCTGATTATATACTATGGGGTTGGGGAAGGTAAGGAAAAGGGGAGGTTTCAAAAGAACTTTCAAATGCTAAAGAGGACCTATAAGACAATGGAGGCCTTGCCATTGGCAAGTTAAGGTCGTTTTTCCTTCTAGTAAGGCATTAAAGTAAGATAGTTGGGAGCTTCCTGGAGGCACATTACACTTTGCCCGTTTCAAGTATCTGTCAATGGGCTGCAGATTATAAGGACATTTAATTGTATCTACATTCCCTTCTGGAAGCTAGGCCATTGATAGAAATGCTTTGTTCTTGTAAATTGCTAAGACTTTTGTAAACTGAGGGAGACTCATATCTTGCCGGATTGTGATCTCTATAAATTAACTATTTGTTTTTCCTTTAGGGCAGCCAGCAGTGCCTGAGGAATGTCACATATGTCCCATGGTGGGGGGGGGGGGTTGCGGGGTGTCAGCTTCTGCCTGTCCTCAGCTAGCCTTCTGCTCCCTCATCAATAAATATTTGTTGTAATAGTTTCCTTTTAATGCTATGCTAAATTACAACAAATTTAGTGGCTTAAAAATACACAAATTTACTATCTTACAGTTCTGTAGGTCAGACGTACTATAATCAACAGGGCTAATATGCTAAGCAGTGAACACAGCAGCCAAAGGTTCCTGACCATGGGATCTAAGCAGGTTCAAAATCAAAATCAAAAGCAATTAGCAGGGCTGTGTTCCTTCTGGAGTCTCTAGGAGAGAATCCATTTTCTCACATTTTCCAGTGTCTAGAGGCTGTCTTCATTCCTTGGCTCATGATCCGTTCCTGTCAACAGCAATTTCTGCTTTTGCCTTGACATCTTTTAATCTGCCTCTAACTTGACTGCCTTGCTCTTATGAGGGCCCTTGTGATTATGATAGAGACATTTGGATAATCCAGGATAATCACCTTATCTCAGTATCCTGAATTTATTCACAACTGCAAAGTCCTTTTAACTTATTCACATATGTATAGGTTCTGGAAAGCAGGAAATGAACCTCTGGGGGCGGGGGGAGTGGGGAGAGGAGCATCATTCAGCCTACGACACCTTGTAAGTTGAACAGTCACAAGAGACACAAATGATAGTGTAACATAACAATCAGCAGGTTCTAAGTGTGGCAACATGGGGGTGTGTGACTAGGATCTCCCTTCAAGAAGGAACTTGCAAGATAGGCCCTTAGCTGGCAGCCTCTAGTCACAGCAGCCATACAGCTTTTGAGCAAATGTCCGGCTCCTCCTGGGCAACCTCCAGACAATGAGCACAGGGAGGGTCCCAGACCCTGCCCATTTCTGCCCAGTGCAAGGTTCTTCTACCAGGCAATCTTTGTTCCTGATTCCCTTTTCTGCTGGCTGACAGTGCCAGATCTGCACCACAGCCCATGTTTCCTTGTCCCCTTCTGCTTTCTCCCTCTTTCTTTTCATGGATATCAGATCTACATCACAATCTGAAGGCTTTTCCTGCCCCACTTGGCATTCTTCCTCCATTATCTTCCCCAGGCACAGCCCCATCCCTAAATTCCTCATCCCATCTCTGTGTCTTCTTGTTCAGCGGACACAAGTCAGTATACTAGGATCCCCTGATTGACCTGTGGATTTCATGTGGTTTAGAAGGAGAGTGAAGGAAGAGAAACTTCTAGAATGGAGTAATCTGGTAGAACTTCATGGAGGGACCCATTGGATGTGTATGTAGAGGCTGAGCGAAGGAAAGGCAATTTTGGTGGAGGAGCACAAGAATAAAGTAGGGGAAAACAAGGTATTCTTGGAAGACAGGAGGTAAGTCCTTCCTGAGTTCCATCGCTGAAAGTTAGAAGTGAATAGGCTTTACAATAAATGTTATGGGAGTCCTGATACCAGTGTCCAAGATGTGATAGACTTGGACTATGAGCATCATTATAGGTTCATCCTAAGGTCTAAATACATTTATGTTATTTGTATTTATTGCAAACTTTTATTTTGTTAATTCAAAAGAGGAAGCAAAAGTAAGGCAACCTTTTTCTTAGCTGTTACCTTGAATGGACTACATTATATAGTGTCCTTTGACTCCCTTTTCTATAGAATCTTGAGTGAGACGGGGCGGAGCAAGATGGCGGAGGAGTAGGAGACCTGGATTTCGTCTGGTCTCAGGAATTCAGCTGAATAGGGATCAAGCCATTCTGAACACCTACGAACTCAACAGGAGATCTTAGAAGAGAGTAGCAACAACTCTCTGAACAGAGAAGCAACCACTTACTGGAAGGTAGGACCTACGGAAAAGTGAATTCGAGGCGATATTCCGGAGGATAGACGGCGGGGGAGGGGGCCTCCGTCGGCCACTTCTGGCAAGTGCTAGAGCCGCGGAGCACAAAATTGGAACTTTTAGAGGTCGGTTCTGCTGAGGGACGTCACTCCAGTGGCTAAGCGGGGGGTGGAACCCTCGCGGGACAGTGTGGTCTCAGGACCCTCAGGGTCACAGAAAGACCGGGGGTGCCTGAGTGCGGCAGAGCTCCCAGGGATTGGAGCGGGGAAGCCGGCTGCAGAGACGGAGCCGAGGCGCGGGCTCTCAGCTCGGGGTTGCCATGAACTGTGATCCGCAGCCCAGTTGGGCCACTGCGCCTCCAGCTGGGACCCAACAAGCAGCAGAGCTGGGGAGACCCCCTTCCTCCTCTGGGAGGAGCGGCGCAGGAGTGCACCGCAGGGATCTGCTGGGTATGGAGGCTCCACACGGGGTCGGGTGCCAGAGATAGAAACGCTCGGTCACAGGCCGGGTGAGCACGGAGTGCGGCCGGAGACCAGGGAGACGGGAGTGATTGCTTTTCTCTGGGGACGCACTGAGGAGCGGGGCCCCGAGTTTTCAGCTCCTCTGGGCAGAGAGTGGGAGGCCACCATTTTCACCCTGGTCCTCCAAAGCTGTACCGAGAGCTTGCAGGGAACAAAAGCTCCTGAGAGCAAACCCAAGCAGCTTGCTTAGCCCCAACTGACAAGGGCGAGGCAATTCTGCCTCCGGGAAAGACATTTGGGAACCACAGCAACAGGGCCCTCCCCCAGAAGATCAGCACGAACAGCCAGCAAGCCAAGACCAAGTTTACCGATCAAGGAGAATGGGAGAACTCCAGCGCTAGGGGAATACTGCACATAGAATTCATGGCTTTTTAACCATGATTCATTAGTTTTTCAAAGTTAATTTTTTTAACTGTATTTTGGGTTTTTTTTTTTAATTTTTCTTTTTCCCTTTTTCAACCAACATCTTATCAATCCCTTTTTTAAAAAAAATTTGTTATTTTTCATTTTTAGAGTCACATTTTATCCCTTCATAGTAGTTACCCTCATTTTTGGCATATATATATAAAGGTTGTTCTCTCTTTAAAATTTTGATATACAGTTTCTTCTAACAGATCAAAATATACCCTAAATCACTAGTGTATGGCTTTATTCTAGTCTCCTGCCTGATCACAATCTCTCCCATTTTTTTAATCTTCTTCGTTCTTCTTTCAAACAACTTTTTATCAATTCCATTTATAAAACCTTTTATAATTTTCATCTTTACAGCCATCTTCCATCTCTTCATTCTATGAACCCTTATTTTGTACATATATAAGTCTTTCTTCCTTTAAAATTTTAGGAGGCACTTTCTTCTAACAGATCAAAATACACCCAAAATCTAGTGTGTGGCACTGATCTATGCACTAGCCTGATCATATTTGATCATATTCTGGTTTTTTTGTTTTGTTTTGTTCTGTTTTTGTTTGTTTTTATCTTTTTCGTTTTCTTTTTCTTTTTTTTCTCTTTCTTTTCCCCTGAACACAGGTCTTTTCTGATTTGTATAGAGTATTTGCTGGGAACATTGTTAACCTGTTAGCATTTTGTTCTCTCATTCATCTATTCTCCTCTGGACAAAATGACAAAACGAAAGAAATCACCTCAGCAAAAAGAACAAGAGGTAGTACCGTCTCCCAGGGACCTACTCAATACGGACATTACTACGATGTCAGACCTAGAGTCCAGAATCATGACTTTAAAGATACTAGCTGGGCTTGAAAAAAGCATGGAAGTTATTAGAGAAACCCTTTCTGGAGAAATAAAAGAACTAAAATCTAACCAAGTCGAAATCAAAAAGGCTATTAATGAAGTGCAATAAAAAATGGGGGCACTAACTGCTAGAATAAATGAGGCAGAAGAGAGAATCAGCGATATAGAAGACCAAATGATTGAAAATAAAGAGGCTGAGAAAAAGAGAGATAAACAACTACAGGATCACGAGGGCAGATTCGAGAGATAAGTGATACGGTAAGGTGAAACAACATTAGAATAATTGGGATCCCAGAAGAAGAAGAAAGAGAGACAGGGGCAGAAGGTATATTGGACCAAATTATAGCAGAGAACTTCCCTAATGTGGGGAAGGAAACAGGCATCAAAATCCAGGAGGCACAGAGAACCCCTGTGGGGTCAACACCCCGACATCTAATAGGAAAACTTACGAGTCTCAGAGGCAAAGAGAAAATCCTGAAAGCAGCTCGGGAGAAGAGATATGTAACCTACAATGGTAGAAACATTAGATTGGCAACAAACCTATCCACAGAGACCTGGCAGGCCAGAAAGGACTGGCATGATATCTATAGACCACTAAACGAGAAAAATATGCAGCCGAGAATACTATATCCAGCTAGGCTGTCATTGAAAATAGAAGGAGGGGTAAAAAGCTTCCAGGACAAACAAAAACTAAAGGAATTTTCAAACACAAAACCAACCCTAAAAGAAATATTGAAAGGGGTCCTCTAAGCAAAGAGAGAGCCTAAAACCAGCATAGATCAGAAAGGAATTGAGACAATATACAGTCACAGTCACCTTGCAGGCAAAACAATGGCACTAAATTCATAACTTTCAATAGTTACCCTGAATGTAAATGGGCTAAATGCCCCCATCAAAAGACACAGGCGATCAGATTGGATTAAAAAACAAGACCCATCGATATGCTGTCTGCAAGAGACTCATTTTAGACCCAAAGACACCCCCAGATTGAAAGTGAGGGGGTGGAAAACCATTTACCATGCTAATGGACACCAAAAGAAAGCTGGGGTCGCAATCCTTATATCAGACAAATTAGATTTTGAAACAAAGACTGTAAAAAGAGATGAAGAAGGACACTATATCTTACTTAAAGGGTCTATCCAACAAGAAGATCTAACAATTGTAAATATCTATGTCCCTAACATGGGAGCAACCAATTATATATGGCAATTAATAAAAAAAACAAAGAAACACATTGACAAAAAAACAATAATAGGGGGGGACTTTAACACCTTCCTGACTGAAATGGACAGATCATCTAAGCAAAAGATCAACAAGGAAATAAAGACTTTAAGTGAAACACTGGACCAAATGGACTTCACAGACATATTCAGAACATTCCATCCCAAAGCAACAGAATACACATTCTTCTCTAGTGCCCATGGAACATTCTCCAGAATTGATCACATCCTAGGTCACAAATCAGGTCTCAACCGATACCAAAAGACTGGGATTATTCCCAGCATATTTTCAGACCACAATGCTTTGGAACTAGAACTCAATCACAAGAGGAAAGTTGGAAAGAACTCAAATACATGGAGGCTAAAGAGCATCCTGCTAAAGAATGAATGGGTCAACCAGGAAATTAAAGAAGAATTAAAAAAATTCATGGAAACCAATGAAAATGAAAACACAACTGTTCAAAATCTTTGGGATAGAGCAAAGGCAGTCCTGAGAGGAAAGCATATAGCAATACAAGCCTTTCTCAAGAAACAAGCAAGGTCTCAAATACACAGCCTAACCCTACACCTAAAGGAGCTGGAGAAAGAACAGCAA
>NW_027397064.1:9203354-9246116 GCF_003265705.2 Callorhinus ursinus
ATTCCCTGCATATTTTCAGACCACAATGCTTTGAAACTAGAACTCAATCACAAGAGGAAAGTCGGAAAGAACTCAAATACATGGAGGCTAAAGAGCATCCTGCTAAAGAATGAATGGGTCAACCAGGAAATTAAAGAAGAATTAAAAAAATTCATGGAAACCAATGAAAATGAAAACACAACTGTTCAAAATCTTTGGGATAGAGCAAAGGCAGTCCTGAGAGGAAAGCATATAGCAATACAAGCCTTTCTCAAGAAACAAGCAAGGTCTCAAATACACAGCCTAACCCTACACCTAAAGGAGCAGGAGAAAGAACAGCAAATAAAGCCTAAACACAGGAGGAGAACAGAAATAATAAAGATCAGAGCAGAAATCAATGAAATAGAAACCAAAAGAACAGTAGAACACATCAACAAAACTAGGAGCTGGTTCTTTGAAAGAATTAACAAGAATGATAAACCGCTGGCCAGACTTATCAAAAAGAAAAGAGAAATGACCCAAATCAACAAAATCATGAACGAAAGAGGAGAGATCACAACCAACACCAAAGAAATAGAAACAATTATAAGAACGTATTATGAGCAACTAACTCTATGCCAGCAAATTAGATAACCTGGAAGAAATGGGTGCATTCCTAGAGATGTATCAACTACCAAAATTGAACCAGGAAGAAATAGAAAACCTGAACAGACCTATAACCACTAAGGAAATTGAAGCAGTCATCAAAAATTTCCCAAACAAAAAAAGTCCAGGGCCAGATGGCTTCCCAGGGGAATTCTATCAAATATTTAAAGAAGAATTAATACCTATTCTCCTGAAACTGTTCCAAAAAATAGAAATGGAAGGAAAACTTCCAAACTCATTTTATGTTGCCACCATTACCTTGATCCCAAAACCAGACAAAGAACCTATCAAAAAGGAGAATTACAGACCCATATCCTTGATGAACATGGATGCAAAAATTCTCACCAAAATACTAGCCAATAGGATCCAACAGTACATTAAAAGGATTATTCACGGGTGCCTGGGTGGCTCAGTTGGTTAAGCGACTGCCTTCGGCTCAAGTCATGATCCTGGAGTCCCGGGATTGAGTCCCACATCGGGCTCCCTGCTCAGCAGGGAGTCTGCTTCTCCCTCTGACCCTCTTCCCTCTCGTGCTCTCTATCTCTCGTTCTCTCTCTCTCAAATAAATAAATAAAATCTTTAAAAAAAAAAAAGGATTATTCACCATGACCAAGTGGGATTTATCCCTGGGCTGCAAGGTTGGTTCAACATCCACAAATCAATCAACGTGATACAATACATTAACAAAAGAAAGAACAAGAGTCATAGGATCCTCTCAATAAATGCAGAAAAAGCATTTGACAAAGTACAGCATCCTTTTTTGATCAAAACTCTTCAGAGTATAGGGATAGAGGGTACCTACCTCAATATCATAAAAGCCATCTATGAAAAACCTACAGCGAATATCTTTCTCAATGGGGAAAAGCTGAGAGCTTTTCCCCTAAGGTCAGGAACATGGCAGGGATGTCCACTCTCACCACTGCTATTCAACATAGTATTAGAAGTCCTAGCCACAGCAATCAGACAACAAAAAGAAATCAAAGGCATCCAAATCGGCAAACAGGAAGTCAAACTCTCACTCTTTGAAGAAGATATGATACTGTACGTGGAAAACCCAAAAGACTCCACCCCAAAACTGCTAGAACTCATACAGGAATTCAGTCAAGTAGCAGGATATAAAATCAATGCACAGAAACCAGTGGCATTCCTATATACCAACAACAAGACAGAAGAGAGACAAATCAAGGAGTTGATCCCATTTACAATTGCACCCAAAACCATAAGATACCTAGGAATAAATTTAACCAAAGAGGCAAAGGATCTGTACTCAGAAAACTATAAAATACTCATGAAAGAAATTGAAGAAGACACAAAGAAATGGAAAAACGTTCCATGCTCATAGATTGGAAGAACAAGCATTGTGAAGCTGTCAATGCTACCTAGAGCAATCTACACATTCAGTGAAATCCCCATCAAAATACCATCCACTTTTTTCAAAGAAATGGAACAAATAATCCTAAAATTTGTATGGAACCAGAAGAGACCCCAAATAGCCAGAGGAATATTGAAAAAGAAAAGCAAAACTGGCAACATCACAATTCCGGACTTCCAGCTCTATTACAAAGCTGTCATCATCAAGACAGTATGGTACTGGCACAAAAACAGACACATAGATCAATGGAACAGAATCGAGAGCCCAGAAATGGACCCTCAACTCTATGGTCAACTCATCTTTGACAAAGCAGGAAAGAATGTCCAATGGAATAAAGACAGTCTCTTCAAGAAATGGTGTTGGGAAAATTGGACAGCCACATGCAGAAGAATGAAACTGGATCATTTCCTTATACCACACACAAAAATAGACTCCAAATGGTTGAAAGACCTAAATGTGAGACAGGAGTCCATCAGAATCCTAAAGGAGAACACAGGTAGCAACCTCTTTGACCTCAGCCCCAGCCACTTCTTCCTAGAAACTTCGCCAAAGGTAAGGGAAGCCAGGGCAAAACTGAACTATTGGGATTTAATCAAGATAAAAAGCTTTTGCACAGCAAAAGAAACAGTCCACAAAACCAAAAGACAACCGATAGAATGGGAGAAAATATTTGCAAATGACATGTCAGATAAAGGGCTAGTATCCAAAATCTATAAGGAACTTATCAAACTCAACACCCAAAGAACAAATAATCCAATCAAGAAATGGGCAGGAGACACGAACAGACATTTTTCCAGAGAAGACATCCAAATGGCCAACAGACACATGAAAAAATGCTCAACATCGCTCGGCATCCGGGAAATCCAAATCAAAACCTCGATGAGATACCACCTCACACCAGTCAGAATGGCTAGAATTAACAAGTCAGGAAACGACAGATGTTGGCGGGGATGTGGAGAAAGGGGAACCCTCCTACACTGTTGGTGGGAATGCAAGCTGGTGCAACCACTCTGGAACACAGTATGGAGGTTCCTCAAACAGTTGAAAATAGAGCTACCATACGATCCAGCAATTGCACTACTGGGTAATTACCCCAAAGATACAAATGTAGGGATCCGAAGGGGTACGTGCACCCTGATGTTTATAGCAGCAATGTCCACAATAGCCATACTGTGGAAAGAGCCAAGATGTCCATCGACAGATGACTGGATAAAGAAGTGGTATATATACACAATGGAATATTATGCAGCCATCCAAAGGAATGAGATCTTGCCATTTGCAACAACGTGGATGGAACTGGAGGGTATTATGCTGAGTGAAATAAGTCAATCAGAGAAAGGCATGTATCATATGACCTCACTGATATGAGGAATTCTTAACCTCAGGAAACAAACTGAGGGTTGCTGGAGTGGTGGGGGGTGGGAGGGATGGGGTGGCTGGGTGATAGACATTGGGGAGGGTATGTGCTATGGTGAGCGCTGTGAATTGTGCAAGACTGTTGAATCACAGATCAGTACCTCTGAAACAAATAATGCAATATATGTTAAGAAAAAAAAAAAGAAGAAGATAGCAGGAGGGGAAGAATGAAGGGGAGTAAGTCAGAGGGGGAGACGAACCATGAGAGACGATGGACTCTGAAAAACAAACTGACGTTTCTAGAAGGGCGGGGGTTGGGGGGATGGGTTAGCCTGGTGATGGGTATTAAAGAGGGCACGTTCTGCGTGGAGCACTGGGTGTTATGCGCAAACAATGAATCATGGAACGCTACATCAAAAACTAATGATGTGATGTATGGTGATTAACATAACAATAAAAAATTAAGAAAAAAGAATCTTGAGTGAGACTTCAGTGTATAGTTATATATTTCTCTCTTATAGGGCACAGGTAAAATATTATTTTTTTCATCTCTTTTCACTGAAGAAAGACCATGGTCTATCTAATCTCTAGGGCTTTAAACTGTGAGGGAGAAAAAAAAATGTCATTGGGCTAGGAATTCACTTCTTGGATATTCCTTTTAAATTCAGGTGTTAGGTTCACAGCTGCATTATAGATGTGGTGGAAATGGACACTTCTGTTTGAGTCTGGGCTTTCCTATTCATGGATTATTATCAGACTGCATTTTCAAATCAGTATGTTCCCTGCAGAAAGCATGATATCCTCACTCTTCTTTTTAATTGCTTTTACTTTGTATTAGTGTCAAATGTGTGTGTTCTATCATCCCCTACAAGCATACCCAACGCCCCCAAAATGTAAAATTATCTTCTCACCCCAATAATTCCTACTTCTAGTGAAAAAGAGAAGGAATTCAATGGCAGGCAGGAAAAGTCTTGGTGAGTTACAAATTTCATTTTAACCTTAAGAACAAGCCTGAAAATTATTCTCCAAGTGGATCAATTGAGTCCCAAAATAGTAACACACTTGTGCTGACAGATGGAGCTGTGGATAGAGGAATGTGTACAGCAATTGCTGCCTGGAGCATTTGCATCTGTCACCAGGTCTCTGCTCTGTCTGTATATTCAAAACTACTCTGTCCACTAACAGGCAACCGCACATGCTCTCTTCATTAATTTTGCTATGATGCGGACCAAATTGTTCACAAGGATCTCTGAGGCAATAATAATTAAAACTATAGCCAGAGAGTTCTACCTCTATGGTCCTAAAATGTTATCATTTAAAAACACCACCTCTTGTGGTTTTCCTCAGACAACACATCTAGGAAAAAAAGGAAGAAGATGAGTGGAATGGGGAAGGGAAGGGGAAGGAGAGAAAAATCTCCCACTCAAGTGTCAATAAACTTGCTTTCTTTCCTTAAAAAAAAAAAAAGTACTTTTCTCTTTCTCTTCCTATCTACAGAAAAAAGAGTAGCCCTATTCATGTTAAAAACTCATTTATTGGTCTGGTTTGTAGGCAGCATAGTAAATATGAACTCAGAGTCTGCATCCAGACTATTTCAATCCACCACCAGCACTGGGAACTTGGGCACATTTCTGAAACTTTCGGTGCCTCAATTTTTTTCACCTATAAAAATGAGGGTAAATAAGCAGAACTATTCCATTGGTTTGATGAAAGTTAATCTATATGTAAAGCTCTCAAAGCAGTGCCCACCACATGATAAGTTCTGACAAACCTTGCCACCAGTGCAGACCTGACTGGGCCCACAACCTTTACTGGGACTTGATATAAACACAGCAGAGGCTTCTAGTACCTATAACCTCAGGTTGCTCCCCATGGCCACAGCAGAGCATCTCCAGGCTTTCTGACCACAGGCCCTATAGTGGCCAATCAGTAGTGCCCAGCAGCTCTGCTTTCTTAATACAAGAATTCCATGGCCTTCTGACCTTGAAACACCTCCCTCATCTCTCCTGCCCTGAACTTCGACCCCAGAGTCTAGACTCTCGTCCCAGGCTCCAAAATAAAACCGCTCCACTCAGGGTTCAGGCTTTTATCCCTTGGTATTTACTTACCTATTTTAAAACTAAGTAAAGTATTAGCTTTTATTATTTGAAGATCTATGGTAAAAAAATTACTAGGATCAACAAAATTAAGAGTAACTGGAGTAGGTAGGTGTGTGTTTCTCACCTGGGAAACATTAGACACAACAAATAGATGATGGAGAAAACACCAAGGCATCTATGCAGTTCTCAACCTATTCAATCATATATAAATGAATAAACCCTATGGTAGTGTTTTGTATTTAAGAAATATTTTTAGAAATAAATTTGATTTATTTATAATATGTATTGGATTTATTTCAAGAAAAATTTTTAAGAGATTTATTTATTTATTTATTTATTTATTTGAGGGGGGAGGGGCAGAGGGAGAAGGAGAGAGAGAATTTCAAGCAGACTACATGCTGAGCACAGAGCCCAACTTGGGGCTCAATCCCACAATCCTGGGATCATGACCTGAACCAAAACCAAGAGTCGGACGCTTAACAAAATGCACCACCCAGGCGCCCCAAGAAAATATTTTAAAAGAAACATTCCCACTGATTTCTTCCAATGCATATTAGATATATTTTTTAATATTTGAGTTTTGATCACCTGGAATTTCTTTTAATGCATCAAATGCAGTAAGAATTTTTTTCTTATTTTTATAAATGGCAGTTATACCAGTATTAATAATTGATTAAATTGATGTTTCACCAAATATTTGAAATATTAGTCTTTATGAGTAAAATTTTCATATATTCATATAATGGTGAGAAGTCTCTCTTTAGCTTCATTGATTTGTTTCTGCTTCTTCTTTCCAAGTGTCTTCATTAATGTAAAACTTTAATATACTTTAATATTTCATTGAACCAGGGCCCTGTGCCTATGACTCCTTATTTTCAGAGCAACCCTGGACATTATTGAATGATTCTTTTTACAAAAAACTTCTACCTTCAATGCTATTTCCTGAAATTCCACAAAGCAAACAAGCCCCTATAGTCACTTTAATTGGGATGGCTTGAATTTCTTTGCCAATGTAGGGAAACTACATCTTTACAAAAGAGAATTTTCTATTCTATGATGAAATATGTTTTCTAGTGACTTCCATAATTCAGTAAAAACACCATTTAAGGGGTGCCTGGGTGACTCAGTCAGTTAAGAGCCTGCCTTTGGTTCAGGTCATGATCCAGGAGTCCTGGGATCAAGCCCCACGTCAGGCTCCTTGTTCAGCAGGGAGTCTGCTTCTCCCTCTGTCTCTGCCCCTCACCCTGCACATGCTCTCTCTCTTGCTCTCTGTCTCTCTCAGATAAATGAATAAAATCTTTTAAAAAAATGCCATTTAACTGCAGCCAAAGCAGCATCTCCCTGCATCTGATTGTTTGGGAATGGATTGAGCAACAAGAGCCTGGAAATCCACCTACCTATGAGATCCATTCTGTGAAGATTAGGTTGGTCAAGGACTTCTCTAATACTTTTGGCAGTAAAGGCTTGGCAAAATAATTTATGAAAGTGGATTGAGAAATATTTCAAAGACAAACTGTGGCATAGGAAGACATGGTTTCTCTTCATGTGTAAAGTTACTCACTCCCATCCCTAAAGTGCAGGGAGCTCCTTCCTTCACAGTTGATTTGAATGTCACTGAACCATCCACACTTTGTCACTTGATTCCAATTAAAAACGATATGTTTTTGTCAAGAGGCTGTTTGTGGCTTGTCTGGGCAGGCTGCTTGAGGCCGTGGATCTGCTCTTAACTAAATGGCCACTAAGGAATTAAGCTGATGCCTTTGCCAGCAGTAACTCTATTCTCTAACCAGCTAAGCTGGCCAGCCATAAGTATCTTCTATACAATTTCTTCTCATTATTTTTATAAGACCTAGAATTTTCTAAAATAGGATAAATGCTGAACTCCTTTGATCCATATTCATGTTCATTCAGACATGTAAAGTTCAGTAGATTCAATAGTATGCAGTGAAACATTTTTTAAATGTCAGTTATTGGAATTAGAAAAGTAACACATGTTTACTTTAATAATTTAAACAATAATTTGAACAATGCCTTAATAATGAAGCATCTGAATTAATGCCAACCCTCTCAAGTAAGCACTGCTATATATTTGATTTAGATGCCACAACGTATATACATATATGTGAAGCTGTGGATTTTATGGGGCGACTGCCTGGCTTCTCACCTCTGTGCCCCACAGTTTTGCACAGAACTGAGGTAACCACCTTCATCCATTGCAGTGCAGGCCCAGCACCGCAATAGCACCTTCAACATGAAATCCTTTATGGCATTCTCAGAGTACTGAGGAAAGGTATGCATTCTCTTCTTTAAAAGAAATGACACAGTTGGGACCCCTGTGTGGCTCAGTAGGTTAAGCGGCTGCCTCTTGATTTCGGTTCAGGTCATGATCTCAGGGTCTTGAGATCAAGCCCAGCATGGGGCTTCACACTCAGCCCTGAATCTGCTTGAAGATTCTCTCCCTCTGCCCCTCCCCTGCTCTCTCTCTCTCTCTCAAATAAATAATCTTTTTAAAAAGAAAGAAAAAAAATGACATGGCCAATGAACAACAGCCTTTTTTGTTGTAGAATCATCATTTTCCCTCCAGGTTGGGAAAATATCGCAGAAAAGCAAAGGCATATCCTTGCCATTGAGAAAACTGAGACCCCCCCTCTCGGTTCCTTTCTGAGGAGCCTAGAAGTCCTGACGCAGTATTTCTTACCTTTGACTGGGTCTCCTGAAACACCCCCCCGCCGCCGATTCTTTCCACCCACAGGAACCCATGACATTTATTGTCTCTCCCAACCATCTGATGCTTGTTCTCAGCCTTTTGGAACAGCTGGCATTATCAATTTTAATGTTACTTACTATTAGGCATGTCTTGTCTCTTTAACTAGGATACAAATTCCCTGAGAATAGGGACTTTGTATTTTATTTCTTTATATCTATCACAAAGTCCAAGAGGCCATTATGCTCATAATATACACTCGATAGAAAGATACATACCGGTAAGTGGTCTCAAAGTTTTACACACACATGCACACGCACACACACATGCACACGCACACACACTTGGGTTTGAGTCCCACTTTGGCCAATTACGAGCTGTGGCATGTTGACAATTTCCTCCTTGATAATACTGGGGTAAAATACCCACTTCACAGAATTGTTGTCAAGACTAAATATTACATGTAAACACTTCACCACTTATTATATAAATGCCAGGCACAAATAGGGTTGGTAAATATTTGTTGAGAAAAAATACAGAGATCCTGGTTTGTAATCATTCATACAATAAGAGAATGAGATTTGAAAGTGAATTAGAGGGCACCTGGGTGGCTCAGTTGGTTACTGCCTTCAGCTCAGGTCATGATCCCAGGATCCTGGAAGCAAGTCCCATCGGGCTCCCTGCTCAGCGGGAAGCCTGCTTCTCCCTCTGCCTGCCTCTCTCTCTCTCTGACAAATAAATAAATGAAATCTTAAAAAAAAAAGTGAATTAGAGATTATCTATCTTAATCTTGTTTTACAGATGAGAAAACACACAGAAGTGATGTGTTTCAAGACTATACAACCAGGGTGCTACTATACATACTTAATAAAAATTCTGTTAAGTAAAACCTCACACCTTCAAGTGAAAGCACTGTTAGAATAATTGATATGCTTCGAGGAAATCTTTTACTCATAATTAACCTATAGTTGATGATTATAATCATTTTAGTTATCTCCCTGGTTAAAAAAAAATCTTTGTCTTTGAGCAGTTACATAAATACATAAGGCTAGGAAATGTGAAGGTACCTGATGGTGAGTTGAAAACTGTGTTCTCATAACATCTAACTTATGCAAATTTAAACATGGTTATTGTGAAATCAACCATATTGGCCTGATGTTGAGGAAAGAAATACACAAATAAAACTAACAATGCCCTATAGAATACCCAGCTCCTTGTTATAGAATAGTTACATAACTAATTATAATACTGAAGTGGAAAAAAAAACAATAGAGAAAACTTGTGTTCACTTCTTCTGAATTTGTGACTGACAGCCCTGGGCAAGGCATGCTGGCCAAGTATGGAGATACTGGGCCCCTGAAAGGAGGGGCAACTGCTCACCCATCTTGACAATTATCTTCATTCTCTTGCTTACTCCGTATTTAAATCTGCATGATTAAAGTACAGGCTTGCCAGTGGAAAAAGGTGGGCCAGGAGTTCTGACAACCTTGCATCCAGCCTGCCAGCAATGATGGTGCACACCACCATGCCTGTCAACACTGTTACATTTGCCAGGAGAAAGGGCAAGAAAACTGTACTTGAAATACCAAGCTCGGAAATCATTAGGCCATCAGCCCATTTTAATAAAGAATAAACATGCTTTTTCCAAGGAAAAACAGCTTTCATCAGGATTTGCCTTTTAAAACTCTAATGGAATGTTTACAGGGAATCTGTGTTATACCACCTCATAATGCTGGCTTCTGAAATCATATGGAAAGGAGTCACCGAGAAACTCGCTGCCATGTGAATCATCTCGCATGAACCATCTCTGTTCCCATGGCCAATCTTCCTGGATAGTTAGCCTATATTCTTTTAATTGTGGATTTGAACACTTTGAACGCAAAAGGCACAAATACAGTTAAAAACCTCCGAAGGATGCCCTGGAGGAAGAGTCTCCCAACCAAAATTTTACTTCCTATCCTAGCTTCCCGCTGCATGGTTACTAAATCCTTTTGCTTTTTCTTTTCTTCGTTTTCATAATTCAACTTGAGTACATCCAAGTGATCTTTGGAGGAACAAAAAAATCCAAATGTTGAACTGGAATTGGATTAAAGGTATGAATAAATGGTACTCCGTCCATCTCTCTCTCCCATCCCCTCTTTTCAAAGGCAGTTAAGGCAGTTAAGGAAGCACTCCATACTGGGCGCCTGGCAAGGAGGTAATGGTTTCCCACACGGGACAAACAGCTTCTGGAAAGAGCCTCTGACAACCCCACAGCCTGGTGTTGCTTTGTCTGGCTCACAGTTTCTCTCAGACCTGTTGATAATATTTATTTTACTTCTGTAGAAGAGTCTTCCTTTCTGTGTTGAACCGAGACTGAAATGGCCTCAAAAAGGTGGTTAAAGGCAGCTTATCCTCTGTTTCAGTGCCATGACTTCACCTTCCAAAAACAGGTGGCAGTTACTAACTGCCGAAATCTCTCTTTCCCTAGCCAAAGACAAATCCTAAGTTCAACAGCCAAATTTAATTGAAAAACATAGACCTCACTTCATTCTGAATTTGACAGATTTAGTACACAAGCAGGTAATCTTCCCTGTTGTAGTTACAAGCATAAATATCCAGATGCTGATATTGTGAGACTTCCAAGTCAGAAGCTTAGGGGCTTATTTCTTATGGAAATAGCAGCACACCCCTTCCTTTCTGCATTTTTTCACTGTATATGAATTATTCATTAGTATAAAATACTGAGATTTATTTTTCAGCATGAATACACACAAAAAAAGAGGGAGGAGAACGTATCACAAGCCGCTGAATTTACATCTTTACAAATAGCTTGAGATCTCAAAGGATTCTTAAGTGACAAAAACGGGACAATTTTAACACGACTTTTTTACAGAATATTTCTACAGGAACTTCTGGGCAGCTCATCGGTGTAAACAGACTCACAGAGGAAATTAGTTCTTTGTACCAGAAGTGAGATCAGACAAATGTCAGAAAGCGTGGCAGGGCTTTTCATGTTTGTGTGGATGAAAGAAACAGGGGGGCAAAAAAAAGGCAGCATCTGAATCCTGTCCCTCAGTGTTAAGCCAAATTCTTCTTTCTCCAGTTATTTCTTAGGATTTTGGTACAGGTCACATGAAACATTCCTCCTTATCTGCCCCACCGCCAGAGATACTGCCTCAGTACTCCTGCAGCTGTGCCTGGCAATGTGTTCCACAAGGGCCTCAGACAATTTTGGTGCAATGGACCCCTGGACCAAATTCTCAACACCTCAAAAGGCTAGGAAGAGCTTGAGACTCGAGTGCTGTTTGCTAGAGTCTTTATTTTAACAAGACCTTCCGGGAGGTTAGCATAGATGGCACGTTTTGGCAAAAGCCAGGCTCAGATCCAACTAAAGTGAGGGGTGCCCAGCATCACAAAGTTCTCTGCTGGTTGCAGGGCCAGCAGTGGTAACAGTGCTGGCATGGGCCGGGCGGGCGGTGGGGGGAGGTGCATCATTGATGTTAGCAATTGTGAAGGGAAACGCCACTCATTCTACCTCTCAATACTCTGTCACTCTGGTCAGCAGCACACGTTGCCTTATGGGTAGAAATGCTTACATTGGTATAAAAATCCTTTATAAATAGAACTCTGCAAAGCGTTGTAAACCTTATAGTTGGTGCCTCTGAAGTACCAAGGCCAAGGGCTCAAGCCTCAAAATTTTCAATGTTTGGTAATTCAGAAGTCATTTGGAAATGAATTAGTGTATTAAACACTTGGGAAATTTATCTTGTAAGGTAGCAGGACCAACTTCCCTGGAGAGATTAAAGAGTGGAGATGCACTTATATGCAGGCTTAAGATTCACTTTACAGGCTTTTATTTGCAGCTCAGGCAGTGAATATACCTCAAAGGAGATGACACTTCCCTAAAGTTTTCCTTCTTTCTGGCTTCCTTAAGCTATTTCTGTCCGAGATGCCTCTATTCCTAACCTGTCCACCATGACACTCTACTTGGGATCTGAAATAAGCTGGTGAAGATTAACATTAGAATTTGTCTGCCTGGGTGGTTTCTTCTTAAACAGAAACAAACAAGGTGGTCAAGAAGATGGGCACAGTCAATTAATGGTATTTCTGTCATTAAGTTTTGTATTTAGGGTAAAAGTGGAATGGTACTCCCATGAGAAAAATTTGGAGGAGCATCATGTTTAGGTCATGGCCGTCTTCTTATGGGGGCGTTTGAAAAACTCAAAAACCTGTTTAGCAAAGTACAAAGAGGACAATGGATGTCACTGTTCAAGAGCTGTGTGCAACTGTGTGGAAGGTAAGAAATAATTGATACAGATTTTGTTTTATGGTTGAATGGGACTTTCTCTCCTCTCCCCCCAGTTTGATTTCCTGAATAAGAGTCGCTATATAAGGTAGTGGAAAAAACACCAGTTAAATTAATTAATGCATTAATGCACTAAATGTGCATTGGATCCTTGCTATGAACAAAGCACTTTTCTAAGCACTATGATTGTATCAGTGAAGAAAGCAAGAAGGAAGATATTCCTGCTTTTGTGAAATTTACATGCTAGTGTAAGGATACAGAAAATACACATAGTAGGTAAATACTATGCTATGTGAGAATGTGGTTAAGTACTATGAAAAAATACAGCATAGTTATGGAGACTCCATTCAAGTAATAATTGCGTTTTGACATTCTCCATCAGGTACTGTGTTAGATAGAAGAGCTCCAACAGAGTCTTGGCCTCTAAGGAGTGAGAGCCCCATGTTGTGACTGTCATACTCCAGGGCTGGCCAAGACGAGGATTTGTGGATTGCCACTCAGCCTTGGCTGGTCATGGAGGGTATTGCTCATAGACCATGGCACCATTTCTCACTGGGCTCCATAGTTCATCTCAATAGAGTGTTCCAGGCAGTCTCCACCCATGAATCAGAGCTGGCCTTCAAGGGGAACCAGGGATGGTGTGAAATTAGACATGTTACCTAACTATACCTCAACCCAGCTTGCTCCACTTTAAAGGAAGTGAGACTATGTTTTGAAAAGTTCTTGCTAGTTCTGAAATATAACATTTCTCAGGAAGCATATGATATCGACCAAATGAATTGTATAGAAACTATCTGATATAGGACATCAGAATAGGGGAAAAAATCCTCATTTTCAGTTATAAAATTAGATTATCTCTTATCACTGTTGTTCCTGTAATCTGTTTCCTAGAATATTCCCGCAAGATATTTCATGGAAAATGTCTAAATTTTGTCTCTTACGGTTCCACACAGCACTTTAGTACAAAATGCTCAGGGAAAAAAAAAAAACTGTGCTTATTCTTATTCTTCATCTGGGTCTCATGAATACAACGTAGATAAGGTAGGATGTGATTTAAGAAGAGGACATCAGGAAAAACAAGGTATGACCCAGAGGTTCTCTAAAGGCATCTGGGAATAAAGACTTAGAAGGCAGAATAGCAGAGAAGGTGTAATGTTTGGCCTTCATGGCATTTTTTGTCATAATCTGACCCTGTTAGGCTAATACTTTGTTTTGTCTTTTTCATGTTTCACTGATGAGATTTTATTAAATTATATTCTATTCTCATACTTAAATTTAAAAAATTTTCTCTTCTCTTAGTATCCATATTGTTATCTTTTTAAAATACCTATAAAAGCTTTCCTACAATTATTTTGTTACATATTATTCTCCTAAAATCTCAGTCATTTCTCTTCTATTTCTCTGTCCTAGATTCATGCCTTGCCATCACTACCACTTTTCATGCATCTTTAATGCTTTATTCCAGAGAAGCATTAAAGGCAAAAAAGATTTTCCTAGATCCACTATTTAAAAAAAAAAGATTTAAAAAGGAAAAGCCAACGGCAATATTTGATATGATATTGAAAGATTCTTATTAATGAGGCTTCCCTACAGAGTTACACATTTTTAGGTTAAAAAATTAGACTGGAGGGGGCACCTAGGTGGCTCAGTTGGTTAATCAACTGCCTTCAGCTCAGGTCATGATACCAGGGTCCTGGGATCAAGTCCTGCATTGGGCTCCCTCATCAGCAGGGGGTCTGTTCTCCCTCCCCCTCTGCTGCTTCTCCTGCTCTCTCTCTGTCAAATAAATAAATAAAATCTTCAAAAAAAGACTTGCCAAACTGCTTCCTAAAGAGGCAGTGCCATATTACATTTCTACTAGCAATAGATGAGTGATCCAGTTCCTTCACAACCTTATCAACTTTTGTAATATTGATAGGAATTGTATTAAACCTGTATATCAATTTGGAGAGAATTAAAATCTTTGCCATGTTGAGTATTCCAATCTGTGAACATAGTATTTTCATTATTTAGATATTTGATTTCTTTCATCATGATTTTATAGTTTTCAAGATTCAAATCCTATACATGTTTTATTAGATGCACACCTATGTATTTGCCCGAGTAGTCCTTTGTAGCCAGGTTCTTTTCTCCATAGAAAATTTGTGTGAATTTGGAGCTACCAAAAGTTATCAATAAGAAAAAAATCAAATGCAAGTATTCATCTTTAAAGATTAACACACCAACCATTCTAAGACAAGACGTCATGTAAGTACACCTAGAAGAGAGACTGGTCATACTTTTTTTATTTTTTTTAAGATTTTTTATTTATTTATTTGACAGAGAGAGACACAGTGAGAGAGAGAGAGAGAGCACAAGCAGAGGGAGTGGGAGAGGGAGAAGCAGGCTTCCCACCGATCAGGGAGCCCTATGCGGGCTCAATGTGGGGCTCAATCCCAGGACCCTGGGATCATGACCTGAGCCGAAGGCACATGCTTAACGACTGAGCCACCCAGGTGCCCCAAGACTGGTCATACTTTTATTGGGTATTGTGATATTTGTTTTGTGGGTCTTTTTTTTTTTTTTAACCTGGATAACAGCAAGATACAAACATGAGGATGGAAGGTCTTGAAGAAAATTTTTACTGAAGATGATATTTTTATAGTCTGGCATCAGACTTTGACACATGTATTCTCTGTCAGCAACTTAACAAAGTTGGTAACATTCTTAACACGCAATGAGTGCCCTGTCAATCAGTGCTTCAAAGTATAGGGAAGCCTGAAAGATTTCAGATGAGATAAAAATGCAGCTGAACTTGTGAAAGCAGCATTATCACATTTTTATTTCAAAGATCAGCCATGAGAAAAGCTAGTCTTTATCCAAAGGGTTCTTATTAACTAGGACCCAAAATGATACATATTTTTAAAGAGCCCATAAAACTTCTACCTTTAAAGGCTGATGGGGATTCCATCTCACATTTCTATAGAGAATATTTTTCCTTTAAAGAGAAAGTTCTTTTGAGATTAGATACCACATTGTTACCTGAAAACATGAATATGTATTTTGAGTACCTATAAAATAAGTAATAGAAGAAAAGCCCTGTTAGCCAAACTCAATACTATTCATCCACTTGAGGATAGAGTTTAGACTAAATTTCTATGGAATCATGTAGAATAAAGTGATTTCAGCTACCAAACTGACCCTATATTCTCCCACAGTGCATTTCACTGGTAGTACACTAAAGCTGCCTAATAAATGTCTTCCCTTCAGTTATTAGCAACTTTGCTTTCTTCCACAAAGATTTTCGGAAGTCCCTGAAACATTGCCCTCACCTAATGGCTCATCTCATCCCATATCCAGATGGTCTCCATATTGGTCTGGAGGGATACAACTCTAGCAAATCAAATGAAACTTAGTTCTTAAAGAAGTGATTTTATGCATATCAGGACTCCCATAATCCTTTCTCAAAGTGTTATCTCTCTTCATACATCAGTGATTCAGTGGGATTCTCAGGGTTTTTTTTGATCTATGTAAACAAAACAAAACAAGAGGTGCCCAGCTGGCTCAGTTGATAGAGCATGCAACTCTTGATCTTGGGGTTGTGAGTTCAAGCCCCATGTTGGGTGTAGAGACGACTTAAAACAAAACAAAAACAGCTCTCCGGAGGTGTTCATGAGCCATGCAGCCGTGTCTTATCTGGCTGATGATTACGAGTCCGAGGCTGCTTATGATCCCTATGCATACCCAGGCGACTATGATATGCACACAGGAGATCCAGAGCAGGATCTGGCTTATGAACGTCAGTATGAACAGCAGACCTATCAGGTGATCCCCAAAGTGATCAAAAACTTCATGCAATATTTCCACAAAACCATCTTAGATTTGATTGACCAGAAGGTGTATGAGCTGCAGGCCAGTCGTGTGTCCAGCGATGTCATTGATCAGAAGGTATATGAGATCCAGGACATCTATGAGAACAGCTGGACCAAGTTGACTGAAAGATTCTTCAAGAATACACCTTGGCCTGAGGCGGAAGCCATTGCTCCACAGGCTGGCAATGATGCCGTCTTCCTAATTTTGTACAAAGAATTATACTACAGGCACATATATGCCGAAGTCAGTGGAGGGCCTTCCTTGGAGCAGAGGTTTGAATCCTACTACAACTACTGCAATCTCTTCAACTACATTCTTAATGCTGATGGTCTTGCTCCCCTTGAACTACCCAACCAGTGGCTCTGGGATATCATTGACGAGTTCATCTATCAGTTTCAGTCATTCAGTCAGTACCGCTGCAAGACTGCCAAGAAGTCAGAGGAGGAGATCGACTTCCTTTGCTCCAGTCCCCAAATCTGGAATGTTCACAGTGTCCTCAATGTCCTTCACTCCCTGGCAGACAAGTCCAACATTAACCGGCAGCTGGAGGTGTATACAAGTGGAGGTGATCCCAAGAGTGTGGTTGGCGAGTATGGATGGCACTCCCTTTACAAGATGCTTGGGATTTCAGCCTGGTGGGGCTTCTGCGTCTGCACTCCCTATTGGTGGATTACTACCAGGCCATCAAGGTGCTGGAGAATATCGAACTGAATAAGAAAAGCATGTATTCTCGGGTGCCTGAGTGCCAGGTCACCACATACTACTATGTCGGTTTTGCATATTTGATGATGCATCGCTACCAGGATGCCATTGAGTCTTTGCCAGCATCCTCCTCTACATCCAGAGGACCAAGAGCATGTTCCAGAGGACCACCTACAAGTATGAGATGATTAACAAGCAGGATGAGCAGATGTACGCGCTGCTGGCCATCGCCCTCACCATGTACCCCATGCGAATCAATGAAAGCATTCACCTGCAGCTGCAGGAGAAATACAGGGACAAGAGGCTCTGCATGCAGAAGGGTGACCCACAGGTCTATGAGGAACTTTTCAGCTACTCGTGCCCCAAATTCCTGTCGCCTATGGTCCCCAACTACGACAACGTGCACCCCAACTACCACAAGATGTTTTCCTGTGGTACGAGTCCTGCAGCAGCTGAAGGTGTTTTCCGATGAAGTGCAACCGCAGGCCCAGCTCTCCACCATCCGCAGCTTCCTCAAGCTCTACACCACCATGCCTGTGGCCAAGCTGGCCGGCTTCATGGACCTCACAGAGCAGGCGTTCCGGATCCAGCTCCTTGTCTTCAAGCACAAGATGAAGAAGCTGGTGTGGACCAGTGGCATCTCTGCCCTCGATGGCGAATTTCAGCTGGCCTCTGAGGTTGACTTCTACATTGATAAGGACATGATCCACATCACAGACACCAAGGTCACCAAGTGCTATGGGGATTTCTTTATCCAGCAGATTCACAAATTTGAAGAGCTCAACCAAACCCTGAAGAAGATGGGACAGAGACCCTGAGTACATTCACACTCCCATTAGGAACTTATTTTGAGGTCTTTGTAGGTGGGGCATATTTTTGTCACTGTGAAGCCTTTACCTAGATCAGCCATCAGCCATTCAGCTGAACTGAAGTTTCTTTGAATTAAGGACTAAAATGCTTTAAATAGGTCTCAGTAAAAGATCTTTGGAGCCAGAAAAAGAAAAAAAAGCTTCTCTAACTTCTGGTACCTCCTTGCCCTAGGGCAACATTTCTCATCTACATCAGACTTGATCATTGCTAATCAAAAAAATGCCAATTTCTAGATCTACCACGAGGCTCAAAACCATTGCTTATTTTTAAGTAGGATGGAGGTGATTAACAGGCATGCTGAAGTCTGTAGTCCTAGGAAGCTGAATTCAGTTCCTCATGTTCTCGTTCCCACCTCTTTCTGCTGGTGGCCACAGTTATTAAGAGCATTTTAATATCAGAGAGACGACTGTGTGTTTCTGTGCCAAGGATATTCATTCAGTTGAAAATAAAACTTGACAGGGGTGCCTAGGTGGTTCAGTGGGTTAAGCATCTGACTCTTGATCTCAGTTCAGGTCTTGATCTCAGGGTCTTGCATTTAAGCCCCATGTTGGGCTCCATGCTGGGCATGGAGTTTACATAAAAAAATAAATAAATAAAATGTGGCAGCAGGGAAGGGAATCCATAGTTCATAACATAGTTCTGAATGAAGTAAAACAAGAACATGATTCATTTATTCCATAACATTGTTGAATGTGCTCTAGGTAAGTATGAAACGATAGTAAAACAGTGCTGGACTATGAGTTGTCTCATGTATGAAGTGGATAATGGTGTAGCAAAGGAGAGAAAATGTGACAGTGATTAGAAAGATAGCTTAGAATACTACAAGGCTTCCAACATGACAAATTTTCTAAGAGTGAGATTTAAAAATGTCCTTTTTCCTGTCTTATTCCAAAGATTAATTTTTAATCTTCATATTCATGTTTTATTGAATACAAATTCTGTTTCATTCATATAAATGGCAGGTCTCTGCACTCAGTCACTGTAGTTAACAAAAGCTTGGACTATGGACCAAGATTATGAGTCGGTCCCAGCTCTTCCACTTAAAACCATATGAACTTGGGCTTTTTATTTCAACCAGACTAGTTCTAACTTCTCACAAAAATAAAATAAGGGTGTATATTGTTTCCTAGAGTCCTGGTAAGGATGAGGTAGGCCATTATACAAAAACAACTACAAAAGCCCTTGGTGCATTGTATACACTCATTCACTCTTAGTTCCTGTGGAGCTGCTCTCTCGGGCCTTTGCGCGGCATCCTGTAATGACAATGGAGAGAGCCCCTTCATGAGAGCTACTTTTATCTTTTATGAAAATCTGTAGTTGTGAACCATATTTCAGAAGATAAACTGAGATAATTGTATTTTTTTTTCCTGATCATGATATTGAATAAGCTGCAGATAAACATGAAGTGACAGCAAAACTGTGCTTGACTATTTGTGGCTTCATGAGTAACTACCCAGTGAATGATGGTGTCTTCTTAACTTGTGTTATATAGTCAAGGATCGCAATTAGAGCTTAGGCTGAATATTTCAATTGGAGAACTAGGAGCTATTCTAGACTCTTTCTGAGATTTAGTGAATAAAGATACATTAAGAAATGTTATGGGTTTAGGGGCACCTGGGTGGCTCAGTCAGTTAAGTGACTGCCTTCGGGGCACCTGAGTGGCTCAGATGGTTAAGCATTTGCCTTTGGCTCGGGTCATGATCCCAGGGTCCTGGGATCGAGTCCCGCATTGGGCTCCCTGCTCCTTGGGAGCCTGCTTCTCCCTCTGCTTCTCTCTCTCTCTCTCTCTCTGTCTCTCATGAATAAATAAATAAAATCTTTAAGAAAAAAAAAAGTGTTTGCCTTTGGTTTAGGTCATGTTCCTGGAGTCCCGGGATCAAGGCCCATATCAGGCTCCCTGCTTGGCGGGGAGTCTGCTCCTCCCACTGACCCTTCCCTCTATCATGCTCTCTCTCTCTCATTCTCTCTCTCTCAAATAAATAAAATAAAAAATCTTTAAGAAATGATATGGTTTTAATTCATGCTACTACAGTGCCCAATTTCAAACTCAACCCGGGAATCTGAGTTTATCATTTATACCATAATTCTCATACTTGATACCTAGAAGTAGTAGTTTTTTCTTCCACTGAATAGGGAGAAAAATAATTTTTCTTTTAAGTATCCATGGTCCAAAAACTTCAGGCCTTGGCTAGACATGATAGAAGGATGTACCATCTGGAAAGTGATTATACTAATTCGATTTTGTAAGTACCTAGTAAAATCTATGCTCTGCTTGTTAGGTGCATTTATTATTTTTGCAAACTGAGCAACCCCCCCAAAAAAAGCATAAAGGAGACAGTAGTTCCCTTTCCAACTTAAACATGAGGATTCCTTACACCACCACTTTATAGTATTAAGATAACCAGCTTGGCTTTAAAAAGAAATCCAAAGTTCAAATGTACATTACTGGCTTTCATCATATCACTACCTCCATTTCTCTCAAATACTTTCGCTCAAGTTCTGACAATTTCATGCCCCTTTCCTGTTAGTGTTTTATTTTTCATCGGCTTCTTAAACACAATGCCTTGGGCGAATGTCATGACCATCTTCACACTGATGTCAGCTAAAATAATGTTTAAAAAATAGCAAAATGAATATTACTCCCTAAAGTTAATATATTATTAAATATATTATATAAATATATTATTCTATTATTCTAGCTTTTTAGTGCTTCTCTAGTTTCTGATAGAGATACTAAAGTTTTGTCAATGTTTTGTCTTATTGATTATACAAGTCATAGTTCAGTTAAAAGTCACATACAGCATCTACCTGAAATCATTACAAAATAAACTTGAAATATTTTGACCAACTAAATATGTAACATGTAAGAATCACCCTGGATAGTTTTATTATTTACATGGTAATCTGCTGTGCAGAAAACAGTTAACACAGCAAGCCCAGAACTGCTATCTCTAGAAGAGGTTGCTTTCAGGGTTGGCTCTTGGCTAACTCTTGGCTAGGCCTCTGGAACTTTCCCTAACTGATAAGGTTGTTTTCTTATGCCTGTACATACAACATGATTTATTGTTAACATTTACTGGAAGTCTGGAATTTTGCTAGTTGCTAGCAAAGAATGTAACATATGTGACCTGCTTCAGCTGGGCTTCCCTGGGCAGAAACATCATATATATGTATATATACACACACATGCACGCGTGCGCACACACACACACACACACATTGCTAGAGTTTTGCTACTAGAGGCTAGAAGGAGAATGTGCTCTGTGTGAACACTTATAGGAAAGAGGGAGCATGGGAAAGTGAATGTGTACGTAACCAGACAACTCCTGTATTCTTTTCCCTTACAGATTCAGCTGTGTCTGTGTGCTGTGTTGATGTAATTATAACTCCATGCTGAATTCTGAGTTTTTTCTAGCAAATCACTGAACATATGGATGGTCTTGGAGACCCCTCCAAAAGAGTCACTTAATTACATAAAATACCAATTAGTATGAAATAAAACAGTAGAAGTTGCCTTTTTCAATCCCTCAAGAAGCAAATTCTCTTTTCTCATAGCACATATGTTACTTCCCTGCTTAAAAATCTGCCATCACTATGTGATGTATTTAAGATCCTAATTCTTCATGAACATCTACTAATTTCCTCCCCAACCTCCTCTCAATTCCCTTGTTCCCTTGCTCACTGGATTTGGCCATGGTCTCCACCCCAGAAGAGAATCATGCATTATAACCACTCATCAAATGGGCCTGCCTCTCTCCTCCATTCTCCTGATGCCATTACAAATCCATTGCTCTGCCACAGCTCCTAAAATTCACTTAATCTGAGGCACAGAAATGTGGGCATTGGATATTCTCTAAATCTGGTACTTTCCTCATAATTATTTATGAGCCATAGGACTCCTGAAACTAAGTTTAGCTGGCAATTCCTTTATAAACCATGCAGTTGGTATGATGTGTGCCAAAATGTCAACATACACAGTTCTTATCACTTAAGATGTGTTGACTGAAAATAAAGGTACCTCCGACTACCCATAAGGATATTTGTTACAACTTACCTACCAAGAGCTCTGGGACAGGTGACTTCCAGGTCTGCTCAGGGGCTCTGCAGTTATCAGACCACCGAGGTGACATTTCTGCATTTCTCTTAGCCTTCCCTGTTTAGCTACAATTTGGCAGCTGCTATCACAGACATCACACAACTAACTATATTCACACAGAAATCAGGGGTTAGGTGAGGTGTTGGTAGTAAAATAGCTTTTTCTTCTCAGGCTGGCTCTATCTTTTATCAGGAAGCAGAATGTCTCCCACAAGGAAACAGTTGGCTTCTCTTATAATGCATGAGTGGCCAGAAGTAGTTGGCATGCCATCCCCTGTACCAATCCTGGTGAAAATAAATAGCATTCACGAGACTGGTTCAGACTAATCATAACTTGATCCTGATGATGGGAGGAAAGCCTTGAGCATGTTGCTGCTAAATGAAGCAGGAATTATGTTAGCAGTAGCTGTTGGGTAGGCCAGTGGTTCATCTGGAGTACTAATTAGAACGCAGATCTGGAAGCCCAACCTCTTATGTCTGCTTCGGTAGGTCTCATGTGGAACCTGAGAACCTACATCTCTAATGACTTCCTAGGTGATACTGTTGATGCTACAACTTTGGGAGGCAAGCACCAGCCTCTACCACACAACTCCATAGGTTGCAGATGAAGTCAGGGTCATCAAGTTATTTACACATCTAGGTAAGGATTCGTGCTGATATCATATACTGAGTTAGTACTACCCTCCCAGTCAGAGTGGGAACATAAACTGCATCAATTCCAGTTTTCATAGTTTTAAAATCAATTTTGTGATGTGCTTCGTCATGTCAAACATATAAGGGAATAAGCTATAAAATAACACACACTTTGTGCAAAAACAAACCAACTCTTTAAATCAAGCTATGAGCCAGTCCAGATCATTCAAAATAACAGGAATTCTCTTATGAAATTTAAATGCAACATAATATTGTATTTTTCTCCAAACACCTGACTGTATAAAAATGGGAAGGAAAATAATGTTTTACATTTTCTAAAAATATTACATCATAGGAAATTGAGTCTTGGCGTGGATTAATGTCAAACCAAATAGAGGGCCGGAAAATCAGCTGGTGAATACATTTTTATTGGTAGAGTTTAAGAAAACTGATATATCATGTCTAAGAGACTACAGAACATATGCAAAAAAGAACGATTTGGATACATTATATAAAATAAGTTTCGTATTATAATAGGCAGATATGAAGGTAGCAGGTAACATTATTAAAGAATGTCTATTAGTACCATAGGCTATCAATATGGACTTGTTGATTTATTATACATCTAGTGGGGTGAAAATGTCCTGTTATATGTTTGTAGACAATACATAGAGGCAAAAAGTTTTACCCACACGAAGTGTCTAAGCAATAAAGAAAGTTACAAGAAACAGGATATTTCGATGGCCATAAGCCCGAATACTATGATAAAGAGTGTGCACATGCCCTGAAGTAGATGGGAAAGGCTCCATAGAGGAAAGTTCTGCCTCAGGTTCTTCATCATTAAGGGAAAAGGAAGGAATTTTAAGTTAGGATAACAGAGAGGGGTAAGAATATAAAAAAAAGAAAAATTAGAGAATAAGGAGGAAGTTTGACTGATTCTAGGGTGAGAATTATGAACAATTAAGAGCATACTGGCTTTTGAATTCATTGCTTTATCCTGGTGAACTACAAATGTGAATAAACAAGCCTATGGCAAAAACCTATTCAACTAAGCATTTTCACAGGACAGATTTCTGAGGTTAGGATTTCAAGATTAAAGAGCTATTGAGTGTAAAAATAAGTTCTATATAAAAGAGAGAAATGCTTTGCCATGCCATAAGGGATTATCTTGTAAACACACATCACATTTTACATGTGTGAGGAGCCAAAAAGGCCCATCTGTGCTCCACATATTATTTAACCATCTAGAAAGAACTCAGGCTCTGCCTGAGCCCTATATTTGGATAAACACTTATGATCCCATATAACTAATTGCTCTTTTGTCATGGATACTTTTATCTTTATAAGCCCCATATTTTTGTTAATTTTTACTAGCACTTCCTACACATTGCCTGTATTCTTTACGTAAGAAATCTGGGCTAATATCATAAAATAGCCCTTAAATGTTATTTCAAAGATAAAGAATTTTCGGAGGAGTACAAGTGAGGGGAAAAAAGCTTTTTCTTTTTACTTCATGCACCTCTGTTTTGTTTGAAAATTTTAATAACCATTTACCATTTTTGATAAATGTTTAAACTAATAACTTTTTATTGTGGTAAAATATGCTTAACATAAATCATAGATTTATCATGTAAAATTTTCAGTGTACGATTCACTGGCATTAAGTACATTCACTTTGTTGTGCAATCATCATGACTATGCACATCCAGAACCTTCTTATCATCCCAAACTGAGACCCGTTATACTATAACCCCCATCCCTTCTCTTCTCAGCAACGAGACACCATTACTCTACATTCCGTCTATATGAATTTGACCAGTCTGGGTATCACGTAAGTGAAATCATACACTATTTGTCTTTTTTGTCTGGTTTATTTCACTTAGCATAGTATTTTCAAGATTTATCCACGCTGGGGCATGTGGCAGGCTTTCGTTCTTTTTTAAGGCTGAACATTCCACCGTTTGTCTACACCACATTTTGCTTGCCCATTCATCCATCAATCCATTCATCCATGCAAGCAACACCTGGGTTGCTTCCACTTCTTGACTATTATGAATAATGCTGCTATGAAATGAGTATGCAAATATAGGTTTATGTTCTTGCTTTCAATTCTTTTGAGTGTATATCCAGAAGTGGAATTTCTGGGTCATATGGTAAGTCTATGTTTAAGTTTTTGAGGAAGCTTCATACTGTTTTCTTCAGCAGTTGTACCACTTGACATCCCCACCAGCTAGGCACAGAGTTCAGTTACCCCACGTCCTCACCGATACTCATTATTTTCTGGGGGTTTTTTTGTTTGTTTTTAATAGTAGCCATTTTAATGAAGTGAAGTGGCATCTCGTTGTTGTTTTGATTTGTATTTCCTTAACAATTAGTGATGTTGAGCATCTTTTCAGGTGCTCATAGGGCCATTTGTGTATCTTCTTTGGAGACCTGTCTATTCAAATTCTTTGCATATTTTAAAATTAGATTGTTAGTTATTTTGTTGGTTTTTATCCTTTGGCATGTGGATATCCAATTTTCCCAAAGCTGTTTGTTGAAAAGATTGCCATTTCCCCCCACGAATAGTCTTGGCACCCTTGTCAAAAATCATTTGACCATGTATGCTAAAGTTTATTTCTGCACTCTCTATCCCATTGGTCTATAGGTATGCCTTTATGCCATTTCCACACTGTTTTGATTACAGTAGGTTTGTAGTCAATTTTAAAAACAAGAAGTTTGAGTTCTCTTAGTTTGTCCTTTTTCAAGTTAGCTTTAGAAAATATGTATTTCTGCCATTTTGCTATTTGTTTTCATTATACCTTATATCTCTATCGTCCCTCATGTCCTGCATTACCTTCCTCTTAGAATTTATTTGATTTTTTATAGTGAAATTTTTAAATTCCCTTCAGATTTTCTTTTTAAGTGTATTCTTTAGCCATTTTCTCTGTGGTTACATCAGGGATTACACTCCTATTTGAATTTACGCCAGCTTGATTCCAACCACATACAACTCTGTTCCTTCACAGCTCTGTCAGTTACCCCCTTTCAGTAACTGATGTCATAAAATTCTACCTTTATGCTTTGTGTGTCCAAAACATATAATAATAATTTTTAACACATCAGTTTCTTAAATCATGTAGAAGACAAAAAGTCAAGATACAAAAACCAAAATTATAATACTAGTTGATCTTATATGTATGCTGAGGATAAATCTAAGCATCATTTACAAATTTTCTAATTTAGAAAACTTTGGTATAAATATATATATTAAAAATTAAATACGAGATGGCAGCTAGAAGTTACAGTCATTTATACATTAAGTGTTTCACTGGGAATTTTACATGTAATAGAAATAATAGAAATAGAGTATATTCCACAGAACATATTTTTATATAAATAATGGTTAGGAAAATCACTCTATTAAGGTAAACCGATATATTTTAGTTTTAAATCTCTTCTCACAGGATAATTGATTTTTGTGTTTAAATTTCAAGATTAAGACCTGCAAAATGTTTTCAATTCTGTGATAAATGTCTTCAATATGTTTTGAGGTCTTAGGAGCAAATAACAGAAAAATGTATTAAATAAATGTCACGAGGAAAGTAGAAACAGTGAAATACGTAACATATTAGAGCTCAAGCTCAGAAAGCCAGTTCTGCTTCAGGCGAATATATTCCCACCTAAAACAAGCAGTTTTAACTCTTTTAAATGAAGTTCCAGTTTTAATTTACTTGTACCCGTTAAAAAGCCAAAAAGCTCTGTTTCAGTCTTTTCACTATATTTTAAAACACGACAGTATCTATAACTTAAAGTGTTTTTATGAGACTTCTCATTGAAATATGTTTATTTAGACCATTTTTATTTCAGCAAACTGCATGGTTTATGGTGAAGTAGAAAACTGAGTCCTAATTTTTAATTCAAGCATTCCTTACATGAGTAGAATTGGAAGTGGATTAGAAAGTAAAATCCTAACCCAGGATGAAAATATGAAAAATATATATATATACATATATATATATATATATGTGTGTGTATATATATATATATATATATATATAGTTTCCTGAAGGGAAGTGCAAACAGAAATGATTCTGTCACTGAATCAAAATAAAAAAGTCAAAAAGCAGCTACTAAATTTAAATAATTTTCATACATAGTTTTCAAATCATATTAAGGTTGTTAATTTTAAAAACTTATATTCCAAAAAACAGAGCAAAATATTAATGGCACATAAAAGAGATTATTACCCAGACCCGTACTTAAAGACAGTAGTGGTATGCCAGCCACAACCACAACTGTTTTCTACAACTGAGAATTATGTATGAAGGGAGAAATGCATAAATGAGGTTAAGGTTCTAGGACCAAATTCTAATATAAGATAGGGAGGTTTCCATGCACATCCAAGCAATTCCTGGACACCAGCTGGATAGCCTATAATTCAGCTCAATTCTGACACTATTTGAAGATAGCATCAGATCCCAAAGGTTAAGGACTCAGTCCTACAAGACTGCCCCCCACTTCAGACACCAGTTACAAATCCAGGTTATTGTCTGTGCTTTTGGTTTTTTATGGAGGCTTCATTACATAGACCTGCCTGATTAAATCATTGGCCAATGGTGATTGATTCAATCTCTAGCCCTCTCCTCTCCCTGGAAGTCAGGGGGTGGGACTGAAAGTTTCTACCCTCTAATCAAAAGGTTGATTCTCCTGGTAACTAAAAGCTGTGTTACTAAGTCACCTCATTAACATAACAATAAGCACGTTTTATTTTTTTTGCTCTCACACTTAGGAAATTACAAGGGTTTTAGGAGCTCTGTGCTGGAAATGGGAAAAAGACCAACCATGTTTCCTATTAGAAATCACAATATTACAGTGGTACTGCATAATAATTAAGAGCAATCACCTGGAGCTATTGCCAGGTGTGAGCCTTTCTTGCTCTAAGACCTCAAATTTCTTAACCACTTTGTGCCTTAGCTTTCTTGTTTGTCAAATAAACTTAACAATAGCACCTCAAAGGTGCTGAAAGGTGGTAAGAATTCATTACTCAATATATGTAACATAATTAGAAGGGTGAATAATATACATATTAATGTTTTAAAATGTAAATTATAGTGACGATGATGATGCCTGAGGTAGGGGAGAAACACTTAAGAATGGAAGGGTATACACTGTTGAATTGTGTCCCCTAAAAACTTATATGTTGAAGTCCTAACCCCCACATATAAGAATGTGGCCTTATTTAAAGGAAATAGGATTATTGCAGATAAAAGGAATTCATTTGGTAAGTCATACTGGAGTAGGGTTGGATCTATTCCAGTATGACTGGTATCCTTTTAAAAAGGAGAAACTTGGACAGAGATATGTACACAGGGAGAATGCCATGTAAAGATGAAGGAAGAGATTGGGTGCTATTCTGCAAGCCACGTTATGCCGACGATTGCTGGCAAACCACCAGAACCTAGGACAGAGTCATGAAACAGATTCTTTCCCACAGAACCTAGGACAGAGTCATGAAACCGATTCTTTCCCACAGACCCTAGACATCACCAACTCTGCCAACACCTTGATCTTAGACTTCTAGCCTCCAAAACTGAGAGAAGAAATTTCCGTTGTTTAAGCCATCTATTTGTAGTACTTTGTTATGGCAGGTCTATTAAACTAATGTAATGTTACGTTACTGGTAATATATAAACCCATCTATATCCTCGATTTTCTGAAGTAGAGGTACAGAGAAGAAAAGGAAAAACTTCCCTGCTGTATTTTCCTGTGTTTTTACTCTTTGGTACGTTGTTGCCCACACCATGTTGTTTTGTGAACCTCACGCAAGCTATTGAGAGAGTCTCTAAAGGAACCCTTGAAAGAGACTGTGATTACCAGCAGGAAAGGAAGATTGGCCTTTATCTATTGGCTGAAATCCTGAAGGACTGCAGAAATACATCCACCACTTGAGGCTGCCATGGACACAGACAGCACTAGGTGCGAGCTTTTCTGAGAAGCCAACAAAAAACTTTCTGGAGTTGGAGGTCGCACATGAGCTCTAGACTGGTGCCTCTTTCTGTGGAGAACCCCAGGATGTTTGACTACTTTGACTTGTTTTTTAGAGAGGCAATGTATCACAATGTTTAAAGAAAGCTGGCTCTGTAAAGGCTACCCAGGTCGATACTAGAGATGTTACTTTGAGCAAGATACTTAATTTTATTGTGTATCAATTTCCACATTTTGCTTAAGTGGGGATTATAATGATTCCACTTCTTTTATAAGTTCTTTGGAGAAATTAACTATAATGTAAAATGTGTAGGAGAGTGTCTGCATATAGGAAGTGTTCAATAAGTGTTAATTGTTATTATCATTCTATAATATAATTTTCTAAACAAGTCTGTATTCAATAAAATGTGAAAAGAATCTCACAGTCAAAACTTAGTCAAATAATTCTCATGTAGATCTTTTGTGTTCAACATTATGGCTGAATAGAAATACAGTCTTGTGGAAGAAAATACAGGATCTGCATAGTTTCAAAAGAGGTAAGAAAATTCTCCTCAAAACCTCCTCCTCACTTCATCGCACCCATTTTTTTTTTCCCTAATATGGTCTGGAGTCAGATCAAGGAGTTGGGACCAAACAGTGAACAATCAGGGAAGAAGTGCTATCCTTAAGGCAAATGCCAACAGTAACTCAATTATGGGAGAGCCTTAAGAGATAGTTTGTAAGGAATTTGAGTCTAAGAATCCCATACTGAGTCACAATAAGGAGGGAGGTAGAAAGAGACCCAGATTGAGGATGTTCCCTGGTATTGACAAAGCAGGGGCAAGCCCTTTTTAGAGAACAGTTACGACAATTAAAGCATACAAATCTTCCACAAATGAAGTCCAAACCGCAAGTCCACAAACATCAAGTATCAAGGAAGACAAGCTACTATACATGCCAACAGGAATATGAAATGATGTTCTTATAGCTTCAAGATATTGGAATTGCCAAGTTCAGCTATGTGTGCAACTATTACAGAAATAAACGATTCAAAGATGAGCATGCCACAAGAGATCATCAAGAACATAATAAGAAGAATTATTTAAAAACAGAATCTAGTGAAACAAAAAATTAAATTTTAAATTAAAAAAATTCAATAGATAGCCTAAATATCAGCTTAGAAATAGTTGAAACACTTAGTGAATTAGAAAATATAGAACTAGAAGATATGTCAGAAATTATACAGAAAGACGAATTCTGTATGATTTCTCTTATATGTGGGACCTAACCCCTCCCCCCCCCAAAAAAAACAAGCTCCTAGAGAGAACAGATTGATGATTGAAAGAAGCAGGGGATGGGGGTGGGAGAAATGGGTGAAGGAGGTCAAAAGGTAAAAGGAAAAAAAAAAAAGACTCTTAGTAGATGGGAAAAAACTTAGGAAAAGGAAAACTTAACTACTGGGAACACACAGCAAACATGATAGTGGTGTTAAAGTAGTATTCCCACAAAGATAGGGATAAGATGGTATTATCTTCTACCTCTGCTACTGTTCTGGAAATTACTAAAAGTCTTGCTAAATCAATAAATTTGGTACAAAAAGGAGTATAAAGTTTGAAAGAAAAGATTCAGTCGAAATTGAATTGAACTTCCAGTTCAAATACAATTACTTGATTACTTGTTAGCAATATCATTATCTAGATACAAAATGCAAGGAAGTCAAACGAGAAATTATCAGAAAGTATTAGACTCATAAGAGATTAAAAAACAACACCAACAACACTCAGGATCCCATTCATTACTGTCACACACAAAAATTCTAAAATACTTAGACATAAATTTCAAAAACATAACAAGATAAAAAGAAAGTTATAAAAATTTATTGAAGAACATAAAAGAAGACCAAAAGAAATGGAAAGACATTTTGCTGCTGAATGAGGTTATTGCATAGATTTTCCCTCAAATTAATCCATAAATTCAATTCAATCAAAATTTTAACAAATTTTTTTGGTAGAACTTGATAAATTTGTTTTAAAGTTCATAACTATGGACTATTTCTAGAAGGACAGATGAGAAACTGGTAACATCAGTTGCCTCTCAAGGGAGAACTGAATCATCGACGACTATATGGGAGGAAGACTTATTTAGTTATTATTTACCCTCCTGTGTTTTTGTATATAATATCATGTGTATTTATTCCCTAGACAACAAACTAAATAAAATTAAAATATAGGCTTCATGTGGGGCAAATCTATTTTTTTTAAAAAACAAGATGTTTTTTAAATAATATAATAATGGCAAATAAGAAAATGTATAATAAATAAATCCATAATTAAAGGCTTTGGTATTGAGGCAGAAATAGTTGAATACATCAATGGAGCAGAATAGAGTTAAAAACAGAGTCATGTTTATATGGCAATTCTCATCATGATAAAGGTGGTATTTTAAATCAATGTGTAAAAGAATGGACTATAAATAAATATTGAGCTTCTCAGTTCCCTCTCTGTAAAATGAAGATAGTGACTTCTAATTCTTGGGAGAATTAGTTGAAATAACGTAAAAAAAAAAAATGACATGACATGACAGAGAATTCATCACATACAGTGTCAGGAAATTGGCAAATGTGAACAAATCTTAAAAGATATGAAGGATAGAGTGAGAATGGGGTACATATATCTAACAGCAGTTTCAGAAGGAGAGAAGAGAGAAGTAATATTTGAAAAGAAGTAATATTTGAAAAGATTAAAAATGCAAATATTCTAAACTGATGAAAAACACAAATATATATGTGAATACTACGCACCCATGATGATAAATTAAATCCTGAAACTAATAGCATAAACATTGGAGAAGAAAAATGGAAACTAATTAAACTTTTAATTTGCAGCTGATATAATTACCTACATAAAACTCCTAAAATCTACAAATTCTTAAAATAATAAGGATCATTTTAAAAGATGGCTAGATAGAGGATAAATATATAAAAATTAATTGCATTTCTAAATGCCAGGAACAAACAGAAATTTCATTTTACTTATTTTTATTATTTATTTTTTTTTTTTAGAGAGAGAGAGAGAGAGAGAGAGAGGGTGGGGAGAGGCAGAGGGAGAGGGAGAAAAACAATCTTAAACAGGCTCCATGTCCAGTGCAAAGCCTGATGCCAGGCTCCATCTCACAACCCTAAGATGGTGACCTGAGCTGAAATCAAGTTGGACACTAACCGACTGAGCCACCCAGGCGCCCCAACAAACAGAAATTTTTAAAAACATACCATTTATAATAAAAATAAATACTGAAATGAATCAAAGAATTCATCAAATAAATGATAGACATCACCTATATCAAGAAAGTCATATAATTTTATTTAAATGTATTTTAGAGACCTAAACAAATAGATATTTTATTAGATAGGTAGAATGATTTTTCAATTCTCCCCAATTTGACCTGAACAGCATAATTTCAATAAAAATTCCAATAGCATTTTGTAGGAAACTTGACAAAAATACTTGAAAATGTATTTGGAAAAACAAAAGGCAAAATATACGCAGAACAATCCTAAATAATAAAAAGAACAAAATATAGCTTTCCTTATCAGACATAAAAACTTAAAAATCCATAATAATTGATATAGCTAATTTTAGTGCAGGGACTAAATGAATCACAGAGTCCAGAAAAGTAATTACAATATATGATAAAAATAGCATTAAAGATCATTAAGAAATGAGTAATTAATTCAATACATGAGAAGCAGATAAAAGGATGCACAATAGAAAAATACATAAAGGACATGAAACAGGTCTTATATGGAGGAATAAATACATAAGCTGACATATGAAAACACATTCAATCTCATTAGTCATCTACGAAATGCAAGCTAAGATCACAGTGAAATGCTATCTCACATCCATTAGCCTGACAAATACTTAGGAACCCGACAAACATCAAATGCTGATATGGATATGGAGCAACAAGAGCATATATACTCTTGTAGAAGTTGTAACTGGTATAACCACTTTGGCAGACAACTTACTTCCTATTTTGTGGGAAATGTGAAGAGAGATATATCCATGGCCCAGCAAATTCTTATCCTAAAGAAACCCCTGCATATTGTACAACATGAAAAGGGTACAAGAATATCCAAATGGTTAGGGGAGATAAAAGTCCATCTACTGGAAAAAGAGACAAATCAATTTTTGTATAATTACCATGGAGTATTATACAGCAATGAAAACAAATGAGTCTCATTTACAAATGATGGAGATGAATTTTAGAAATATCATATTGAGTTAAAAATACAAGACCTGGAAGACTACATATGAATTTCACAAAACACACACAAAACCAAAAAAACCTAATCACTGTATTGTTAAGCATAATTATGTATGTGCTAAAATTATTTTTTAAAGCAGGGAACTAATAAACATAAGATCAAAGTATTAGTTACATGTAAGAAAGAGCCAGGGGAGTAAATTGAGGCTCCCACACAGAGATTAAAGTTGTTATTCAAGGATATCGATTATACACTTATGCCTTACAAGGAAAAAAAAAAAAGCCTCTCATTTTTATTTATTTATTTATTTATTTATTTATAAAACTAAATACTGAATTCCCATTCCTAAACAAGGAAAATAAAGCTAGTATTTGGTCCTTATTAGGCACCCTGGTAATCTCAACCAAATGTAATAAAAACAAGAAACCATCCCATAAAGTGGATATATCTGACGAGTCTCATTCCACCATATGACATAGTAATATAAAAATACCAATATATTCAGGGAAAAAAGTCTTGCCTTTCCAGAAAACCTACTGAAAACGATAGCATTTTCCTAGTGATTTGGTTGACTTTCTAATTGGAGGCTACACGGTTTTAAATGGCAGTTAGTTTAGTCAAAGTGTGCTGGCTCAAGGCTGGCCTTATGAAGGATTACTTGAGGGTATATACATTGTGATGAAAGACAAATAGTCAGAAAAACATGTGGTGACTCACTGGGTTGGCTAGAAACATCTGTCACTGAAATAATAGAATGTGGTGAGATGGAGTTCCTCCAGAGTTAAAATTAAAACTTTGTATGGTCTTAAACAGGAATGTGTTTAGAATGCAGTTGAAATGTCAGTCTTCTTTTGAGCAAATTTATTTAACCTATAAATCATTTCTGATTCAAGATCAGTTTTAAAAACTTAGACTGCAAGGAGAGAAAGGGAACAAGGGTCTAAAAAAAAGTATTTATGTGTTGAAGACATTGGTTGATCCACTTTCCTTGTATTTCTCTCATAGGTGGGGTCAATTTCTTTTTCCTCTGTTACTGTTCAGCGTCCCTTATCTACCAGTTCTGGGATCATGCTTCTCCTTCTTCCAGAAGTATTTATTTTAAATCACTTAGTGAACATCTAGGCAGATGTTTTATTAGGCAAATAAAACAATAAAAAAAGTATTATTAGTCTCAAAGCACAAAATTTTTATTTATTTTTTTATTAACATATTATCTATTATTTGTTTCAGGGGTACAGGTCTGTGGTTCATCAGTCTTACACAATTCACAGCACTCACCATAGCATATACCCTCCCCAGTGTCCATCACCCAGCCGCCCCATCCCTCCCACCCCCCACCACTCCAGCAACCCTCAGTTCATTTCCTGAGATTAAGAGTCTCTTATAGAAGGGAGGGAAATCGGAGGGGGAGACGAACCATGAGAGACTATGGACTCTGAGAAACAAACTGAGCGTTCTAGAGGGGAGGGGGGTGGGGGGATGTGTTAACCTGGTGATGGGTATTAAACAGGGCATGTATTGAATGGAGCACTGAGTGTTATACGCAAACAATGAATCATGGAACACTACATCAAAAACTAATGATGTAATGTATGGTGATTAACATAACATAATAAAATAAAATAAAGAGTCTTTTATGGTTTGTCTCCCTCTCTGGTTTCATCTTGTTTCATTATCCCCTCCCTTCCCCTATTGATCCTCTGTCTTGTTTCTCAAATTTCACATATCAGTGAGATCATATGATAGTTGTCTTTCTCTGACTGACTTATTTCTAAAAAAAGCACAGAATTTTTTAACAGTCAACAGTAATCTTAATACAGAACAACAGTTTCTTTTTAATATAAATTCCTAAAATTCAGATTAAATTATTGAAAGCTGGTCACTCTACAGATGGTGGGTTTCTTATCTATAAAACACTTAGAAGTTATCATTACTATCCCACATTATAGAGAAGGTAACCCAAACTCAGAAAGATAACTTATGTTTACAGAGTTTATGAGTATAAATATGTGGTTCAAACCAAGACTGGCCTTATTTCAAGGCCCATTGTATTTGCTCCAAAATTTAGAATAGTTGTCAACTTTACACATGCTTACCCAACACAAGTCTCTGAAGGACTCATTTCCAACTTTGCTCATTCTGTGTTCATTTCATTTATTTGTTCCATAAATACTTATTGAGCACTTTCTCTCTACAAGGTTGCCATGTCATGGATTGAAGATAATCAAAAATTATAGAGTCTTTAGGATTAGAGTATTTCTGGCCAACTGTTGGAAAATTGCTACAGGAGGGAGACACCTGTAAATATATTTGCCCAAAGACAACTGACCATGGCTGCCCAACAGAGGTCAGAGGACTGGTAGCAGGTATTTTCCAGGCAGTGCAATCAGCTGTGAATAATGGTTGTATGTACCAATAAGCAATAACTAACTCATAAAGGCAAAGAGATAAGGAAGCTAAAATGGTTGGGTTTGGAATCAGAGCTCTGCCATTCACGAGCTGTGCAAACTCGGGCAGTTTGCTGACCCTTCCCATGTTTGTTTCCTCAACTGCAAAGCAGGAAAATAATAATACCCAATTCCTTGTAAAAATTAGAAGAAAACATACAAAGTGCCAGACACAGAAGATACTCAAACACAACCTTTACTACTATAATTTTCATTGTACCTAAACTTTCCCATCACATACACCAAACTTACTCTGATATAGAAGGGCATCATCTACTCATTCAAAGGGACAAAAAATTGTAACATAATAAATAGCAGTTACCAATTCAGAATTTTCATTTGGAATTTAACTCTAAGCAAATATTTCTTGAAAATTATTTCTCTTTTACATGCTGAAATGCACGATAAGCACATTCAAAGTTGGTTATCATCCTTTAAAAAGTGTAAGAGCTCAACTAAGTTGGATTTTGTGCTTTCGTTCTGCTATCATCAGTCAGGTCCCATACATGGCTCACCTCCAAACTGATGTGAAGCTGAGGCCTCCCTCTTTCTTCTTGCCAGAAAGCCTCACAACTGGCTTCTGATATTGAAATCATCTGCAGAAGTTAAAAAACCTACTGTTGTCTAGTTCCTCATTTCCAGAGATTCTAATTAAATTGTCTGAGATGAAGCCTCAACATCAAGAGTTTTAAAGCTCCCCAAGCAATTCTATGTGCAGTCAGGGTTGAGGGCCACCACCCTGCCCATCCCTAAATAGCTTCATGATACACCTACCATTTTCTGATTCAAATTCCATGTGCAGGTTGGAGTAGAAGAGAAAATTAATGAACTGTATAATATGGCTGAGGAAATCACCAGAATGCAGCACAAAATGAGATAAGGAAAAATGAATGCAAGATTAATAAGCATGGAGGATAAAATGAGAGGATCAGCATGCTCTATGTTTCAGAGCAAGAAGGAAAAGATAGTAAGGAGGTATCTACATGGCTAACAATTGTTCACCCTTGAAAGAAGAATAAAAACCTTTAGTTTGAAGAAGCACATCAAGTTGGAAGGGGGAAGATGCTCAAGTGGACAGGAGTTGGCATTATGGGATACATTTATTTCCCAGACAGGTCAAGATCTAGGTACTAAATGGAATATATTTGTAATTTAGTCATAAGTGAATGACATACCATTAAATTCAGTGATAAAAATAACATCTGTGCCAGACATAGATATACATTAGATATTTATATTTTCACATTTAGTAAGGTGAAGGCATTACAATTCCCATTTACAGTTGAGAACACTGAGATTAAGGAACAGTAGATGGAGGTTATAGAGGTTAAACATGGAAGAGGCATCGATTAAGCCTAGGAATATCTGGCTCCCGAAGCAAATGAGCCAAAGAATTAACTTTGCTCTGAGACAGGGAATGGACCATGTCTTTGGGGAGACCATCGGTCACATGAAACAAAGAGAAATTGTATTTTCTCATTAAGTCACGCAACTCTTTGGAAAGTGGGCAGAAAAGCAAGCTGCTACTCTTCTTGTCATATATGCTAATCTAGTATATGATTGCTTAAAGGCTCTCTTATGGCAGAACACGCATTATGCAGATAGTTTCAGGATAGATTAGAATTAAGATTGCCTATTTTACCCTGCTTATTTACTAGAAAGTTACATACCATTCAGGAAACACATGTGGGTTTTATTATGATTTTTTGGCAATTCTTGCAAGGGAGGTGACATGTAATCAAATGTTCTCATTTTAATACATCAAAAAGAATTGAAAGTAAAGTGTGAATAAACAATCTTAACAAAAAAATACAAAAAAATAATTCAAAACATTACTGGGTGACTGGCTGTTAGGTTGTAGGAGTGGATGTGAGGATGATTTTATTTGGTTTAGAGAATCCACTGCATCTAGATTCTTTGCATTTTTGTAGTCCTGAGAACTGGATTGCATGCATAAATGTTTTTGCATGTGTTAAAGTAAGTACATGTGTTGGAATTTCCTGTCAATAGCAATTGCTAATAGTGTGTGCATCCAGAACAGAGAAACAGATCAACCACAAACAATGATAAGTATGAAAACTTTGCCCAGAGTAGCCTGGCTATCTGTGAGATTTCTCTCATAACAAAACTCTTTCTCCCTCATTTCCTTCGGTATGGAAGCAACCTGGTGCTCTTCCTGCCTCTTCATCACCTGTCCCAGGGCCGCTGCATGACACAGCTTGGTCTGGAGGAGGGAAGGGAACCATTCACAGCTGAGTTGTGCTCCAGAGGTGCCATTTATATATAAACCATAATGTGGAAGCTCCTTTCTGGGAGTGTGCCACCTAGTGGCCCTAACCTGGCCACCTGTTTACCTTCTCAGCCTCTTCTGGTACCACACTGGCTCTTCAAACACTTGCCATATTGGCCTCCTTTTCGTTGCCCAAACGTGCCATGCTTACTTTCCCCACAGGCTCTGCACTTAAACTCCCTCCCTCATTCATTCAACAAACATTTTAAAAGTGATTTCATCATGTTCTGTTCTGTGCTGAGCACTAGTACAATAACCAGACATTGATGAGGTTGAAAAGAATTATTATTCATTTCTTCCTTGCACGGTAAAAGTATTGTCACCATGGAAAAGCAGATACTTCAAATAAAATTAAGTATCAAGCATACCATAAAATGGAACGCTGTGTACTTTATTATATTATGTTTTCACCTGTGTTCCCTGAAGAAGAGCGAGTGCATATGATCATCAGAACTCTGAGTCTTTACTAACAGAAATCCATCTTAAACTGGCTTAACAGAAAAGTGTAGTGGTGAAATGTTCAGATAACTGGGAAACCCAGAGATTGTATCTGAGACCCAGCAAGACCCAGGAGTCCAAACATATTCTGAACTTTCCTCTTCATTCCTCTTTCCTTTTTATTTATGAATTGCTCCTTGTGTTTGACTTCTCTTTTCTTGTTGTATTATTCCTTTCTGCTTCATGCAGGCTTTTGTGGGGTTTTTGTTAGTTTGTTTGTTTTGTTTTGTTTGTTTATTTTTTGAAGGTCGTGATCTGCATCTTCAGAAACTGTGATCCAGAAAGAAGAAAGAGCCTGTCTGTCAGTAAGCATGTATCAAATGTATGGTTAGACTGCTTGGCTCAATCACTGAATGAAGGGAGTTAGGATACCATGCTTAACTAGGCCCAGGCCACATGCCTATACCCCTAAACTAGAGGAAACTTAAAGCTCTGACTGTCAGTTCTTCCAGGATAACTAAGGTAAAAGATGAGTGGCTTCCATTCAGAAAGTGGATGTTTTACCAACAGTAGGAAAAGGAAAATGTGTACTGGATAATGAAAACTGTAGCTACCTGTCTTTATTCTGATTACCCTAAAACGGAATCGAAGACAAGGAATTGGGTGTGGATTGTACCAGGAAACACAAATGAGGAAACATAGAAAGTAGGAGAGGAAGGGAGAAAAGCCAGCAAAGAATAAATTAATAACCAGAGTCCTGCTAAAGTGACTGGGGCTTCATCCCACTTAGAATCCTCTAGAAACCAAGTGGAATATGTCTGAGAACTGGCCACCAGAAGAAACTGGGGGTGTTTATTGACTGATTACCATTCCCCTTGGGTTGAAGTTTGTGCTGGTGGGGTGTTAACTCCTCTTACTTTCAGTGGAACAAGAAAGCTCTCAGTAGGAGAAACAAGAGACATGTGGGCCCTGCAGTGAGCAGGAATGGTGCTGCAGGCAGCCACGGGGATATGGGACGAGGTATCAGCAGGGTTCACTGTGCTACCACAAACAACTCCAACATAGAAAGAAACACTCAAAGTAAAGCAGGGCATGTGAAATTTTTAAATTTCTGATACAGGAAAAATAAAATGAGAACTTGTTAATATTTTTCATTTGGTGCCTTCAAGAAAAAGAAATTTTTTTCTCTGTCCATTGTTTAAGAAAATAAGAAATAAACTAGTCTCCTTTAATATTTAATCTATAGATTACCACTGTGCCATCACTCGGTCTCCTGTGGTAAATAAGGTCCAATGTGGGAGGAGAAAGGAATCACACAGATTTTGGCAAGGTGTCTGGCTGTTTCCTCCACGGACTGGGCATTTGAAGTTATTGCCGTTTACATGTGCCCAGCTAAGAGGATTTACAGATAATATTATTAAATAAATTGACACTCAAAAAATGGAAAGTGACTTACGGAGTTTGTTTTTCTGAAAAAGCATGAGATGGATGATCATGACTATAATTATGTAACACAGGAGAGCAAGGACATGGAGAGATGAGAATTCTCTGGAGTCAGAGAACATATGCTAACATACATATGATTTCAACACCATGTAATTTACTTAGACATGTTAAATGTGATAGATTTTGAACTATTTTCCGTGTGATTAGGAAAAAAAGTGTGTATTTCACCTTTGCTCATGGCACTATTCTGTTTACATATTTTAAGTCAAATTTTCGAACCAGTTCAAATCAGCTTTAACTTTCTAATTTTTTGACCCTGAATCCTGTTGCCACCAAGAGAAAGCCTTTTAAAAACTCCCATTAAGTTTGTGGAAGAATGTGTGTATGTGTGTGTGTGTGTGTTGTGTGCACGTGTGTGTGTGTATTCAGGTTTTTGGCACGTGGTCTAAAATATGATTTGATCCCTACCACTTTCGACATGAAAATTAATTCATCTATTTGACTTCAAACATGTTAAATATGTCATGAAATACAATTATATTTATTCTTTCATTTAATTCTATTTCAAAATGATCTCCTGATCCAGCCTAGTAGCAGGATACAGTGAATTCTCATACAAAAAGAATGCTTTATCTTGGAAAACAAATCTATTGTTCTTAATATATTTTTGTATGTAATATAATTGTTGATTTATCAAGTCTCAGTAGCAGGTTTAAAATAATCACCTTCAACAAATGAAAAAATATCAAAACACTTACATTAAAGAATTATTTGTGCATCTTAAACTGACAATTTGAAAAGAACATATGAATATAGCTTCTAGAAAGAAATGAAAAACAGAAGTGAGAAGGAACAGGGAGTAAGGAAAATATATTAGAGAGTAGATAATTATCTTCTAATTTTCCCCAAATATATTCAAAGATGTTTAGCTTCAGCATAAAGAAATCATTTTGCATTTTAAATTTGAAAATCTAGGAAAGAAAATATATTTCTGTTTTATACAAAATATTTGATTATTCCAAACACAGGTATATTCATTAACTATGAAACAAGACTAAATAGGCATTTAGTGGAGCCATGGTGACACAGAACTGGCACCAAATAAGCAGCAGTTGAGTAAAAGAAGAGCTGAATTGAGAGCAATCTAATGGCTGTGGTAAATAAAAATGTTTATAGGAAAATCTAGAAGTGTCTCACTGCATTTAGATGAAAGTTCAAAATTTTAAATTTTGCCTAATATTTGAACAAAATATTTATCATCATTCATGGATAAGAACAGTGATACTCACTTCCAGTTTCTTTTTTTTTTTAAGATATTCATTTATTTATAGTACATGTGCACAAGGGCTGGAGGGGCACAGGGAGAGAGAGAATCCCAAGCAGATTCCAGGGAGCAGGGAGCAGGGAGCCCAAGGTACAGCTCAATCCCTCGACCCTGAGATTATGACCTGAGCTGAAATCAAGAGTTAGATGCTCAACTGACTGAGCCACCCAGACACCCCATCACTTCCAGTTTTGACACTCCATCCTCCTCAAATCATCAACATGTCTCTAAAATTATTGTATTTGGACATCCCAACTACATCTTACAAACTATCTTATGTGTAAAAAAAATATTTATTTGGATACTCTCACTATTTGTCTTTAAAAGGTTGATCATTCCTTGAATATCAAGAACAAAATTTTAAGCCCCCTAGTAGAAATATAGATGAATATCTGTTACATCTTAGGTAGCGAAAGATCTTTTAAGCAAGACACACACACAAAAAAATTGACTAAATGGAAAACAGCAATTGTTTTTTAAAATTAACTTTTGTTCATTGAAAATGCTTTAAAGAAAATGAAAACACAATTTATAAACTTGTACACATAACCAAGAAAGGAATAACTCTAAGATTATATATAAAGAACTCCAAAATGCAATTTAAAAAACATAGATGACCCAATAGAAAGGAAAGATACTTTAAAAAATAGTCTCTTCAACAAATACTGTTGGGAAAATTGGACAGCCACATGCAGAAGAATGAAACTGGACCACTTTCTTACACCATACACAAAAATAAATTCAAAATGGCTGAAGGACCTAAATGTGAGACAGGAATCAATCAAAATCCGAGAGGAGAACACAGGCAACAACTTCTTTGACCTTGGCCACAGCAACTTCTTGCTAGACACGTGTCCAGAGGCAAGGGAAACAAAGGCAAAAATGAACTATTGGGACTTCATCAGGATAAAAAGCTTTTGCACTGCAAAGCAAACCATCAACAAAACTAAAAGGCAACCTATGGAATGGGAGAAGACATTCACAAATGACATATCAGATAAAGGGCTGGTATCCAAAACCTATAAAGAACTTATCAAACTCAACACCCAAAAAAAACCAGAAAATCCAGTCAAGAAATGGACAGAAGACATGAACAAACATTTTTCCAAAGAAGACATACAGATGGCTAGCAGACATATGAAAAGATGCTCAGCCACTCATCATCAGGTCAAAACCATGATGAGATACCACCTCACACCAGTCAGAATGGCTAAAATTGACAACACAGGAAACAACAGATGTTGGTGAGAGTGCAGAGAAAGGGGAACCCTCCTACACTGTTGTTGGGAATGCAAGCTGGTGCAGCCACTCTGGGAAACAGTATGGAGGTTCCTCAAAAAGTTAAAAATAGAGCTACCCTATGACCCAGCAATTGCATTACTGGGTATTTACCCCAAAGATACAAATGTAGTGATCCGAAGGGGCACGTGCACTGCAATGTTTATAACAGCAATGTCCACAATAGACAAACTATAGAAAGAGCCCAGATGTCCATCAACAGATGAATGGATAAAGAAGATGTGATACACACACACACACACACACACACACACACACACACACACACACACAGGAATTTTATGCAGCCATCAAAAATAATGAAATCTTGGGGGGCGGAGCAAGATGGCAGAGGAGTAGGAGACCTGGATTTCATCTGGTCTCAGGAATTCAGCTGAATAGGGATCAAACCATTCTGAACACCTACAAACTCAACAGGAGACCAAAGAAGCGAGTAGCAACAACTCTCTGAACAGAAGCGACCACTTACTGGAAGGTAGGACGTGCAGAGAAGTGAATCCGAGGCGATATTCGGGAGGATAGATGGCGGGGGAGGGGGCCTCTGTCCGCCGCTTCTGGCAAGTGCTAGAGCCGCGGAGCACAAAATCGGACCTTTTAGAAGTCGGCTCCGCTGAGGGACGTCGCTCCAGTGGCTAAGCGGGGGGTGGAACCCTCACGGGACAGTGTGGTCTCAGGACCCTCGGGGTCACAGAAAGACCGGGGGTGCCTGA
>NW_027397064.1:9256116-9279314 GCF_003265705.2 Callorhinus ursinus
GAGACGAGCCATGAGAGACGATGGACTCTGAAAAACAAACTGAGTTTTCTAGAGGGAAGGGGGTTCGGGGGATGGGTTAGCCTGGTGATGGGTATTAAAGAGGGCACGTTCTGCGTGGAGCACTGGGTGTTATGCACAAACAATGAATCATGGAACACTACATCAAAAACTAATGATGTAATGTATGGTGATTAACATAACAATAAAAAAATTAAAAAATGATATCTTGCCATTTGCAATGACGTGGATGGAACTAGAGGGTATTATGCTAAGCAAAATAAGTCAGTCAGAGAAAGACAAATACCGTCTGATTACACTCATATGTGGAATTTAAGAAACAAAAAAATGAACAAAGGGGAAGAGAAGGAAAAATAAAATAAGAGAAACAGAGAGGGAGGCAAACCATAAGAGACACTGAACTCTAAGAAACAAACTGAGGGTTGCTGGAGGGGAGGGGAGTGAGGGGTTGGGGTAACTGGTTGGTGAACATTAAGGAGGGCGCACGATGTAATGAGCACTGAGTGTTATATGCAACTGATGAATCACTAAATTCTACCCATGTAACTAATAATACACTATCTGTTCACCAAACTGAATTTATTTTTTTTTAAACGAAAAAAACAAAATAAAATAAAAAATCAATTTCGGAAAAAAATCATCCCATTATGCCAAGAAACAAATGAATGAATGTTTAACATCATTAGTGAAAAAAGACAATATAATCACAATGACTGGTAGTCATTTTCCCAGATACAAGTCCATGCCATTCGATTGGCAAATTTTAAGTCTGAAAAATTGCGAAGTTTGAATAGGATTTTGAAACACAGAATCTACTATGCATTGCTGTTAGAAGTGTTAATTTGTGTAAGCACTTTGGAAAACATTACACCATTATCTCCTGAAGTTGCCTGTTCATATACCTGAGGCCCAGCAACTTCACTTTTAGGAATATCCCTTGCACAAGAACAACAGGAATCAGAACAAGAATATTGATAATAACACTGTTCATGATGGCAAAAAATCTGGAGACAACAAAAGTGTGCACCTAGCGGGTGAACAAATATTCATAAAATAGGATACTACATAATGGTGAAGATTAATGAAATATAACAATATGCAACAACACGGAGGAATCTGGGAAAAAATAAAAATGAGTAAAAAAAAATGAAGCCCAAAAGATCAAAAGATTTCATACCACGTACCATTTTTATAAATTAACAAGTAAAATAAATATGCTTACTTTTTTAAGGAGTGCATATAGACGCAATCAAACTAGACAAAAACGGAAGCAAAGGGATGATGAAAATGACACCCAAGATGATGTTTGTACCAGATGGGTGGAGGCAGGATGACCTAGAGGCTTACAGGTAAATTACATCAAGAACTTTGCTTTTATTTGAGTGGTGGGCTTAAGGATGCTGACTACATAAATAAAAGGGGGCCATGTAGTGACCAAAAAGAGGGTGTCATGACCATAGACTATATGATTACCCAATTCCATGCACCTCATTCCAAAGGAGGAGCAAGAAATCAACCTTATGGTCCCTGTATGGGTGGAGGAGACTAAATCTCTAAACAAAGAAATGGAGTAGCCATTCCAAACTGAGGGCAATGGGGGATGCTGAGAATGGCTTTTCCAGATTCTCTGTAGTAATATGACCAGACAGCCTTTTGTTCAGTACCGTGATGTACCAGCCATGCTGATGTACGTGTTTACATACACTGTCTCATTTAATCCTTGTTATTAGATACATTTTCCATGGGACAGACAAGAAAACTGATGTTCAAAGAGTTTATCATGTCTAAGGATCCAGCCCAAAATGTAGCGGAGTTGGCATCAGAGAGGTAGACAGAATTGCTGGAAGATGCATAGGCAGGCAAAGCAGGGGTCTTATAAGGGAGCGCTGAAGAAAAAAAAAAAAAAAAAAAACAAGCAAACAAACAAAAAAACCACCAACCAACAAAAAAGGCACTGCATTAGTCAGAGTCCCAGCAGGAGACCGAAGGCATTTTCAGCTGAGACCGTGGCTCAAACTTAATGAATGGGATACTAACAGAGTTATGGGCAAGGTCAAGGAAACCAACAGGGGATGTTAAGTTTCTCTGGCCCAGCAAGCTCCACTCCTGGGAGGAGCAAGGGGAGGAAACTCTGACAAGAGCAGGAGCCTTGGAAGTGTGGGGCCACCTGACTGGTGTTGTCGTCAAAGAGAGACAGCTACCGCAGCAAGCACAGACCTCTCCCGACAGCATCTCCTATTAGCTGAACGTAATATGAAGCAAGGTCAAGGGATCTGCATCCAGTAGTATATAGGAATCAGTCACCTTGGGGCCCTGGTCTCGAGATTCTGGAAATGGATCTCAGGAAGAGGGGAGAGCAAATGGAGGGTAACAGCCCAAGCACCTTTACAAAGCTGCCAGACTGACCATACGTAGAGATTCCTTCTTTGATAACTATGACACAAACACACAATGTTTGCCCATAAGTCAGTCATTGGTCAGTCAAGCCTGCTCCCTCTCTTTCTCCCAGGCGCACACAAATAGTGTGGTCTATTACTTGAAAATACATACTCAGTTCATGACACATATTTAAGCAATACTTCTCCCTTTTACTTTTAATCCTGACCCTAAAGAGCTCGAAAACTTCTTAAGTTCTCTATTTATCCTATTACCGGACAACTACATGATGATTTAATAGCATGACACTAAGAAAGGGAAGACTAACCTTTGACTCAACGTTATTGATGTATTTTAATTTGGGCATTTAGTTTATGCTTTGGGAGGGGAGAGTAATTGATAGGAAATTGGAAAAGACTTTGCAACTTTTGTAGCCATTGTATTGAATAATGATCATTTATATGAAAAGGCTTCATATTGTTCCATTCACTGGGTGCAGTCCTGCCCTGTCGTATCTTTCTTTTCTATCTCTTGATGACATCTCCAGGGGATCCTTAGCTTCTGGTCAATTTAGGTTATAGTTGTCTTATTTTTGTGATTACACCAACTTTCACATATAAAAAGGTGCATTTATCTAAATCAAAACTTTCTTTGCACATTCAGTTCAGCCTGGCAGAGGGCAGAGGCAGTGAGTGGGGTACTCCCGGGATATGGGAGCAATCTGCTCAAGATGCAGGCAGTAATAAAACCAATTAAAGGACTACCACCATCTGTAGGCAAATTTAAACAATGTCAGCAGTGAAATACTCCTCCCCGCCAAAAACCTTTTATACAATCTAACTTGTAAACAAATTCCAAGGTTACTGTTGAATTTTAAGCATACAATCTATGTTTCAAATGAGCACGTTTATCTTACTTTCCTCTTAATAAATGTGGTATTCTACATAGAAGCTAATTTTGAGAACTTCCAGTAATGGAGTTGACCCAGAACACACAGCATCAGCCACACATTAATTTCAAGAGTAAGTTAACAGAGTTTTGGAATCATTCGAACTTGATAAGGCACAATTCATGTTACCAACCCCTACATATTCTTGGATGTACACGGGATGTAACAAACTGTAAAATTGTAAACAAGCAGTGATATTGTATACAGTTTTTCTTTCTGAGTTATTTTTTTCTGTTGTGAAGTTTTAGATGAGGCAAAGCAACCAGAATCAAACTTGAACAATGCACAGTGAACAACACACTGGGCTTAAAATGGTTCCTTGTAGAGAATGTCATTGACTATACAAAAATACAATGTAAAGAAATAGAATTTATATAGTGAAAAAAATCAAATTTTAAGAAATACCATGAGAAATGACAGAAGACGATGGCCTTGTGATGCCAGAGACACCAAAAAGACAGTATTTGAATGCTGTGATCATTTTCACCAAGAGCTAGACACTTTTCTAAATAAATGAATCAAGTAAAGCTATTTAGACATTTACTTTGATTCTTGCAGAAGAAAGAAATTTGGAAATTTCTTCCAAATATAACAGAAGTCTGTGTTGAATTTTCTGGTGAAGATATTTTAGTGGAAATGTTCCAACTGTAGAGATATTTCATTGCCTCTAGAATCGACTCTGAAGAAATAAAGATCTAAACAGTGTTGCAATTTCTGGAATTTATTATGAAATGGAATTTTTATGAATTTCTGCCAAACTTAACCTATGTTTAAGACTTTGGTTAACTATTTTTAGATCTGTTGTTACATGTGAAAGAAACATTTCACAATTAAAATGAATACAATTTTTAATCAATCAAATATGAGCAAATCTAGGCAAAGAACAATTTTAACAGTCACAAATATTTGGAGAAAACTGAAATTATATTATTCATGGTACAGATTAATATATTGGTATAGTTTTTTTCTTTTAAAAGTATAACAATGTAATTTAAAAGTATCAATCCATTAAATTTTCTTCTTTTTTACCTTAACATTTACATTACTTTTTTAATATTAACTTTATTTTCATTTTAAATTTATTTTCATCTTTTACTGGCATGATTATATATACATTTGAAGTTCAATTAAAGAAAATTTCCACTGTCTGCATTACTTTTCTTGCCATAATAATTTTTCAAGACTATTACTGAAAATAATCTCTTCATACAGTGGATGGTGTTAAAAAAATGATCAGGCCCAAGTGTTAATATACAAGTTACATCACAGACAAGAGTGTGTCTCTTCTTACAAGAATTATTGCTCCTTGCTGTTTCTTCTTCCATCCTTCTACTTCTAGTTCCTCCAAGGGGTCAGAAAGAGGATTAAAGGAAAGGGCCAAACATCACTGTCTGCATACCTGACCTGCTGCTGGAGTCCCTGCTTGATGTCTGATGTCCTCTGGAAAACAACGATGTTTTCCATGGGCTCCCAGACTTGGTTTCCTTGGGGAGACCCTCTGGGAGCTCTACTCTGGACAATCCCTTGATGTGGCTGATGTGATTGTACCATTATCCCCTCTTAGCCTGTATTTCAAAATACACCCCACAGACTTGCAGACTGGTGTCTCCTTATGCTGGCAGACCACTGTCTTGGAGAAGGAACCAGCTGTGTTTTATTGTGTCTTCCAAACCCAAGGAAAATCCATGAATTCTTGTCATCCCAAACAGCAGGAACAAGGGCTGCCTGAATGTTACCCACTCCTCTCCTACTTAACAGAATTCTTCAGAGCATCAGGCACCTGTCTTGCTGTTCATGCACACCCCAGCTCCAGGATGTGCCCTAAATTCTACACACAGCACATTGCCCCATGGCGGCCCCAATGGGCAGAGGTGATTTCCTATGGCGTGAGTTTCTACGTGGAATGCAATGTTGGTCTCCCATTCTAGCTTACAATTCCAGTCTTGCTCAGTGTTTTATTGTTCCTGCTGTTGTTTTTAGCTTTGGGAACTTAGCACTCAGAAGAGCAGAGAAGTCCCTTTCACAGGGATAAGAGTGGTAGTGTGGACTCAAGCAGACTTGCAGGTTTTCTAGGCAGGAATGGAGAAACCCCACTTCCATTATTTCTGTTTTCTCTGTGAAATAAAAGATGAGACTGTCTATGAGAGGTGCAAGAGAAGAGTTGAAGGGAAAAATAAAATAAGACGGAAACAGAGAGGGAGGCAAACCATAAAAGACTCTTAACTCTAGAGAACAAACAGGGTTGCTGGAGGGGAGGTGGGTGGGGGGATGGGGAACCTGGGTGATGGGCATTAAGGAGGCCAAGTGATGTGATGAGCATTGGATATTATATGCGACTGATGAATCACTAAACTACTTCTGAAACTAATAATATAACATGTGTTAATTAAATTGAAGTTAAATAAAAAGTTTTTAAAAAAGAGAGAAGTTCTGAAAAAATTTTGTTGTAAAATGTGTAAAGATTGGGAGAGCAAGCTAATATGGGAGAACACATCTAATTATATAAATTGTTGAGCATGTACATATACAAAATATTACCCATCAGGGCAGGGGGCACACAGGCTGAAGGATGACAAAGATCAACCTCAATGACCCAACATTGTCTATGTAGACAGGCTGATCATTCATGTAACCATGTACGGAATTCCTGAGATTTTTTTCACTCAAATTGTCCCCAGACACTTCATTTTTGAAATTAGAAAGATAGAACACACTGAGAGCAATAAAATGAAGCTATAGTGCTCACTTTCAATAACACAATGTTCTTTATCTTTCAATAATAATATGGCTTCTTAGACACCTCTCTATATACATATATATGTCTTTATATATCTACATATGTTTATATTATACATTTCTTTGTTTCCATGTATATATTTATATATGGTTCTCCTACACTGCATTTAAAAAATTAAAGCTTCCAGGGGCATCTGGATGGCTCAGTGGGTTAAGCCACCGACTCTTGATTTTCACTCAGGTCATGATCTCAGGGTCCTGCGATCGAGCCTTGGGCTCTGAGCTGCGTGTAGAGCCTGCCTGAGAATCTCTCCCTCCCCGTCTGTCCCCCATGGGACTCCCCCGCCTCACTCTTGCACATGTGCTCACACTCTTCCTTTCTCTCTTAAAAAAAAAAACTTAAAAATAAATAAAAAATTAAAATTAAAGCCTCCAGTATGTTTTAAGGAGCCTATCACGTAGCTTAAAAACATACGTTAAATGGATCTCAGGTAGAGCGATCAATTTTCACATAGACCTTTCATTCTACTGCCTCAGAGGTATTTACAGGACACAGACTGATCTCTTCCTAAACACAGCACTTCACCTCTGCTATCTTTGTTCCTAGTTCTCGTTTCAATTGCTCAGTCCACAGCTTGACACATCTTTGGAAATGATCCCTTGGTGGGCTTAGTATATTCTATAAAGGAGCAAAAAAGGCATTTGTTTTCATGGTTCATGTGTGTTTCTCACACCTCACTTCCGAGCAAAGAACAACCACTTCATGCGCCAAAAATGCACATGATAGTCGATGTTGTCCTCACTTGCTTTTCATTCACAGTCAGCACGGCATGTTTTCAAAAGGAGAACTATCTTATTTTCACACATAAGGCAGGACATGCAGAACTTCGATGCTGCTTTCTTAAGTGACAAACGCGACTGTTAGAGAAACGTTATTCGTTCCTTGTTGACTTCCTTTGGCTTGCAGGGAGAATTTTCCTCTGTGAGGCATCTAAAATGCCTCGCACACTACTTTCATTTGACATCTCATGTAAAAGACCGTAATTTCCATTTTCACAAAGGAATAATCTGCAGAACAGCTTCCTGACTATAGGTAAGCCGTTTGCTTGTAAACCTCCTGCCTACAGGTATGCTTTCCTTTTACATAGGGCAGAAGCATCACCACAATTACCTGTGGTTTCTCTTTCCAAAAATGTCTGTTACCTGTGTCTCCAAATAGACAAAGATAGAAACGGGAGAACTGATCTTCTTTTTTTTTATTATGTTATGTTGATCACCATACATCACATCATTAGTTTTTGATGTAGTGTTCCATGATTCATTGTTGCGTATAACACCCAGTGCTCCATGCAGAACGTGCCCTCTTTAATAAGTCAATCAGAGAAAGACATGCATCATATGACCTCACTGATATGAGGAATGCTTAACAGTTTGAGGAAACAAACTGAGGGTTGCTGGAGTGGTGGGGGGTGGGAGGGAGGGGGTGGCTGAGTGATAGACATGGGGGAGGGTATGTGCTATGGTGAGAGCTGTGAATTGTGCAAGACTGTTGAATCACAGACCTGTACCTCTGAAACAAATAATACATTATATGTTAAAAAAAAGAAGAAGAAGATAGCAGGAGGGGAAGAATGAAGGGGGGAAATCGGAGTGGGAGAGGAACCATGAGAGACGATGGACTCTGAAAAACAACCTGAGAGTTCTAGAGGGGAGAGGGGTGGGGGGATGGGTTGGCCTGGTGATGGGTGTTAAAGAGGGCATGTTCTGCGTGATCTTCTTTTAAGGGAGGAAGGCAACCAGAGTTATTCAGTTGAAAGGAACAATATAATGTGGGGCAGAATGAGGAAGTGGGGGGAATATGATGAGGAAACCAGCACAAGAATATGAGCCCAGATAGTATAAAAGGAGGTCTTGCTTCCTGGAGGCATTTAGAGGAAAATGGTGCCTTGCCCTTCCAGCAGATGGCTTTGTTTTGCCACCTTCCTGAAGTGCGCTTTGAAGCAAGGGGCTGGTCAGTGGGCAATTTGAAAGGGAAGTGGCCGAGGAGACTTTTGTCAGCCTGGCTGGGTTGGGTCAACTACCACCCCAACATCCATGTCCCCATGTGGTCCCCGGAATCTACCTTCAGGGATTGAGCTCTGGTCCGGGAGGGTATAGTGAAAAAAACTCAAAGATTAAAATCTACTTCTAATATTTTAGACCTTGATTTGAGAGGTGGTTGGAGAGCTGTATATATTTGTCAAACCTCATTGACTTTTACCCTTGAGAAGAGTGTTTTATTATTTGTGTATTAAGAACTCAATAAAGGTACTGTTAAAGGTTAAAAAAAACCTATTAGCTATAAAAATAACAGAGTTTATGGAATATTTTTGTAATATAGTGCTATTTTATGACTTTTTATTAAGATATTATTTTACCTTTAGAGTAGAAAAGAGTTGCTTGAAACAATTATGCCTGAAAAATATACCATATTCCTGATGTTACCTAGAGTACTATAATTATTTCTTCTGGTAATTAGAAAAGATTAATATCAAGAATTTTTTTAAAAAGCAAAACTAAAGCTGATACCAGTTTTGATATCACCATTGAAGTTTATTTCTTACTTTTTCTTTCCTCACCCATAAAGTGAGAATCATATCTATTTTACTAAGATCATAAGGTGGTTGTGAACATGACAAGAAACAATATGTTATGAAACAACTTTATAAAGTGACTCATAAATGTTTAAGTTTAAATTTGTAACCAATTTAATGATGTAACTAGTCTAAAAGTCCTTTCTTGTCACGGGCTGGATCTCACCCACATTTTACCCTCCAGCAGCTATTATAACGCCGTGTGTATACACAAAGTGCTCAATAAATATTTCTTGACTGACAAAATTAAAGAACTACAAGTGAGTAACAACTATTGCCAGGGGCTAGAGCAGACACAAAAGGAAATATACATACTCATCAAATGAATATTCTATGTGAAAAAAATAACACATGTACACATACGTAATAAGGTAATTAGTCCTCTGAAAGGAATGTCACTTGAACAACAGCAAAAACTCATTAGCATGGAAAGAAACTGGATCTTCTTGGTTCTTGGGCAGAAACATAATCTTTAGAGGAAAATGTAATAATAGAAGAGCAAAGAAGATTGAGTTATCCAAAATGAAAATTGATTATAAAGACCAGAAGGACCATTCATTCGTTCAATACCAGTTAGAGATAAAAAATCTCTCTCTCTCTCTCTTGCTCTCTTTCTCCACACACACATATACACAGAAAACTTCTTTTTTCTGTATCTTTGACTAATACTGAGGAACATGGACAGGAAAAAGCATTTAATGGAGAAAGTATTAGTAAATTATTGGTTTAAAAACTGTTTGATTCCCCAGGGTCTTCAAATCTCATATAAATATTGTCAATAAGTTCTTTACAAATAAAACCTCTAGAAAAAGTTCTCTTTCAAATCCATTAAAAAAACAAAGCATCTTTTTCTTTTCCTAGGAAAGAAGGAAGAAGGGCTTCTGGGACAGAAAGAATAATTCTCTTGTACCTAATTTGTCCAAATGTTGGGAACCCTGGCTAAGGGAAAGCTGAGGGCCTGCTGGCTGTAACTGAAGTCATCCCTGTTCTCCAAGTTCAGTTCAGTGAGGACATTAAATTAGGAGATTGGCTTCCTTGAAGACCCCAGATTGGTTTCTACCAAGGAACTTGTGTAGGTCTAGAAGCCACTGAAAAGTGTTCTGGCTCATGGTAACAAATTCCAGGAGTCCGTAAGCTCCTCTATTCAGTGTATTTCATGAACTTGCAAAAGTGTTATAATCACTCTAAATATTGCTATACCCAGACCTGTCACTCATTATGTCCTACATTTGGTGCAGCCAATTGGTAGACCTGACCACTCGTGCCCACTGGCGTCTCCGGGGCTAAAGTTACTTTTTAAAACATTTGATGAGATTGTTAGATCTTTCAATCTTTGTAAAGCTGATTTGTTTTTCTCACTAAAGATCAGTTTACCTGGTTCCCCTGTCTCTTTACTACTGAATTCAATTTAGAGGAACACTTAGTTATAGCTGCCTTTAAAAGTACATAAAACTGTGCATTATAAGTTGCATTATATCAATCAAAAAATATTTCCACAACCAGTGAGATCGTTTATTCATTTCTTCCGATTTCTTTCTACCTGAACTAAGAAATGTCCCTATTACTAAGAAGATCTTACAGTGATGTCCATGGTTAGCTGTGATATGAGCAAAACTTTTATGTGGAGTTCAAATGTTTGCATGCTGGTCTTCTAACAATTGAGTGCAGGATAAAAAGTTTTATCACTGTTGGCTCAACAGACTACCATCTGTGCTGAAAGCTATTTTATATTGGTCAGCAGGTTGTGTTCCTGAGACAACCTATTTATGTCATCACAAGTGTTAGGAATATCTCAGACCGCTATTGAAAATCTGAAACTGTAGGCAAGACGAGGCTATGTCATTTGGTCTATGGACCTACCTGCCTCATGGAAATTATTTTCCTTTGTCTTCTTGTCCTTTAGCCATAGAAGACAGTTTGCTGCTCTGGTATTATTTCTTTGCCAAAAAAGAAACTAAATCTGGGATTTGACAGCTTGTTCTCTGAAGCAAACCTGCATTGTAAATTAGGGAACGGAAGTGGTTTACAAATATGCTAGAGCTGACACTGGCCTTTTGGGTCCCCATCAGGGACACTGGGCTTTATGTTAGTCCATGGTTGCATCTGGACATCCTCAGTAAACATCAAAGGCCTGAGTTGAAATGTTTTTCAGGCAATGTTTAGACTAACAAAAGTTTCTGCTGGAGCACAGTAGGGTGACTTCTCCAGACCTCTATTCCCAAGGAACCCTTCTATTCATGGAGATTAACTCTGGTATTTTATAAAAAAAATTCTGGCATGATCAGTCAGAGGACATTTTAAACTGTCAAGTGTGGTGATTTACAAGCACTATTCACTTCAAGTTTCCTATTCATCCCCCTCTTCCAAGAGACAAAGTGGCAAAAACAAATGGGTATTGGCCATGTGATTGACTCTTGGGAGTAAATTTAGCTTGGTTAAATGTTCATGAAGATGAAAGTGTCACAAAATGAAATGCTTTTACAAATTAAGCTGGAAATCTTTCAGGAACAGAGTTTGGGCAAAGGTTTCTCACACTTCCAGATTTGAATGAATTGGGAAAATCTGCATGGGTTCATGAATGGCATAGAAGAACAGTGTGTTATACTCTTCCTCTATGTGGAGCTCAGATTTCTTTACAGTAGACTATGTGAATGTCAGAGTGGGCAATACAGCCTTCTACTTGAGTGGCCGACAGTACTACTCTCACTCAGGTTTCCGTCTGAAGACATGAAATGTTTAATAGGTAATATCTCACTTATTTCCTTTGAAGGGGAAACCATTTAAAGGGATTTGAGGGGATGACGATTGTGATTGTTTTTGAGGGGGAAGAGTTGAAAAATCAGCATTGTGCTGAGTGTTCCTTGAGACTCTTTTTATCTCCATGGTCCCTTCCAGTTGATTCTTCTTGTGCTGGATATTCTGAGAGCAACCCCAGCCTCACCCTCTGCCTCACAGGAATGCCTGTAAACTCTTTCAGATCTTCATCCAGTCACTGACCACTGGGCTGTACAGTCTAGTGTCCTAGAAACAGCATTACACATGAAGTGACTTATTTTCTTATGTCCACTGTTTACCAGGTGCCAGAAAACAGGCATTTCACCTAACCACTCTGATATTCAGTGCTCTCATTCATTCCTTTGTTCCTTTATCTATTAAACACACATTAATTGAGTGTCTACTCCAGGCCAGGTACAATGCTCGGTAGGGTACAATGCTAGGCAGTTACAATAAAACAGTTACCCTAAACAGATTGTAGTCACTGGCCCCTGAGATGGCCATTATCAATTTCTTCCTTCCCCATATGTTCAGTCCTTTCTCTTATGGTGAGCAGGAGTTGATTTCCCTTCCCTTGATTCTAGGTAGGCTCTGCGACCAGTCAAATACAATGGTCTTAATATGGTGCCAGATTCCAGGCTGGCTTTGAGAGATGGCAGGTTTCCACTTCCTGTCTCTCGGAACACTAGCTTGTGTGGAATCTTGAGCTCACCATGCAAGAATTCCAACTATCCTGAGGTTGCCATCCATGAAGAAGTCCAAAGCTAGCCACGTGGAGAAGCAATGGGAAAAGAGGGAGAGGGCAGGGAGTGCAGGCTTGGTCAGTCTCTCACTGTTCCAGCTCCAGCACCCTATTGTACGAAGTCTTAAAAATGAATCCAGTCTCACTTGACATTTAACTTTAACTATGTGAAGGACCCAAGGTGTCAATTTCCCAGTGCAGCCCATCAATTCTCCAAACTACAGAGAATAGGAATAAATAAGTCTTCTAAGCAATGAAGCTTTATTTACCTAACAATAGATATGGAATACATACTCACTGCCATCCTGGAGCTTAAAGGTTTATGCAGACAGCAGAAGACTAAGCAAGTGATCACAAAATGAGTATAAAGTTATACTGCAATTAATATCATTGAGGGAAGGTATATGGGGCTGTGAACATATAAGAGGGGAACAGAACCACATTTGGGGTCAGGGAAAACTTCCATGGGCAGTGATGTTGGGTTGCAATCCAAAAAAGGTAGTATGTAACTGAGCAAAGAGAAAGGGATTTTATTTGCATGAGGATAGTGTTGTATGCAAAGGGAGCATATGTGCAATGGCCCTGAATTGGGAAGGACCATGGTGCACTCAGTGGGCAGGAAGGCAGCCAATGAAGCTGGCTGGCAGTGAGTGGCAGATGATAAAGTCAGCAAGGAAGGGTGGACCAATCATGCTACACCTTCTACAGAGTTAGGAGTGTTTCTGAAGCATCCAGTGATTTTAACGGGGAAAGTAACAAAATCAGTTTGGTCTTTCATTGAAAGACATACTTCAACAAGATTGCTGCTTGCCTCAAGTGTTATAACATATGGAAGCACTTTGTAAAACCAAAAGCATTATTAAAATGGTAAACATTATAATTAATTATTGCAAAAAATAATTATGACAAAAAAGTTTTAGTGAGTTCACAAAGAAAAAGCCAGATATTAAAATCCAGAGGCAATCCATACATTCTCAAGAAATATTCAAAATGAAGGAAAAACCCAGTATTTATTTACAAAATTGGAAGATCAGTAGTCTAATGGAGTATATGGTTAAAATGTATTACAGGAAAAGTAAAGCAAAACTACAAGTAAAAAAAGTTTAATAATATTTTCTGTTTGGTATGGTATGATCAAAAGCATAAGGAATTAGACGTCAGAAATTGTGATTTGTCATATGAACAATTAGCCATGTGACCTTGGGCCAATCTTTAAATTCTATAGACATCAGTTTCCCATCTGAAATAAAGAGATTATATTAACTGATCTTTTTCTAGCTCTATGGTTCAAATTATATCTACTGTCTATAAATTTATTACATGTCTAAGAATGTATGGATATATAAAGAGAAAACTCTTATATCATATTTTTTAGAATTTCTGACAAATCTTGAGCCAGGATTGTATATTTATGACATTCTTTGCACTAGTTTATCACTCATAAACTATGTTTCTTTCAAAGACTAACTGTTCTTAGCAAAGTTACTAAGTACTTTGTTCTTTAATTTTCTAGGACACACATAAGAACAATTGATCACTCTGTCTTATCAGAATAAAATGTTAATACAGTCTATAAAAGGTTGATTATTTCAATTGAAACTAACTCATTATCACTTTCTGGGCTTAATTTAAAAAAAAACTTTAAAAACTAAAAACTTAAAAATCTATTGTTTTACATCTACTATTTGCAAGTCTCACACAAACTATTTATAGATCTTTTCCTGAAGGAAGATGAGAGTTATCAAGCTACATTATGTAGCTTAACATTTTGTGTATTTATAATATCTCCAGTTTAGGTGAAATTTCAGGCTCACAGAGCTACATCCATCATTAGAATTTACATGAATATGTATGAATAAATAGAAATGAATTTCTGTAGCACCTTCTCTGTTCAAGTCCGCTAGCTAGATGAAAGTGGGATACATATGAAGAATACTTGGTCTCTGTCTCAAGTAATTTGTAGTTCACTTAAAAAGCGAAACACCCACGCAAATAAGTATATGGTGAATTTGATGGTATTATACCATGAAAAGAATGAAGTGGATTTCCCAGCAAGATAGCATAGTAATGACAGATGTCCAAAGACTATTTCCCATGTATCACTTCTGAGAAATATCTTCAGGTTAAAACAGCTGAGATGAAATTAAAGGAAGTTATCAAAGGGGAAAAACAATATATCAAGGTGGTTTTTAAAAATATGTTTTGTGTTCATACACAACTAGGATAGTTTTCCCACTTAATATCCCTGATAATAATAGCAGGTCATGTAAATATTCTATGTCTGGCTCCTCATCTGTAAAATGAGAATGATACATATTTTCCTCACTGAGTTATTGGGAGGTAGTTTTATTAAGAAAATATCTGCATCACAGTTATCACAATGCCTGGAACATAGTAAGTACTACATAGATATTACCTACCAGGATGCTAATATTGGTAGAATTTCTAACTGATGAGAATTAACAGATGCTGGTGTCTGCAAGCCAGTTGCAACAGTACACATAGATGATCACTGTTCACATATCTTAGGCAATACATAAGGAAGCATGTTGTGCAAGCAAGCCCAAGGACAGAAAATAGCTCTTGACATAGAGTCTCACCAGTAAATTATGAAACAGTGAAGATTGTGTTCCAGAACACCACTTTACTGATTTGGTAAAAGTTTTCTCCCACTAGCTGTAGAACAACTTCTCTGATACCCAGTATCTTCACAGGAGTTCTACTTTTCTCCAATTAAAGCTTTCTCTCAGATAGCAAATTGAGAGTAGGTATAAAGAACTGCTAACGCATTTTAGAGCTACATTTCCACAGAGATTCCCATTGTAAAGGACCCCAAAATTCGAAACAAAATGAGCAAATCTTTGGTAGGCCCCAGTTATTGAGTGAATAAAGACTTTTCCATGCTGAGAAGAACACAGCTTCTCCTCCACATACTGAAAATTATCCCTGTTTATCTACAACTAAAGCCAAACTTAACTTTGAGACATTTGTTTACAATATCTAAAAAGTTAACTGTCAATAGGGTATAAAGTATGGAGACCATATAAGCTAATTTATGTATAATTAATGTATAATCGTGTCTAGTTAATAAATATTCATTGATCATGCTCCTGTCATTGCAAGGTGAGTTCTTAGTTGAAGGGACATAATTATGCAAATAGTACAGGTTTCTAGGTTCTAAAACTGGTCTAAAAATAGAAATCCATGAACATTCTGGCACTTTGGGCTCATTGCACATATTTTACATCACTGTTTTGGGGAAGTCCAAAAAGCAGTACAACGAGGTGCTGTATTTCATATCTCTCTGCTTTTTAATGTGATTGGCTTCTCATAAAGCCTAATTCTTTATAAAAATGAGATGGGGCGCCTGGGTGGCTCATTCGGTGAAGCGTCTGCCTTCAGCTGAGGTCATGATCCCAGGTCCTGGTGTCATGCATGCCAAGTCATTGATCTCATGGAGAACCAATAACTGAGTGTGAGTGCACACAGAGCTGTGAATAAATGTGCAAAAATAATTGCTCACTTGATAGTTGTAACAGTGGAAAAAAAAATACCCACCATTTATCCACTCCCTAATAGTTAGCTCGTACTAATCTCAGCTGCTTAGCATACATTTGTCTCCATTTTCCAAACCACTTGGAGAGGCAGATCTGACCTAGAAAGGAACTGAGGATAAGAGAAATTAATGAACTCCTCCCAAATCACGCAGCTAATGAGTTCCATATCTGTGACTCAAACCCAGGGTCTCAGTTAGTCTGGGCTGTTATAACACACACCATCAACTGAATGGCTTAAACAACAAACATGTATTTCTCACAGTTTGGGGAGCTGGGAAGTCCAAGTTCAAGACACTGGCAGATTCAGTTCCTGATGAGGACTCACTCTCTTCCTGGTTTGAGGATGACCTCCTTCTCACTAGTCCTCACAGGGCAGGGGAGAGAATGAGAGAAAGAGAGAGAGAGCACTTGGTATCTCTTCTTACAAGGCACCAATCACATTCATGAGGGCTCTATGACCTAATTATATCCCAGAGGCCCCACCTCCAAATATTGTCACACTGGGGATTGGGGCTCCAACATATGAATTTGGGGGAAGGGGATGCATTCAGTCCATAGCACCTGGGTTTGAATAATTCCATAGACTGTCTCCTTCTCATTCTGCCATCGCTCCTCATTATTCCCCTTTGTTAACTATTTGATTATAAAAGAACGATTATATACTTTTTCATTTATAAAACATACATTTCTCACATGTTGCATTATCATTTGAAATCTTAATGATAAGGTTTCACCTTGCTGTATTTTTAAAAGGTCAGGAATGATTTCCTTGTGTCTAGAAACAATGCTAATGTTGATGTTAAGAGTCCGCCTCACATCCCTAGTTAACTTTCAGTCCTTTGTATCTTATCTAATGAAAGATCAGCATGAAAGCCATTGGGTGAGACTTAGCTTTGTTCCAGACAGAGCCAGAGCAGTAATTACATAATGTCTCATCTCAAATAAGACAGCGATTTCAAATGTATCATGTCAAGGTTTTAAATTTTTCCCCCCCGAATGTGGTTTGTTTTGCGATACAATTGACATATAACATTGTATGCATTTTAGGTATACAACATAATGATTTGATATATGTAAACACTGAAAAATCATCATCATTATAAGTCTAGTTAACACCCATCACCACACATAGTTAATTTTTGTGTGTGTGATGAGAATTTTTAGGATTTACTGTTTTAGCAACTTTGAAATACACGACATAGCATTGTTAACTAGAGTCACCATGCTGTGACTTCCTCATGCCTTACATCCCCAGCATTTATTTATTTTATAACTGGAAGCTTCTACCTTTTGCTGGTTGCTACTTCTGAGGCAAGATTAAAAGTGGGACTCAATAAAAATTGGGTGCTGACAGGTAAGAGCAGTTTAGCAATGGTATCACAGTAATGATAGGAAAACAAAGCTGGTCTGGGGTAAGACAGTAGTAGTCAATTGCAAAGACTCCAAGAGGGGGCCGTCATGGCATTTCACGGCTGCTGCATGACCCATGAGGAGCCATGATTCCTGAGAACCTTGCTGCTGGCTTTATCTGTGTCTGTCCTGGAGCCTGATTCTTTGGGTGCTATGTTTTCTTCAATCCAAGCTGATTTTCATTCTTTCAGTCCAGGAGAGATATTTACCTTTCAATACTGATTCTGCTTGTTGAGGTTATGGGTCATTTCTATTTTATTGCCCTATACTTTTTAAAGCCTATTCCATATTTTATGTGATTCCTTTTAAGATCAGAAAAAAATATAGAAAGTCCTTGTGAATAGTTGACCAGCAGTAATGAGCATAAAATCAATTTTCAATCAGCACTCCTGAAAAGTAAGTGTGTTTACATTTGTTAGTTCACATTAGCTATGATTTATTACTTCCCAAGTCTCCCGTTTGCATTACTGAGTAATAAATTTACACTTTAGGTAATATTTGCATAAACTAAATGATACATGTATTTCAATCAAAACAGTTTTCTGGATTGTTTTATTCAAAAAATTCAAAATATTGATGGAAAAGAAGAAAGAGTGGGAAACTCATAAGGGATAATGCTTTGTTTATTAGTACAGAGATGGTATGACTCAAGAGCCGTCATGGTATATTTTGTCAATAACCGCAACGTGAAAGACTTCTGAATAGCACTGCTAATTGTTACTCATGATGGTACCTTGTGTATTTAGTGGCACTTTCCCAATCTCAGGTGGCTGCAGCTACATTTGGGGGAATTCCAAGAAGAGCTATAATCCAAGTTCCTTTCAGGTGTTGAGAGAAAATGGACCGAAGCAAATCTGTTTTCTGCATCAATGAGTCATAATGGATTTTTAAATTCAATCTAGTTTTTTTAGGTCCAGCACACAGCACTGAAATATGTAAGGTATCTGGTGTGCCCATGGGTTGAGCAGAACTGAGGGTCCTGGTGGGCAGTTCCTCTTGTTGTATTTGGTGTCAGCAGGCAAACTGTGCATCATGAACTCTTTGATGCCACCAACAGCGTCACTGTTTTAATATCAACAAAAACCAAAAGATAGGACCCTTTGTATTTTCCATTACAGAGGAAAGCTAAAATTACCTTTTTTTTTTTTTTTTTTTTTTTGTATTATAATATTACTTTTTTTTTTTTTTTTTTTTTTTTGCTGTGATATGCCCTCACTTTCTTTTCTGTCCATCTATTTTCCCAAAGGTTTGATGTGTAAAATAAGTTCTACTTGCAGGACTTTCAGGAGTTGAAGAAAGGAAACAAATCTTGTTATCAAGATGTCCTTCTAATTGGAAATTGGGCAGGAAAACCTAAAGTCCCAGTTCTTGAACTCCAAGATTTAGGACCAGGAAAAGTCCAAACTTCCGAGATGGACTCAGGCTTATTTTTTCCATAATATATTGTACTCCTCTTTGTATTTATATACATACCAATAATGACTTCTTTATCCACTTTTTTTTTATTTTATTATGTTATGTTAGTCACCATACAGTACATCATTAGTTTTTGACGTGGTGATCCACGTTCCATTGTTTTCGTATAACACCTAGTGCCACTTTCTTTTGAAAGTTTGTTTCAAGAGGCTTATTTATCATTTGGATTCCTGTGTTAAAGCTGCCTTCCACATCTTCATAAGCACGTGCTGTGATTTCTAGCAACTGAAGAATGTATACAGAGGTCCCATTATTCTGAAATCTTTTATTTACTTTGCATGTTTCAGAAACCACTCCTGTTATCAGTTTTCCAGAAAAAAAAATTAATAATGTTTGGTATTCCCATTCTCCCTTTCATGTCAATCTGCTCCATCTTCATAAGAAGCATATTTGGAGTTTGAATCCATTCTAGAACATTCTAATTCACAGTTGAAAAGCACCTTCAAGTATTTGCTATTTCCATTATTGGTTGTGGTCGGTTTTATGTTCTATTCACTTTGTATTCCTCCTAGAGGGAGTCTTAGAGTGTTATCTGTATCCTGAAGAATTGGAATTCAGTTTGAGAAATTTTTTAATCAATTGTTTTGACAAGAGGGGCGCCTGGGTGGCTCAGTTGGTTAAGCGACTGCCTTCGGCTCAGGTCATGATCCTGGAGTCCTGGGATCGAGTCCCACATCGGGCTTCCTGCTCAGCAGGGAGTCTGCTTCTCCCTCTGACCCTCTTCCCTCTCATGCTTTCTATCTCTCATTCTCTGTCTCTCTCAAATAAATAAATAATATCTTTAAAAAAAAATTGTTTTGACAAGAGATACGAATTTTGCACAATAATTTCCCATTCCTCTCGTGGATCACCTTAGACTCCTTCAGCTCTTAACAGCAGAAGGATTACTTGTGCTACACCAATCTTCATGCTAGTTCAGGTAACTCACATCTTTCCAATGGTAACTTATCTGCTTGCACTATCTAGTGCCCTCACCAATAGTTTCAAAGAAAGTCAAAATCCTAGAGAAGAAAAACCTTTGAGTTTTTACTGAAGCTATCTCCATCCTTTGAGATCATTCATTGAGACCCCACGTCTTTTTCTTTGAAGTTAAACTGGCACATTTTTCACTATTTTAAAAGAGATTGTCTTGGTTATTAATGGGCTGTCTTCCAGAGGTTCGGCTTGTTCTCCTTTGTCCCCTTGGTTCATTTCTTTCTTCTTAGCCTGGCAGGGGATAGTATCATCATCTCCCCTGCCCAGCCCCCTGTCCTGTAGAGAACCAGTTTCCTGCACGCCTGTCCCCTTGTCTGTTGCTTTCATCTTCCCAATTCCAACATGTCTGACATCCTTCAACATTTCAGGTCCCTGCACGATTTCTTGCCATTGCACATGTTGTTTCCTCTGACAAAAAAGCTCCCGTCGTCCATCCTTCCCCCAATTTAATGACCTGGGAACATCCTACTCAATGCCACTTCCTCTGGGATGTTCCAATTGTCTCTTTCAGGTAGAATTTATTGCTACTTTTCCCTCCTAACTCTTCATTTGTAGCCTGGTTTGAAGCCTAATACATTGTATGGTGATGCATCTGCTTTTCTGGCTTTCCCCTCTTTAGTCCATGAAGGGCAGTGGAGGAGACATGCATTGAAGCACCCCATTCTGCATGCTTGTCTATGTCCACAGTGTATTAGTCAGGGTTCTCCTGAGAAACAGAACCAGTAGGATGTGCATGTATATAGAAAGAGATTTATTCTAAGGAACTGATTCACATGATTGTGGAGGCTAGGAAGTCCAAACTCCACAGGGTGGACCAGCAGTGTGGAGACCCACAAAGAGCCAATGTTGTAGGTCCAGTCTGGAGGCCTCTTGCTAGGAAGAGGCTAATCTTTTTCTATTTAGGTCTTCCGTTGATTGGATGAAGTCTACCTACATTAGAGAGGGAAATCTGCTTTACTCAAAATCCACTGATTTAAATGTCAATCTCATCCAAAAATACCCTCATAAGAAACATCCGGAATGGGGGGCGGAGCAAGATGGCGGAAGAGTAGGAGACCTAGATTTCGTCTGGTCTCAAGAATTGAGCTGAATAGGGATCAAACCATTCGGAACACCTACGAACTCAACAGGAGACCGAAGAAGAGAGTAGCAACAACTCCCTGAACAGAAAAGCGACCACTTTCTGGAAGGTAGGACGTGCGGAGAAGTGAATCCGAGGCGATATTCGGGAGGATAGACGGCGGGGGAGGGGCCTCCGCCGGCCGCTTCTGGCAAGTGCTAGAGCCGCGGAGCCCAAAATCGGACCTTTTAGAAGTTGGCTCCGTGGAGGGACGCCGCTGCAGTGGCTAAGCGGGGGGTGGAATCCTCCCGGGACAGTGTGGTCTCAGGACCCTTGGGGTCACAGAGAGACCGGGGGTGCCTGAGTGCGCCAGAGCTCCCAGGTATCAGAGCGGGGAAGCCGGCTGCAGAGACGGAGCAGAGTCGCGGGCTCTCAGCTCAGGGTTGCCATAAACTGTGATCTGCGGCCCAGTCGGGCCACTGCTCCTCTAGCAGGGACCCAGCAGGTGGCAGATCCGGGGAGACTCCCCTTCCTTCCCGGGGAGGAGCAGTGCGGGAACGCACTGCAGGGATCTGCTGGGTTTGGAGACTCTGCGCGGGGTCGGGTGCCAGAGATAGCAACGCTCGGTCACAGGCCGGGTGAGCACGGAGTGCGGCCAGAGACCGGGGACACGAAAGTGACTGCTTTTCTCTGGGGGCACACTGAGGAGCGGGGCCCCGAGTTCTCAGCTCCTCCGGGTGGAGATTGGGAGGCCACGATTTCTGCCCTGGTCCTCCAAGGCTGTACAGAGAGCTTGCAGGGAACAAAAACTCCTGAGAGCAAACCGGAGCAGCTTCCTTAGCCCGGACCCACAAGGGCGGGGCAATTCCGCCTCCGGCAAAGACATTTGAAAACCACAGCAACAGGCCCCTCCCCCAGAAGATCAGCACAAACAGCCAGCAAGCCAAGACCAAGTTGATCAATCAAGGAGAACGGGAGAACTCCAGCGCTAGGGGAATACTGCACATAGAATTCATGGCTTTTTTTTTTTTTTTTTTTAACCATGATTCATTATTTCAACAAAGTTAATTTTTGTTGACTGTTTTTTTTTATTTTTCTTTTTCCCTTTTTAAACCAACATCTTATCAATCCCTTTTAAAAAAAAAACATTTTTCATTTTTCATTTTTAGAGTCATATTTTATCCCTTCATAGTAGTTACCCTTATTTTTGGCATATATATATAAGTTGTTCTCTCTTTAAAATTTTGAGGTACAGTTTCTTCTAACAGATCAAAATATACCCTAAATCACTAGTGTATGGCTTTGTTCTAGTCTCCTGCCTGATCACATTCTCTCCCTTTTTCCTTTTTTTTTTCTTTTCTTAAATCTTTCTTTTTTCAAACAACTTATCTTACCAAGTCCTTTTATAAAACCTTTTATAATTTTCATCTTTACAGTCATCTTCCATCCCTTCATTGTATCAACCCTTATTTTGTACATATATGTCTTTCTTCCTTTAAAATTTTAGGAGGCACTTTTTTCTAACAGACCAAAATACGCCCAAAATCTAGTGTGTGGCACTGATCTATGCACTAGCCTGATCATATTTGATCATATTCTGCTATTTTTGTATTGTTTTGTTTTTGTTTTTATCTTTTTTTTTCTTTTTTCTCTTTCTTTTTTCTTTCTTGCCCTTTCTTTTCCCCTGGTTTCAGGTCTTTTCTGATTTGTATACAGTATATTTGCTGGGGACGTTGTAAACCTGTAAGCTTTTCGTTCTCTCATTCATCTATTCTCCTCTGGACAAAATGACAAGACGAAAGAAATCACCTCAGCAAAAAGAACAAGAGGTAGTACCTTCAGCCAGGGACCTACTCAATACAGACATTAGTATGATGTCGGACCTAGAGTTCAGAATCATGACTTTAAAGATACTAGCTGGGCTTGAAAAAAGCGTGGAAGTTATTAGAGAAACCCTTTCTGGAGAAATAAAAGAACTAAAATCTAACCAAATCGAAATCAAAAAGGCTATTGATGAGGTGCAATCAAAAATGGGGGCACTAACTGCTAGGATAAATGAGGCAGAAGAGAGAATCAGCGATATAGAAGACCAAATGATGGAAAAGAAAGAGGCTGAGAAAAAGAGAGAGAAACAACTACAGGATCACGAGGGCAGAATTCGAGAGATAAGTGATACGATAAGACGAAACAACATTAGAATAATTGGGATCCCAGAAGAAGAAGAAGAGAGAGAGAGGGGGGCAGAAGGTATATTGGAGCAAATTATAGCAGAAAACTTCCCTAATGTGAGGAAGGAAACAGGCATTAAAATCCAGGAGGCACAGAGAACCCCTCTCAAAATCAATAAAAATAGGTCAACACCCCGACATCTAATAGTAAAACTTACGAGTCTCAGAGACAAAGAGAAAATCCTGAAAGCAGCTCGGGAGAAGAGATATGTAACCTACAATGGTAGAAACATTAGATTGGCAACAGACCTATCCACAGAGAC
>NW_027397064.1:9284314-9420499 GCF_003265705.2 Callorhinus ursinus
CAAAAACTAATGATGTAATATATGGTGATTAACATAACAATAAAAAAAAAGAAACATCCGGAATGCTTGACCACAATATCTACAATGGCCCAGCCAAGTTGACACAAAAGTTAACCATCACACAGATTATTTTTAAAGATTTTATTTATTTATTTGAGAGAGAGAGAGAGAGAGAGAGAGAAAATGAGTGGGGGGAGGAGCAGAGGGAGAGGGACAAGCCGGTTCCATGCTGAGCACAGAGCTGGACTCGAGGCTCGATCCCAGGACCCTCAGATCATGACCTGAGCCGAAATCAAGAATTGGATGATTAAGTGACTGAGCCAGATTATTTGCCTCTGTGCATGCACACCCCTGGCATCTTTCTGTGTGCCATGATCACCTCTTCTTACAAGGACACCATTCAGATTGGATTAAGATATACCCTAATGGCCTTATTTAGCCCTAATGAGTTCTTGAACAGTCCTAAATCCTGGTCATGGTGATCCTAAGATGGATAGAAACCATCTGCTATACTGAACAATGGCTTCCAAGTGTTCAAATCACCCTGTCTTCTGTTTGGGAAACCTATACCCCGAAGCAAGTGCAGCCTCAAGTATATGGGCATGAAATGGTTAAATATTAAAGTCCCTGCCTCTTCCCAGGAGATAGCAAGATCATGTTCACCTTTCCAGGTTGGAAATAATCTTCCTGCTGTAAAAGTGTAAATACTTTGGCATTTCCACAGGATCCAGAGAATACCCAGACTATGTTGTTAGCCACAATAACTAAGGACACACCAGGTACTGATTAAGGAGGAAATAAAAGGCTGTGTGAGAATAATATCATGTAGCATTTAGAGTTGCACATAGTCTCATTCCAGAATTTGGGTTGAGTCATTCTTAAGAAGTCACGTTAAGAAAGCCTTCTACTTGCCATCTTAGTCCCATGCAGATGCTGGTACTGGTGAGACCCTGACTATGAGAGGCAAGATTCTTCACCAGTGGGAGCAACACCATGTAGATTTCATGCGGCACCGCACAAAATCACGTACACCCATGCACACCCGTATACACCTTCAAAAAACATTTTGCCTTTTAAAAGTCTTATATCCGTATGGTGCACAGATCACCAAATGGCCATCTAGATGTGGTGAATCTTTAAGGATCACCCCATTAGAGAACATTGCATGTAAGGGCACTTCAAAGTCACTTTCATCCTTTCATTTTACACTTGATTAAACTGGATCAGGAAGAACTTAAGAAGAGGTCACCTGAGGCCACACAGCTTTCTTTAATTACCCTTCTTAATGCGACTAAGACACATTATAACATACAGTAAAGTTCATATTTACCATAAAATCCCCAGACTTTGCATTTAGTTTTCTGGGGGGGAAAAAAAAAGGAAAAGGAGAGAAAACTATGTGTAAAATGAAATATGTTAAGGGTGTCCTCTGGAGTCCAGAACCAAAGAATTTTCTTTTTTGTTATGTTTTACAAATATTCGTGAGTTCAAATGTGACTGGGATGATTAACAATTCTAAAACTTTATCAGCTAGCTCTTTGTGGGGGAGGTAAAAGGCAGCTAAGGGCAGAGGCTTCTAGAAAGGAAATGCAGAACAGCAGAATGGTGGGAGAAAAAAACAGAACAATAGGAGAGAAATGGGAAGAGCAAACCAGGCTTAGTCACAACATGCCCTAGGTAGGTGGGAAAGAGTTCATGACAATGATATGATATCATAGAGTAGTTAAACTATCAAAACCTTTTCTTTGAGCAGAAAAACAGCCACAGCTCATTCCTCAAGCAATCCCGACCTTCCGGTTGCCATTTATTGATACAAAGTTATTTAATCCTAATTCAAATCAACTGTTCCTGGTCAGTCAGGAGCTCCTCCAAGGAGCTTTGAGGGGAAGAGAAATTGCCAGCAGGCACTTGCTTTGTGGGGTTTTGGGGAAAATCACCGGTAGCCAGGAAGCCCCCTGCCAGCGAAAGCACCCATCACAGGAACTTGAAGTGTAGGTTGTAAAGAGGTAGTGGAGGGGTTTAAAGAATGCTCCTCTCTGCTCCTACTTGGAAAAAGATGATCTCTAATAATAATCGTTGCTGTAGTTAGCATTTGTTAAGCCTTTTCATATATGTCAGGCACCGTGGGAAATTCCATGCGGCATCTCATTGAAGCTTCACAGATCTCCTATGAAGCAGCCACAGGGAAATTAAAACCTATGTCAGAAGGTTGGCAGTGGGAAACAATGACTCAGAAAAGAAAAGAAAAAGAATAAGCTTGTTACAGCTGAAGCCATGTAACCAGCTGATTTGAGAAAAGGGTTCCATGAACATTATAAAGAAGAAAGAACACTCCATTCTCTACTAGACAAAGGATTCAAAAGCAATGAGGGTTGCAAGGCATCCTGCTATCCGTGGCTAGAAGAGACATCTCATGAAAGTCTGTTATCTCTATTGAGGTAGACATTCTCAGGCCTGTCATGAAATGTCAAACTGTCCTGCCAACCCCCATGCACCATTAAAAATGTGTTACATATTAAGCTGATTTTTTCCTTATCCCTTTTTTATCACAGTTTCTGCCTTATAAGAGCTCCTCTTTCTTGTGTGTTATTAAGATCATGTTAGTTTCTGAAGTCTGGTTCATTAGTTTTTATGTCCTCAATTTTTGGGGGGTTTGGAAAACATATGGTTACAGAAATTATTCAAGCTTGTTTTAGTTGTTAGACCCATAGCAGCATTCTTTTGCAACTTTCTTCATCAGAAGCCGAAACCTTTTGCTTTCCTTCCTTCCTTCCTTCCTTCCTTCCTTCCTTCCTCCCTCCCTCCCTTCCTTCCTTCCTTCCTTCCTTCCTTCCTTCCTTCCTCCCTTCCTCCCTCCCTCTCTCTCTCTCTTCCTTCCTCCCTCCCTCCCTCCTTCTCTTTCTTTCTTTCTTTCTTTCTTTCTTTCTTTCTTTCTTTCTTTCTTTCTTTCTTTCTTTCTTTCTTTCTTTTTCTTTCAGTAGGTTGCTGGAGTGGTGGGGGGTGGGAGGGATGGGGTGGCTGGGTGACAGACATTGGGGAGGGTATGTGCTATGGTGAGTGCTGTGAATTGTGCAAGACTGTTGAATCACAGATCTGAAACAAATAATACAATATATTTTTTAAAAAAAGAAGAAGATAGCAGGAGGGAAAGAATGAAGGGGGGGAATCGGAGGGGGAGACGAACCATGAGAGACGATGGACTCTGAAAAACAAACTGAGGGTATTTAACAACTTCTTAAACAACTTACCATTGGAACACAAGGTTTGTGAACTTCTGTTGGTACACTTGCCACAGGTCCCACAAATGTTATGGGTATACCTGGGCACTTGCCTCGTGTCCTTCAGCATTTTAGACATGCAGGGGAAAATCTCACATCTTCTAATTTCTTGGTTCTTTTTCTGTGCTTTTCCTACAACACCATGCACTCTCCCATAATTCACTTCATCTATTTTCAATGTCAGTAGAGAACTGCTGTATAATCTCAGTAGAGACCCATACAGACTTTGCACATTAGAATCACCCCAGAAACTTCTATAAAATGCTGATGGCTGGGTACCATGTCCAAAGATTCTAATTTAGTGCATCTTTGTGGGGCTTAAGCATTGATATACAAGACAGGAGTAAAACACACCAACTCAAAGATCATGGTTTAACTATGTTCAAGAACAATCTTCTACAAGTGTGAGTTAGTTAATGTGTCCAGGTATTTACTGATAAAGTGGGAGGTGGAGGGAGAGGCATCTTGTTGAGTTTACCAATATCACCAATGCTGCTGCAGACATCAGGGAGGGATACTAAGAGGCTGCCAGAAAGAGTGGCCATAGGGCTCTCTGGGCACTTCTTCCCATTTCATTGCTGCTTCTGAGTTCATTACTGACCCCTGATTTCCAAACTCCTTAAGCTGCTGAATAAACCTCACATCCTGCTTCGCCTCTTCTATACCTATACCCTGCAAGCTAAGTAGGTCCCTTGCTTAATGCCAACACGGGCAGATCTTGGTCATTTTCATGCACTCTTAGGAATCATGCAGGTCCTACACAATACCCCTAAAGTTCTATGACTACCATTGAATCTTGGATCCGAAACTTCCGAGTCCTTACATTCTAGCTCCTCAGACTTGTTCCAGAAATCTGAACCAAACCAACTGATTCTGACTCTGTTTTAAGACCACATTAAAAGTACAGTACCTGGCACCTGCCCACACCCTCAGGAGCTCAAATTCTGATGGCCACCATCCAGAACCATATGCCTAATGACACCTCCTTCTTGCTGCTCCCATAATTGGTAGAAGCCTACATTTTGGAGAGCAGTGCCACAGGCACCAGAGCTGAGAAGCCTGGCAAAACTAAGAAATTGAAAAGGAAAATTTTAGTCAAACTAATGTTTTGGAGAGTTCCATGATGCCATATTCTCCATCTGCTTTTTTAAAATCTAAATTTCCCAACTGTTTATGTTAACGTGATACACAAAAAGTTAGAAATATCCCTCATTAATTTTTCTTTGAAACTTCATTGCTCAGTTGTTTTGCCCCGTGCAGTGATCACTGCAATTGCAAAACACAAGAATGTTCTCCTGTGTTTTGTAAATTAAGACTCTGAGTCTCAGGGCACCTGGGTGGCTCAGTCAGTTAAACATCTGCCCTTCAGCTCAGGTCATGATATCAGGGTCTTGGGATTGAGAGCCTCACACTGGGCTCTCTGCTCAGTGGGGAGCCTGCTTCTCCCTCTCCCTCTGCCTGCTGCTCAGCCTGCTTGTGCTCTCTCTCTGTCAAATAAATAAATAAAATATTTTTTTAAAAAAGCCTCTGAGTCTCAGTAATCAAGAAATTTTTAGGACTTTGAATGCACACAGATATTTTCCTTGTTTCTTAACAAGTACTAGACTCTAATGTGACATATACATTACAGACTGAACCACTTCTCTGCAACAGTGATTTATTTCTTCCTTGATACTTTAACTTTTTCTTTTCTTTTTATTTTTAAATGGGAAAATATATATCATGCCTGTCACATATCTTGGAAGAAATACCTCAGTGTTAGTCAGTGATGGCTACAGTCAGTACAGATATTTATGAAGACATGAAGAAACTCACAGGAGGTGAGGGGGGGAGGGTGAGAGGGAAATATTATGATGCTCACTTCTTGGATGTGGCTTTGCCTTTGTACTCGACCTGAGAATGAATTGCGAAGCGCAAGCTTTAGTTGGCCAAATCTTACATAGGGAAGAGGGAAAGCCAGCACAATGAAGAAAATGTGCTCCTAGTTTCAGGAGCAATTTCAGTAACTGTTGCTTCTGCCTGTTGTCTGAGCTCTTTTCCTTAGATCTCTGCACATCTAGCTCTTTCTGGCCTGGCATAAACTTAAATGTTTGCTGTTAAGAAATATGGTCCCCAGCCATTCAATCCAAAGTGACCTTGTTGTATGTAATGTATATTGTGCATTGCCATCTAAAATATTTCATTTTGTCTGCTTCCTCCTTCAGAATATAAACTCCATGGGAGCAAGCAGGAATCTTCTTGTGCTGGTTTAGCTTGATTATGCATATCACCTATAATAGTACCTGGGTCACAGGACCTGCTCATGGGGTATTTATCGACTGAGAGTGTGAAGAGTCAGAGGAGAGGAGTGAAAGGAAGTTAACAGGTACAACTCTGTAATAGAAAGTGTGGGACCTGAGACAACCTGGGGATCCTTGTAATAGTAGATCGTGTTTAAGAAACAAAGATAAAGGCATGTCACTGCATTTGAGGTGCATTTCCCTGCTTCCCACTTCAGCCCATCAGAACAACTGATTGTGGTAGGCAGACGGACAGGCCCTCAAATTCATTCATGCCCCAACCCCCAAAAAGCCTGTGACTATGTTACCTTACATGGTCAAAGCAAGCTGATAGATGTGATGAGCTTGAAGAATGAGTTGAGGAGATTATCCTGGGTTATCCAGGTGGCCCAGTCTAATCATGTGAGTCCTTGAAAGTGGCCAGAAGAGTGGGCCAGAGAGATGGCATATAAGAAGGATGTGACCCACCAGCATGGGCTTTAAGATAGAGGGAGAGAGCCATGACTTATGAAATATGGCAGCCTCTAGAATTGGGAACAGCCTTGAGTTTATAGCCAGAAGAGAAAGGGGGACCTTGGCCCCATAACCATAAGGAACTGAATTCTACAAACAACCTGGACGGCCAGGGAATAGATTCTCCTCCAGGACCTCCAGAACAGAACGAAGCCTGCAGACACTTTGATTTTAGCCTGATGAGACCAATGCCTAATTTCTAACTGCCAGTACTGTAAGATATCTTTTTGTTATTTTAAACCACTAAGTTCGTAGTAATTTGTTATAGCAGCACTAAAAACTGATCACAAAAGCTCTACAGAAAAATACAGTAGAGTGAAATGCAAGTAAAATCCGTGTAAGGATGTAGTGGTGGCATGTGCACACTCTACCTCTCTGATGAGTCCTGTGGTCTATGGTTCTAGATACAGTGAAGCTGATCTCTCAGAGACCTGCTCCAACAAAATAGTCCAAAATTAGTTTATTCAAGACTTACCGTAAAGTATTTAAAGCCTTTAAACAATGTTCGAGAATGTTTCCTTAGCAGCAAAGTCATGATAGCCCATCTCTTTATTCCACTGTGGCTAAGATGGCTTTACATCAGTCCCTCTACCTCCCTCCCTCCCTCCCTGCCTCCCTTTCTCTTTCCCCCTTCTTCCCTCCCTCGCCTCCCCCTTTTTTTTGTCGCTACTTATCCCTAAATTGCCATTGATTATGGACACTTAGAAAGCAATCATTTTCTTTCTTTAGTGGAGACAGTATAATCTAGAGAAAAAGTTCTAAATTTGTCCATAGGTTCTGTACTAGTTACTCCACGGAATATACCAGATGATAATATTAAAGCAATATTTTCTTTTTCTTTTTTAAACTAAACTTTTTTATTTTTCTGTAATTGTCATTTCACGTGCAGTTGTAAGAAAGAAAAGAGAGTTAGCCTACATACTCTTTATCAGATTGTTTGTTCACAACTTCACACCCTCTGGAGCTTCTTGGGTGAAATCTGAAACCAGCCCCCATATACAGAGAGAAAAGAGAGACTGAGGAAAGTAGCAGGCCATTCCAAATTGGTAGATGGTAGGTTTAATAAGCAAGGGAACTTACTTATAAAGCTTGTCTTGCATGGTTGCAAAAGAAGATTTCCAAACCAGTCTCCAGGATCTTAAAAGTTTATATTGAGGTCTTAATGGGGTTCAGCCACATATCTGTCCACATGGCCTCAACAACACATTACAATCTCAAGGCTAGGTCCATGGGGCACCTTCTAGCACAAGGAAGACAAAGTGCAATGTACATCCCAAGGGTATGAAGGGGGTAAGGACCTTCTGATTGCCTGGGTCCAGTTGGCAGGTCAACCAGCAGTCAGACACTCTTCCATGACTTCCTCCAACACCAATTTACCCCAATGGTAACATGTTGTGAAATCTAGCTTGCAATATCACAACTAAGATACTGACATATGTATAGGCAAGACACACAATATTTCCATAACCACAAGGATCTCTCATGTTGTCCTTTGATATGTACACCCACTTCCCTCCTGCTCCCAGCCCCTCCCTGGCAATTGGTCTCTCTTTCTATAATTTTGTTATTTCAAGTATATTATATAAATACAATCGTATGAAAATGTAACATTGAAATTGTTTTTTTTACTCACCATAATTCTCTGGAGAGTCATTTAGGTTGTTGCCTATATTAATAGTTTTGTTTTTTTTAATTTCTGAGTGGTATTCCGTGGTATGGATGTACCTGTTAGTTTAACCATTCACCCATTGAAGGACACCTGTATTGTTTCTAGTTTTTTATTATTATGAATAAACCTGCTATAGGCATTCAAGTAAGGATGCTGTGTGAACATAAAACTACATCTACCTCCAGATAAATACTCAGCAGTGAAATTGTTGGGTCATGTGGCTCTAGCATATTCAGTTTTTTTTTAAGAAACACCAAACTGCTTCCAGAGTGATTTTTACCTTTTTCATTCCCACTAGCAATGGATAAATGATGAGTAACTCATTTTCTCTGCATCCTCACCAGCACTTGGTCTTATCAGTATTTTTTATTTTAGCCATTCTGATCAGTGTACAGTGAAATAGCATTGTGGTTTTACTTATATTTTTAAAGACTTTATTTATTTATTTGACAGAGAAAGACACAGAGAGAGAGGGAACATAACCAGGGGGAGTGAGAGAGGGAGAAGCAGGCTCCCTGCCGAGCAGGGAGCCCAGTGCGGGGCTTGATCCCAGGACCCTGGGATCATGACCAGAGCCAAAGGCAGACGCTCAACGACTGAGCCACCCAGGCGCCCCAGCATTGTGGTTTTAATTTGCATTTCTCTAATGGATAATAAGGTTGAACATCTTTTCATGTGTTTATTTGTCATCAGTAAATCTTGTTCAGTGAAATGTCTATGTCTTTTGCCCAAGTTCTAGCAAGATTTTGTTTGTTTGTTTTTTCAAGATTTTATTTATCCATTTGAGAGAGAGAGTGTGTGAGTGGGGGCAGAGGCAGAGGGAGAGGGACAAGCAGACTCTTCACTGAGTGCAGAACCTGATGCAGGGCTTGATCCCAGGACCCTGAGAGCATGACCGGAGCAGAAAGGCAGAAGCTTAACCAACAGAGCCACCCAGGCACCTCTGTTTGTTTGTTTGTTTGTTTGTTTGTTTGTTTGTTGAGTTTTGGGAGGTCTTAAAAATATATTCTAGGTACTAGTCTTTTGTCAGGTATCTGTCTTGCAAATATTTTCTCCCAGTGTGTAGCTTGTCTTCATTCTCTTACTAAGGTCTTTCTCAGAGCAAAAGATTTTAAATTCAATGTGATTTTTCAAATTTTCTCTTTATAGATTGTGCTTTTGCCAAGTCCAAGAACTTCTGCCTAACCCTAGATCTCAAATATTTAGTTCTATGTTTTGAACTAAAAGTGTTATAGTTTTATATTTTACATTTCAGTCTGAGATTCATTATAGGTTAATTTTTATATATGGTGTGAGACTTGGTCAAGGTCCATTCTTTTTTTAACATAGGAATGTCCAATTGTTCCAGCACTATTTGTTGAAAAGACTGTCTTTCCTCCATTGAATTCTTTTGCAGCTTTGTTAAAAATCAGTTGCACATACTTGTGCAGGTCTATTTCTGGTTTCTCTATTCTGTTCCATTGATCTATCTATTCTTCCCCCCATACCACACAGTCTTAATTAATGTAACAACATGCTAAGTCTTGAATTCAAGTAGACCTATTTCTACTAAAACAATTTTAGCATCTTTGTTCCTTTGCCTTTCTTTGTAAAATTTTACAATAATCTTGTCTATATTTGTCTATATCTACAAAAAAAAAAAAACAACTAGCTGAGATTTTTACAAGAACTGTGTTAAACCTAAATATGAATTTAGGGAGAACTGACATTTTTACTATGTTGAGCCTTCTAATTCAAGAGCACAGTATGTGTCTTTATTTAGAGTTTCTTTGGTTTCTTTCTTCAGTATTTTGAGTTTTCAGCTACAAGAGCTGTCTATGTTTTATTAGATTTATAGCTAAGTGTTCCATTTCTTGAGTAAATTTAAATGACATTGTATTTTTAATTTCGATGTTTATGTTCTCATTACCAGTATATAGAAATACAATTGATTTCTGCATGTTGACCTTGTACTTTGCAATCTAGCAATTTTTAAGCTCTAGGCTCTACATAGCCAATTACATATTTTGAAGGCAGGAGTAGTTTTATTCCTTCCTTTCCACTGTGTATTCTTTTTATTTCCTTTTTCTGCCTATTATGCTGGCCAGAACTGCCAGCATGTATAGTTAAATAGAGTTGACATTCTTGCCTTGTTTCTAGCCTTAGGGAGAAATAATTTAGTCTTTCACCATATATACAAGTACAATGTTAGCTGTAGGGTTTTGGTAGATGTTTTGAATCAAGTTGAGAAAGTCACCCTCTATTCCTATTTTTCTAAGAGTTTTCCTTATTATAAATGGCTGTTCAGTTTTATTTGATACTTTTTCTGCACTTGTTGATCTGATCTTTTTTTTTTTAATCTGTTAACATGGTGATTTACGCTGATTTTCAAATACTGAACTACCCTTGGATCCCTGAAATAAACTCCAGTTGGTCATGGATGTGTAATTCTGTTTATATATTGCTGAGTTATGTTTGCTAGTCTTTTGGTAAGGATTTTTGCATCTATATTTATGAATAATGTTTGTACATAGCTTTCTTTTAATCTCTCTAGTTTTGCTATCAAGGAATACGGATCTCAAAAAATAAATTGGGAGGAGTGTCTGGGTAGCTCAGTCGGGGGAGCCTCCAAATCTTGATCTCAGCTCCACTCTCAATCTCAGCTCAGGTCTTGATCTCAGGGTCGAGAGTTCAAGCCCTGCGTTGGGCTCCATGCTGGGTGTGGAGACTACTTAAAATAAAAATAAATAAATAAATAAATAAATAAATAAATAAATAAATAATAAGGAAATAGTCACTTCTCTTCTATTTTCTGGAAGAGATTGCATTGAACTGGTGTTAATTTTTTCTTTAAGTATTCACAGAATTCTCCAGTGAAATCATCTGGGTCTGGAGAGTGTTTTAGGAAGGGTTTTCTTCTATTGCAAATGTCATTAATAGTTATAGGGCTGTTCAAATGATTTGTTTCATATTGGGTCAGTTTAGATAGTGTCTTAGTTTCCTAGGGCTTCCATAACAAAATACCACTCACTGAGTGGCTTTGAACGGATATTTATTTTCTTACAGTTCTGGAAGCTAGACATCCAAAATTAAGGTGTTGGTAGGGTCCCTCCAAAACTTGTCAGAAAAGGACCTTTTCTCTGCTTTTCCAGTTTCTGATATACCCATGCGGTCCTTGGCTTATGGAAGTGTAATTCCAACCTCTGCTTCCCTCATCACACTGCTTTCTCTCTGTGTCTCTTCATATCATCGTCACTCCATGTGTGTGCATGTTCAAATTTCCCATTTTTATAAGGACATCTGTCACATTGGATTAGGGCCCACCCCAATGACCTCATCTTAACTTGCTTAAATCTGCAATGGCTCTTATTTCCCAGTGTATTCACATTTTGAAGTACTGGGGGTTAGGAATTCAACACATCTTTTTTTGGAGATCACAACTCAACCCATAAAAAGTACTTTGTGTTTTTCAAGGAATTGGTCCTTTTCATCTGAGGTATCAAATTTACATGTGCAGAGTTGTTCATAATATTCTCTTATTTATCTTTTGACGACTGCAGGATCTGTGGTGACACCCCCTATTTAATGACTAATTCGGTGGTTTATTCCTTCTTGGTTTTTTTGTTCATCTTGTTAAAAGTCTGTCAATTTTACTGATCTTTTTAAAGAGGCATCTCTGTTTCACTCAATTTTTAATTGTTTTTCTGTTTCAATTTCAATGATTTCTGCTTCTATCTTTATTATTCCCACCCTTGGTTTTTTAATCAAGGTTTATTCTGCTCTTCTTTTTGCTAAGTGCTTGAGGTGAAACCTTAGATTATTGATCTGGGAATTTTTCACTTTTCTAGTATGTACATTTAGTGTGATAAACTTCCCCATCTGGTTAATTATGTCCCACATATTGTGATAATGTATTTTAATCTTCATCGAATTCATTGTGTTTTAAAATTTTTTTTGAGATTTCTTTGACCCTTGGATTATTTATAAGTGTGTTATTTAGTTTTTAGTTTTGGAATATCTTTCTTTTATTTTTCTGTTCCTGATTTCTCTTCTATTCTATTGCACTTGGGGAACACATTGGATATGATTTCAATTCTTTTCAATTTGTTGAGGTGTGCTTTGGGCTCCAGGTTATGGTCTATCTTGGCATCTGTTCCATAGATTCTTTAAAAATGTGTATTCTACTATTTTTAGGTGCAATGTTCTATAAGTACCATTAGATCCTATTGGTTTATGATGCCATTAAGTCCTTCTATATCCTTGATGATTTTCTGTCTAATTTATCAATTAAGAAAGAGTGGTTGAAGTCAGCAACTATACTTGTGAATTTGCCTATTTCTCCATTCTGTTCTATTAGTTTGTTGCTTCACATGTTTTGCAGCTGTGTTGTTTGATGTGTACATATTTAGGGTTGCTATGCCTTCTTGTGGGTTAACCCTTTATCACTATATAATCTCCCTCTCTTTCTCTGGCAATTTTATTTTCTTTGACGTCTACTGTATCTAATGTTAATGTAGCCACTAATGCTTTCTCCTGAATAATATTTGCATGATATATCTTTTTCCACATTTTTACTTTCAACCTTCTTATATAGTTATATTTGAATTCCTTATAGACAGCATATAATTGGGTGAGTTTTTAATCTACTCTGCCAATTTGTCTTTTAACTGTTGTGTTTAGACCATTTATAATTAATGCAATCATCAATATACCAGGGTTTAAAATTGACATTTTATGGGTTTTTTGTTTGTTTTCTCTTTTTTTCCTTCTGTTTTCTTTTGCCTGCCTTACTGTGGCTACTTAACATTCTTGTTATTTTAATTTTATTCATCCATAATGTTTTGAGCATATCTACTTATATAGCTTTTCTTAATGATTTTTCTATGTATTGCATGATATATGCATAACTTATCATAGTCTCCTGGTAGTGTCAATTTACCAGTTTGAGTAAAATGTAGAAATCTAAGATCTCATATGTCCCTTTATCTTCTCCCCTTTATAATTGTCTGAAATGTTTTCTCTACATTTAGAAGCACATCTAACTGGGGTGCCTGGGTGGCTCAGTGGTTAAGCATCTAACTCTTGATTTTGGCTCAAGTAATGATCTCAGGATTGTGGGATCGAGTCCCATGTCAGGCTCCATGCTCAAGCGGAGAGTCTAGTGAAGACTCTCTCTCTCTTTCTGCCCCTGTCCCCCACTCACATGCCCTCTTACTCTATCTCTCTTGAATAAATTAATCTTTTTTTTTAAAAAAAGAGAAATCTGACACTGTTTATAATTTTTGCTTTAACTGTCGAATATAATTTGGAAAATTCAAGATGAGAAAGAAATCCTCTTGTATTTACCATATTACTGCTTATGGTGTTCTTCCTTCCTGATGTTCTAAGATTCCTTCCTTATAATGTCCTTGACATTTAGAGAACCTCCTTCAGCCCTTCTTTCAGGGCAGGTCTACTGGTGACAAATCATCGTAGTTTTCATTCATCTGAGAATGCTCTGACTTCATTTTAATCTCTGAAGAATATTTTCACTGGATAATAGATATTGTGTTGACAGTTGCTTTCCTCAGCATTTGTTCTGGGCAGTGGTGAAACTTCTGACTCTCCACTCTGCCTCCTCTTATACTCCCCCAGTGCAGAATGGGAAGCAGCCTCATTACTGCTATGCTGTATGAAAATACAGGCTTCATTGACATCAAGGTGGGAGGGATGGCTGCAAACGCCTGGCTCCCTACTTAGCCTTCTCTGACACCAGCTGGGCTGGGGGTGGGGGGCGGCGGCGGTTGGGGTGCATCCTTAGAGCCTAGAAATAGTAGAATCTGGGTTTCCCACTTGTCCTTTCATGGTGTACGTTAAGGTGGAACCACAGGAATTTTTCTTTCATGTTCTGACAGAGCATAGCCATTACTGTCTGTAAATATTCTGTCTTGTTAGATTGCCTCTTTTCTGGTCCTATAGCTAGAAACAAGAGGGTTTTTCTGTCTGCATCCACTGACATTTCCAGTTTGCCAGCTTCTTCGGCCCCAAGGCTGGGATCTGTAAGGCAAAAAGAAAAACCCAGGAAGTCACTACAATGTCAGTCCTTCTGTCCCAGGGTCCCTAGCTTGTCTGCCTTCTTCTGTGTACCTTCTTGTCTTCTCATATTTGTTGTTTTTTTTTAAGATTTTATTTATTTATTTGTCAAAGAGAGAGAGAGAGAGCACAAGCAGGGGGAGAAGCACGCTCCCTGCTCAATGCGGGGCTCCATCCCAGGACCCCGGGATCACGACCTGAGCCGAAGGCAGACGCTTCACCGACTGAGCCACCCAGGCATCCCTCATATTTGTTTTATAATCTTCGGCTTTTAGTTACACTTACCAGGAGGAATAAGGCAAAATACACATACTCCACCTTCCCACTTGTGGAAGTTCTATGGTTTTCTTTTATATATATATATATATATATATGTATGTATATATAAAACATATATTATATGTAATATATAATTTAATATAACACATAATATTTTATGTAGTGAAAAAGGATCAGAGTCAATAGTACCCTCCCTCCTAACAGTCATTTGCTACTGCCAATGTCTTTCTTCTTAAAACAAATGTCATTGTTGCTCAAGGAGATACTGAAGCAGGCACTTAGGAATTTTTGTGACAGCCTTCCCCCCAGGTCCTGGGTGCTGGACTCTGATGGATGGCCACTGTCATGGGTTTTGAGATCTCTGTGTGCACACAAGCGTCTAACAGGCAAGGAATAAGTGAGTCACAATTAAGCAAAATGAGTTAGATGAACTGTGAGAACCAAAAACAGAAAGAGAGTCTACCTAAAAGGAAAATAGTTGGGGAATCAAGGAGAGCATTGCATTGCTCTGAGTTATCAGCCATTACATTGCAGAAGATAACAAAAATAACCTCAAATCTAGATGAGGTTAGGACTGGTGCGCGACCAGTGGGGAATGTGGGTATTGCCGGTAGAGTGCAAATGTGGGAAAGTGGGTGAACAACTTCAGGGCTGAGACCTGCTGTACCCAAGAGGTAGAGGGGAGGAGACGCGACGGCAGGGCGGGGAGAGAGAAATTCTGTCGGGGTCACCTCTGCTGGGCTCCAGGAGAGGCAGGGTAAGCTCAGAGGCAACCTCCAGCAACCTTGCCGGGGGCTTGGGTGGAGAAGAGCTGGAGGAGGGCCAAGGGCTGCCGCTTTGGCTCAGCGCTCTAGCCAGATCAGAGGGGCGACCGGGAGGGGACCTTCCCGCGGTCGCGGCGCGCCGCGCTTCCCGGCCAGGGCGGAGCGTGTCGCGACAGCTGTCCCAGCCTGCGCGCCTCTGTCCCCGCGCGCGCCCGGCCGTGCGCTCCGGGAACCAGCTTCTCGCGCAGCAGCCTTCCGTCCTTCGCCCGCGCTTTCCGCCTCTCTTCTCTGCGCGCCCATCGACAATGGATGGATCCCTGCTCTCCGTACCAAGGTAAGACCTGCTCTCCCCTTTGCCCCACCCAGTGGCCCTCAAACTCCGCCGTGCGCCTCGGGTGGCTCCCGAACTTGCCCCGGGGGCGCCAGGGTCTGCGCTTGGCAGGGTCTGGCCCCGGCTGTGTGAGGGGCGCCCGGCGGATGGTGACCCCAGTCTCCTGCCCCACAGGGCGCGGAGCTGGGTGCGGCCTGCGCGCCAGTGCGGCTCAGGGTGGAGGGACAGCTCGGGCTCGCCTCTGGGGCCGGGGCTGGGGTCTGCTCTCCACGGCGGGAGCCAGGAGCCGGACTTCCCGTGGACGCAGCCTGCACGGGTTTCGCGCCTTGTGGGGAGAGGGGCTTCAAGGTAGGGATGATATTAGGAGGGAGCAAGACTAGGGCAAAGTAGCCCCCATCCCCGTCCATTCCGATCTGAGCGAGGGTCCGCTGTTGCCAGGGTGTCAAGTGGTTGGGGAGGAGGGCGGGGGAGGGGAATTGCCCTTAATCTCCGACGACACCCAGGCTGCGCCCCATCGAGACCCGGGACAGCGAGACACGGGCCGCTCCAGTCCCCCCCGCCTCAAGCGCCCCCACATCCTAGACCAGTCTGCGCTGGCCGAGCGCGTCCCCTGCCTCCGTCCCAGCCTGGGGTCCCCACACGGGGTAGGTCAGGGACGCCACCTTCGACTCAGCCAGGCGGGAGCAGCGTGTTTCCCTGGTTTGCGTCTCCTTCTCCCCCTTCGCCCCTGTTCCGCGGTCCTTCACATTCAGTCCTTTGCGAATTTGAGAAACTGAAATTTTTATATTTCAACTCCCATAAAACGTTTAGGGGTAAATTGAGGTTGTAGCGCCGGTTGTGTTCCCTCAGCTGGACACGGTGGCTTTTGCGCTCTTTGTGCAGGTGGCAGAGCGTCCACACAGAGAGCAGGGGATGCTGCAGACCGCGGGGTGCGGGGGGTCTCACTGCTGCCCGCACAGCCCCACCCCTCCTGGGTGAGGGGCTTCCTGTGGCTCATCCTATCATCCCTTCCTTCCCCTTTTCCCCAAGCACACATCTAGGCAGCTTCCCGCCGCGATCGTCAGGCACAGGAATAAACATTTTTCAGCTCGCGTTCTTGGAGAGCGGCAAAATCCAACATCCACAGGCTAGGGCACACATGTAGCTGATACTATATTGCCAAGTAGCCAAGATGGGGGTGAGAGTGGAGTGGGGGTGGCAGAGGAGGATGAAACTGCTCTTCAAGCGCGTTGAACGCTGCCATCTAGAGACTTGAAGTATTTATATTCTGTAATGAAACAGAGCTTTCCTAGCTCCACGGGCAATTTCCGCCTTTAGCATCCCTTCTCTGTCGGGGTAGCAAAGGGCTCTGAAAAGGTCCATGGTGGTTTCTATGCCTGGCCTGAAGCTGCTCTCCAGTGCAAAATCTCTAACCCTGAGGCCAAACATGATCAGGCTACCACGAAGTCTTTCCACTCTGCCCTAATGCATGAAAAGGACAATAAGAACCGCAGGAAGTTTTTTGTTTTTTGTTTTTGTTTTCGTTTTAAAACAAAAAAATATTGCCACTGAATTTTAGGTAAAAGTGTGGGGCACTTTGAAAGAAAGCCCACCGGGGCTTCACTTTCTACACCCTCTCTTCTACTGTTTAAGATCTTTAGAATTGAACTGGTAAACTGTGATTCCAGCATTCCCATAGAGGCACTTTTGAAAAGAGATTGCTTGTCTTACACTCAGGTTTGCAGATCAATAGTGCCGTGCCTGAATCAGGACTATATTCCTATTCAAAAGCTGGGACATTTTCTAAAATATTAAAATTCATTATGCCAATAATTCCTTAAAATTATTTCTATTGCATTACTGTAAAAAGGGTTTATGAAGAGCCAAGCAACTGCGATGATAATTTCTCTGTATCTTGTAGCATCTTATAAAAATATTAATATAGGTTTAATATCAGCTGCCACAAATTAAATTTTGAATTTAAATTTAAATAGTATTGTTTATTCACCAAGACACATCACATTTCCACAAATCAGTGTAGTAATTCTGCTATTTTATTAACATCTTTACTTATATGAAACATATTCAGTTAACTCTAATAGAATAGCTAATTTGATCCTCTCTTTCAAAGAAACATTATATTTAATTGGAAACCATAGGAATTGATATGCAAAAAGTAAACCAGAATTATCAAACACTGTATGGAAATACTTTATTAGTCATACCACTTGTCCACAGAACTTTGAATTTAAAGAATTGATGACAGGAAACTCTTCACAAGTTTTTTCAAGAAAATGACAATGATCAGGAAAAATCAAGTTGTTGTCAATCAATATTTGTGCTGTCTAAATCTGAAATGTTTTCAGTATTAATATAATTAAGTGGATGATTATAAATCACTGTTTCCCTCAAGAATTATAAAGCAATTGAAGACGTTCTGTTTAACACTTGGGTGGGAAAAACAAAATGATTTAGTAATACATTGAGTTAATTATAGAATTTTTTGTGTGTTGGCTTTTACAGTTTCTTAAAATTCTCAGTGAATCAAAGATACAAATGAAATTTTATTCGAATAATGTTCTGTGACGACTGATCTCAAAATTGTTTTTATTCATACAATTTAGATACTTGAAGCATGTTTTTTTTTAAAAAAGGAATTGTTTATGCTTCGAATTGTTATACTATATTACATTACTTCTGTAAAGCTTCTATTAGTTATTAATATTAATATTTTCATTTCTAAATGTACAATAAGCTATGTGGATTACATTACAGAGTTCTTTCAGTCACTGGTTATCAAAGCTGGAAGGTGTCTCCAGTCTTGGGGCTGAGCTATGGGAAGATGAAATGTTCCCATGTTAGTTGTATTATAGATCCAGAAGCCAAGTGTGTCCTGACTAGTAGTCTAGTTCAAGGAAGAAAAAAAAAAGCATAAAAAAGGGGGAAAATTTTTTTAGATTCTTTAGTTATCTATTTTATAAAAAGTTTATTTGATTTGCTAAGGTCACACAACTAGATAGATATTATGAAAATAAAAGAATATCCAAGGACTCTCACACACCGTGCTCTGTTGCTGTAGTTCATGGCGCTATAATACAGTAGCTACCCCTGACAGAAGGAAAGTCTCACTTACATTGGTAACTAGTGTGTAGAAAAGAAGGTTTATATTTTATGAAGCATTAGCCTTATGTTAAATTGTTTGAGCGTCATATCCTGGTGAGTTAATATGACTGATATAATTATCTCCTCTTCTTAGTTGAAAATTTTGAAGCAAAAGGAAATTAAATGAGGAAAATAATTAGATTTAGAAAGACACACAGTAGTATGTAGCAGAGCTGGGTCATCCACAGAGTACTTCTGGCTTTAGGTGAGGTTTTCTTTCTTGTATTGATTGAAAATCCATGCTTTCTTTCAAATAGAGGAAAAAGAGATTTTGGTGCACAGTTTGGACAAACACTGATATCATTAGAACACATGGGGGCAGCCTAAAAGCAAGATCATCTTTTAAAGCCAACAAACACTGAAAAGATCATTTTTGTAAACAGAAACAATTTGTCACCTTGACCATATCTAAGGTTGAATTTGAAGTTTAAGAAAGGGGCCATCTCATTTCGTAAATTACTTGCATTTTTTTATACTGTATTATTTTGTTATTTTTGTTTTGTTTTGCTTACTGGATTCTATTTCAGTAATGATTTTATATGACACTTTGAATGAGAAAATTATCAAAGATGAACTTTTGAAAAAATAAGGTATTTTGATATAGATTTCCCGTGAGTTTATTTTAACCAAACCTAAGTTTAACCTAGCAGCATTTCACTAAAGCCCACCAAAATCTCAAGGTTTTTGCTCGAAGAATGCTAGTTCTAGGAGAAAAAAAAAAACAACTGGATTTCCTTTCTTTTAATGGAGCAAACAACCCAATACTGTAAACTAGACTATGGTCTTCTGTCAACAAGTTTTTTATTGAAAGGTTATCTGTTTTCAAATTCATATGAAAGGAAAGATTCAAGAGTACATTATGTTTCTGTGTCCTATTTATCTGAAACTCTCAGAAAAGATTAACCTAAAAGATTAGGTTATCACTCTTAACAAATTGAGGAGCAGGGACAAATACAGACAATATCTTAAGTGTAAACCAAAGGCCATTCTCTATCCTGAAAGTCATGCTCTCTTCAAAAGCAGCGCTGACATGACGACATTCTCCAACTCATAATTCACAAGGGAACACGGCCCAAGAGGTGTTGTTTCCTACTACAGAGAAAGAAACTGGAAGTTAGTCCTTCTACCAAGGACTCTGAGATCCATATTGCCTCAGAATTTGAACACTGCTTTTCAAATTCCAGTGTTCAACAGGTATGCTGTTACCTGAAGGCATTCTGATCTTTAGCCATGTAGTTCCTATAGCAAAATATGTATCTGATACCAAACAATCATTTTTAAAAAATAGAGGAGTGACAAGCCTCCATTTTAAGTTTTATTTTTTACACTGTTCTATACTAAAATCGGCTTCTTTTATACTGTTCTATAAATTTTAATACATATATGGATTCCTTTAACTACCACCACAGTCAGAATAAAGAATGGTTACATCACCTCAAACATCCTTCCCCTGCCACCTGCCAACCACACCTTTGTTCTTCATCAGTCCAGATTTACATTTTTGAGGTGGTCATATGAATGGAATCATCCAATATGTAATTTTTGAAACTGGCTTCTTTCACTCAGTATCATGTCTTCAAGATTCACCCAAGTCATTGCGTGTATCAACAATTATTACTGCTGAGTCGTAGTGCACTGTATGGATGTACCACAATTTATTTATCCCATGGAATAGTGCTCAGTAGTAAAAGCGAATAATCAATTTTTAAATGAACTGTTAGAGCTTGCCTCATTCACAAGGGGTTGCCTTTGCCTGGTACTATTTATTTTAATGGGGCTTTATTTTGGCATGAGAGTTAATAGCTCCAGAGACTTGTAAAGTGAGAAAGAAGAAATAGTGATGTATTTGATGGCAGGAGACCTGGTGTTTAGTCCTGTTCTGAAAGTGATGGCTGTGTCTGCCTCGGCATGTTGCTTGACCTGTGACTCCTCTATCTTGTCCTAGATGTCATGACATATACCCTGAATATTCTGCTCTTCTAGGTCCCTTTAACTTCTAAACTATGCTGCTGCAGACTTTATTGTAGCAGTGACTTTCAGTTGGGCATGAGACAGATGAATATCTCATTCTACTGAAAGAGACGGATGAAGTTAAGGCATTTAAAAGAACTGAAGCAACACTCCACCCATCCAAAAGAAAGCCCAGCTTAGAGAATGAGTTGGATTGTTTTTAATGTCTCCCCCTATGGAGAGTAGCATAATGCTCACAGGAGGTACAATAAAATCTTATTCTTAATCACAGAGCACAGTGATTAATACCCTGGTTTTACTACTTAACAGTTTGCCCACACCGGGGCAAACATTGTAAGATTTGAGATAGCGTGTATGAAGTACAAGGAACAGTGAACCTTTAGCTGTTGCTGCTTATCATACCTAATAAACTCCTCTAAATTCAATTGTTTTGTGATAGATTTTTAAAATCAATGCTGATGAATAGCCCACATAACTCAGACACAAAGCACACTTTAACTGACACTGGCGTAGCTACTCCAGCTTCCTCTTGGCTTACATTTTTCCATCCTTTTTCTCCTAACCTAAGTCTTCATATTCAAAGTTGTTTCTTATAGATAGGCTACTATATCTTACTTTTTAAAAATCCCTTTTGACAATCTCTTTCTTTTAATTGGTATGTTTAGACTCTTCACATTATGATTCTAGAAAGTCTGGATTAAAATTCACCAACTGACTCGCTATTTTCTATTTGTGTTATCTGTTATTTGTTCCTTTTTTCCTCTTTTCTGCCTTCCTTTAGGTTGAGAATTTTTTAATGATTCTATTTATCCCTATTAATTTATTGTTTATATTTGTTTTTAAAAATTTGTGATTGCCTTATGGTTTAGAATTTATAGGGGTGCCTGGTTGGCTTAGTCAGTTAAGTGACAAGACTCTTAATTTCTACTCAGATCATGATCTCAGGGTGATGTGATCGAGCCCCACATTGGGCTCTATGTTCAGCATGGAGTCTGCTTGGACTCTCTCTCTCCCTCTATCCCTCCCCGCGTTCTCTCTCTCTTTCTCTAAAATCAATCAATCTTAAAAAAATAATTTATGTATATTATTATTATTATTTAGTATTTACCTTCAAATTACAATATACCACTTCATACCCAGTGTAAGTTTCCTACAGGTATATATTCAAATTTTCTTCTCTTATCCTTCATCCTATTGTCATATGTTTTGTTTTTGTGTATGCTATGAACACTAATTAGTGCTACTATGTTTGCTTCACAAAGTCAGATATTTCTTTTTTTTTTAAAGATTTTATTTATTTATTTGAGAGAGAGAGGATGAGAGAGAGAGAGAGAGAGCACATGAGGGGGGGAGGGTCAGAGGGAGAAGCAGACTCCCCGCCGAGCAGGGAGCCCGATGCGGGACTCGATCCCGGGACTCCAGGACCATGACCTGAGCCGAAGGCAGTCACTTAACCGACTGAGCCACCCAGGCGCCCAAGTCAGATATTTCTTAGAGCAATTAGAAATAAGAAAAAATAAATTTTATTTTTCCCTCATTTATTCCATTTCTGACACTTTTTCTGTGTAGAGCCAAGCTTCTGTCTAATATTACATTCCTTCTGTCCAAAAAACTTCCTTTAACATTTCCTATAAGGAATGTCTGCTAGCAATGAATTTTCTGTTTTTCTTTGCCCGAGAAAGTCTATTTTTCCTTTACTTTTTGAATCATATTTTTTTGACTATAGTTTTCTAGGTTGTCAAGATACTTTTTCTTTCATTGTTTTAAAGATATCACTCCATTGTCTTTTGGCTTTTATGATTTGTGCTAAGAAACTGTTTCACATTCTTATTTTTGCTCCTTTCTATGTTATATGTCCTTTTTCCCTGCGCACCTTCAACATTTTCTTTTTAATCTTTTATTTAGAACAATTTAAATGTGATGTGCCAAGGAGTGTGTGTGTGTGTGTGTGTGTGTGTGTGTGTGTGTGTGTGTGTTGTATTTATCCTGCATGGTATTCTCTGAGCTTCTTGGATCTCTGGTTTAGTGTCTGTTATTAATTCTGAAAAAATCTATGATCTTTTAATATGATTCCTACCCTGTTCTCATTCTCTCTTTTCCTTCTAGAATTCCAATTGTTCATATATCAGAATATAGTTCTTGGATACTCACTTCTGGTTTTGTTTAGTTAGTTAGTTTTTTATTCTATTTTTTCTCCTTTTGTTTCAGTTTAAGTAATTTGTTTTGGCCAACTTCGAGTTCATTGATTCTTTCCTCAGCTAAGTTGATTCTACTGAAGAATTTATTAGAGCATTCTTCATTCCATTACAGTGGTTTGTATTTCTTACATGTCCATTTGATTTTTCTTCTAGTTCCACTTCTCTACAAAAGTTACCCGTGTCAGCTTGCATGCAGTGTACCTTTTCCATCAGAGCCATTAAACTAATAATCACTATTTTGAATTCTTTGCCAGATAGTTTGAACATCAGTGACACAGTGAAGTCTGGTTCTGTTGGTTGCTTTGTCCCTTGAAAGTGTTTTTGTTTTTTTTTCTCCTGCCTTTTAACATGACTTATAACTTTTTATTAAAAGCCTGATATCTTGTATAGGGTAATAGAGTTTCCTGGAGTGGAAATTGGAAGTCAGAGCAATTATTTTATTCCCATTTTAAAGATGAAGAAATTTAGGCTTAGAAAAGTTAAATGACTTGCACAAGATGATTCAATTAGTGAGTGACAGAGTCAGAATTTGAACACTGCTTTTCAAATTCCAGTGTTCAAGTGTTGTCAAACGACATCACTGTCCTTTTCTGTTCCCTAATACATGTACATTCCTACACTGGAGGCCTCCAAGACATTTATTCATGCCACATGGCTTCATTTATTTCAGATATTTTTGAACTCCTAAGAAAGTTACTGAAGCCTATATAATGGTGAGTAAGAAATGGTTCTTGCCCTCAAGGACCATAGTATACAATTTCAACATGCATTTTTTTTTTTTTTTTGCTAAATGTCTTTTGATTCAATTTTTCTCAAACTATGGTGTTTAACTCAAAAACAACTGTGAAGACAGGGACACAACAGGAACGCAGTGGAAACCCAGAGCATGACAACCAATAGACTCAAGCACATGAATGAAACAAAGTTTGTGTCTGTTCCCAAAGAGGTCTAAGAATCCAGGCACTGAAAACTTACCTGCATATCAAGCCACACTCTGCATGAAATAGAAGAGGTGACATATTTGGACCTATGGTTTGAGAGAATTTCTCTCTAAAAAAATAATATGCAGACCAATGTGCTTCTTTTTATTCCTTTAATTTAAAATACATATTGCATGGCCAAATTATTGAAATAGTTAATAGAACTTCTTAGAGTAGCCATGGTTTTAGAAGTACAAGTTAGTTTAAAAAAAATAAAGGTGTTATATTAGTTTTCTATTTGCTTTAACATATCGTCGCCAAATTAGTGGCTTAGATCACGAATTTATTATCTTACAATTCTCTACATTGGAAGTCTGCTGTGGGTCTCATTGGAATAAAATCAAGGTGTTGGCAGGTCTGCATTCTTTTCTGGAAGCCTTATAGAGGAATCTGTTTTCTTGCCTTTTCCAACTTTCAGAGGCTGCTTGTAGCATTTGCTTGATGACACCTTTCCTACATCTTCCTACACATCCTTCTGACTTCTGACCTCTTCTTCTGCCTCCCTTTCACACTTCTAAAAATTCTGGTGATTACATTGGATCCTTCCAGATTATCCAGGATAATCTCCCTACATCAAGGTCAGCTGATTAATAACCTTAATTCCATCTTGAAACTTGATTCTCCTTTGCCATATAACAACATATGCACAGGTTCTGGGGATTTAAAAATAGACATCTTTGGGGTCCACCACAGGCATTGATTTAACTAAAAAATTTATCACCCTGGCTCTGAAATGGCACTTGAGATTCTACCAGGAGTACCCTTTCTCTCTCTCTCCCTCTCTCTCTCTCTCCTTTTTCTTAAATAAAGGGGAAAAGGGACAGGATGATTTGTTTCTCCACTGCTGTATGTGAGTCATTCAGTGTAGCTAAGCTGACATAATGACCCGGTTCCTGAAGTTTATTTACGAACATAAGACCAGGGGTCACCTGAGTGGCTCAGTTGGTTAAGCTTCTGATCTTGGTTTTGGCTCAAGTCATGGTCTCAGGGTGTGAGATAGACCCCATGTCACGCTCCATGCTTAGCAAGGAGCCTATTTGGGATTCTGCCTCTCCCTCTCCCTCTGCCCCTCCCCATGCTCATGGTCTCTCCTTCAGATAAGTAAATAAATCTTTAAAAAAAAAAAAAAGAACATAAGACCAGTTCAGAGTGGACCTGGAGACCTTACAGAATTCACTCTTTGGTATATCTCTTTGTTGCAATGGTCATTAATGCTCTTCAGCAAATATTTCCAGCTGTGTTCCTAAGCATTGGGTAGGATTTCAGTTGCTCATCTTTTTGGTACAAGCTATGGCCATATTACTTGCTTGGGCCAATGCAAAGTGTGTAGAAGGGACATGTGTCTTTTCCAAGTGGAAGTGTTAAAGAGAAAGAGGGCATTTATGATGGTGAATAACAGATTTCACGTGGTGGCTGTTTCACCAGCCTGAGTTTTAGAGTGACCACAACTGGGCGCCTGGGTGGCTCAGTTGGTTAAGCGACTGCCTTCGGCTCAGGTCATGATCCTGGAGTCCCGGGATCGAGTCCCATATCGGGCTCCCTGCTCAGCAGGGAGTCTGCTTCTTCCTCTGACCCTCTTCCCTCTTGTGCTCTGCCTCTCATTCTCTCTCTCTCAAATAAATAAATAAAATCTTAAAAAAAAAAAGTCTTAGAGTGACCACAACTTGAAGCAGAGCTCTCAGCTAATCCACGAAGGATATGTAATATGAGCAGGACATAGACCTTCATGATTTTTTAAAAATTTTTTTTAAAGATTTTTTTTAATTTATTCATTCGAGACACAGAGATACAGAGAGAGAGAGAGAGAGAGAGAGAGCATGAGCAGGGGGAGAGGCAGAGGGAGAAGCAGGCTCCCCGCTGAGCCAGGAGCCAGACGTGGGGCTCAATCCCAGGACCCTGGGATCATGACCTGAGCCAAAGGCAGACGCTTAACCATCTGAGCCACCCAGGTGCCCCTAGACCTTTGTGATTTTAATTCTCTGGGATTTTGGAGTTGTTTGAAACTACAGTAAAACCTAGTGCATTGTGCCTGATCTCACAGAATTCTCTTTTTGCTCTGGACTTCCAAAGATCCTCATCACTAACATGCAGTGATATGAGGATGGGATTGGAGAAAGGGAGATATGGAACTCACCTTGGCTAGTTGTTGAAGCAGTCAGAAAGCAGGCCCTATGCACCAGCTCCAGATAATAACAGTGAATACTGTGGCCTGTCGGTCTCTCCTCCTGAGGACATGGAGTGTGAACGGGGAATCACACTCAATCCTGATATCCTGATATCCTTCCTTGCCCACTGCACAGTCCCACAGAGCTGCTGCTATTTAGTGATATCATGGCATACCGTAAGCACATTTAACCCATGTAAATTCAATGCTACATGCTCATTTTCCTTTTTTAATTCTTTCATTCTCTGGCTGTCTCTCATTATTAAAAGCATGGTAAGCTTATGTTTTTTTGTATTTTTAATACATATCCTGCATTTCTATATAGTACATACACACACAAATAACGTTATGAGACTTTTTCACAAAAGGCAACAGGCCATAATTTATAAATTGTTAAGGAATTTTCAAAGGTTGTTTTGATTCCACACCACTTTCAAGATAGGCAATGACATTAGACCTCAAACTCCGCATTAGATGCTTCTAATGCTGCACCGTGATTCTGGTAGCATGTCAACAGAAGAAGAGGAGACTGGAGAGTCAGATATCAAGCAACAGTTATTGAGCAGACACTCACTCCTGACACCTTCAAGTTTCTGGGATAGGGTAAGACTGAGTTCCTGTCCTCCTTGCATGTGACCTTGGGGGCAGGGGGCATTGCAGATGGAAGGAGACATACTAGGAAGTAGATACCCAGCACATGTTGACTCTAGTTTCTCTTCATTTCCCAAGTGGCTTCTCTCAGGCTAACCAAGCTGATCAGTTCTCTTATTTGATTGAGATTGACAGATGACCCCTAACTTCTTTAAAGAATTTTTTAAAAACAACTTCTTAAAACAATTTCTCCCTAGTAAGAAATTTACTTATAAAATATGTCTTTTGAAAGATCAAGTGTTTTCTCTCTGTGCTGGAGAAGTGGGAACCCATCAAACGTGGGATATTAGAGCTACAAAGAACTTCGGTAAAGATCATCTTGTTCAATGCCCTTCCTTTACAGATAAAGAAATTGAAATCACAAAAAGTTAAATGAATTACTCAAATCATACAAATATTTAGAGATGGGGCCAAGAACAAAACCCTGAGCTCCTGATTCCTATACTTCCCATTGCATGGTATTTGTTTAAAATAATCCTAACAATAAGCTCCAAAACATAAAAGCTCTTGGTATTTTCTGGTGCAGCAGAATTTGTCTGTCACCCACATCTAAATACCTTCTTTACTTTTCCTCAAGAAATATAATAACTATATAACTGCCCATGTCTCCATTTCACTTCAGCTGCCAGAAATCCCAGAAACAAATTCAAAGTTCAATTATAACAACCATGTAGGAGCTTATTACCTGAATATCTGTGCTGTCTTTAACCATGATACTGATCTTCTGTTACAATTTCTATTTTCCTTAGCCTTGAGTTTTAACTTATGTTTTACCACTTTATTATATACATCTTTTCTGTTAGCTGTTACAAATTCCTAGTGGAACAAGATGGAATATCCATTATTAAATGACTCACACAATCAATCATTTTCTTTATAAGCAATACAAAAGAATAATTTTCCTGTGTTTGGGAGGAATTAAATTGACCTGTGGCGAATTGGAACTGGTATAAAATAATGGTGTATTCATATTTAATTAGACTTTCTTTAATGATAACCTGATTTGAAAAGTCAGAAGCAGTTCTTTTAAAATGATTATTAAATAATTATCCTTAAAGTAGAGCCAACTCCTTCAGAATAAATACATAATAAAATAGAATGCTAAAGTTTTGTGAGATGTATTTTTTAATTATTTATTCAACATGATATTATACATTCATTTTAAAAATATGTGCATATGTAATGGATATCAATTTGTATCAAGTATTAGTGCCTAAAAGTGCCCTTTTTCGTTTGTAAATTTTACATTTGAGCATACTTTAAGTATTAAAATGCATTAAGTAAAAGGAGAAGAATTTTTAAGTATTTAATTTTGCTTCCAAAGATACTAGGAGAATTGATAATTTTCTCTCCTTATACTTTAGTATTAACATAAGTTAAGCAATACACTTAATTGGTTTTTGTCCTAAAAATCTAATTTTTAATGTAATAATAATGAAAGAATGAAATAAATAACTTTTGATAGATTATGCCTATGAATAGATTTATTCGTTCATTTATAGTTTCAGTAGCCAGTACTTCCACTTATTTTATGCAGACAAATAAAAAATATATCTCAGTAATTTAAACCAAAAAAAGAAAAAAAATTCAGGTAAAAAATAAGGGACAAGTTGAAGTCATTTTTTTCTATGTGAAATCTTGGCCCCACCTGATGTGCTCATTGCTGACTCATGCATTCAATATAACCTGAAGATTTTTAATTTCTACTTTTTTTTTCCCTGAATGAACTAACAGTGCTTCAAAATAGCAATTAAAGAGATAATACACTTCACCTGTCTAATTATCAACAGGTCAGTGATCTGACCTGGCATTCTGTTAAACCATTAGCCTTCTTTTCTTGCAAAGGTGAAAAAAATGTGGTGACTTCATTGGAACCTTATCATTTAGAAAATGAGCTATAGTTTCATCGTATGAATCACTATTTAAAAAGTGTCCAATGGGGCGCCTTGGTGGCTCAGTCGGTTAAGTGGCCATCTTCGTCATGTGAGGATGACAGGAACCTGGAAAAGGGCACATGAAGTAAATTTACTACAAAGAAGAGTAAATGTCATTAAATAGTGAAGGCAATTAATATAGTTGACTGGAAATTTATCTTAAAAATTATAAAATTTCTAAAATTAGTTCATTTTATCAATATTTTTAAAATAACATGAATTGTGTAATAAACAAATAATGGATTCAGTGCTGATTGGAAGATCATAATTTTCCCTTCAAAATTGTCTGTTAACATGGCACTTTTGGTCACAATATTATGAACAGTGTTAGTACTATATTCAGTAGCCTCATCCATTTTGCCAATGTTCCCTTTAATTCTTTGATTCTCAAGTCAATCTCTTGTGAAAATATCTGTCATGTCATCACCCTCTTTGATCTTCTCTTCTTCCAATGTTAACTGATCTCACTCTACCAGATGCTTACTTAGAGATGGTTTGACGTGTGATAAAGATTTCTCCAGTATCATTTTCTTCTCCTTTCTGATCCCTGCATCTTTTGCAAGATTTCTTTCAATTGATTAGTATTTGATTTAGATAAAAGTCACATCCTCTGAACTCATTAACAGAAAACAACCATCGAAGGTGTTGATGCAATGCACAGAGATAAACACTCAAGTGGGAAGGATCTTCACTGGAGACTAATTGTTAGTGGTCGGTCCATTTGCTTTCTTACACAATCTTGAAACTGCAGAGACTAGCTAATGAATAACTGGGACACCTGATCTGTGGGGGGATAAGTTCCAATGACTTTAAGTTTACCAGATTTTCTCCAGGGTATGGCACTGCTGAAAACCTTTTCTATTTTCACAAACATTGTCTGTAGATGAGCAAATTATCTAATGAAGTCATACAGGTGCAATTGAATATTTCAAAAACTCAATCATCTGGAATCTCCACTGTAGTGAAGATTACAGAAGTCTTTGTGTTTACAAAATATCTCACGAGTATCAGACTATTTTTAATGTGCAGGTAGCAATTTAGATTGAATGTATGAAAAGGCATCAAGGAAGGTGAATAAATTAAATGTACCCTTTACCTGATAATTCTTGAGCCAAGTTTACCTATGAGTGCAGAGAACATAGATGCTAATATCTCAAATGGAAGACCAGGAAAGTCCATGTACGGGAAGGGGCACTGAGTCCAGGACCCTGGATCCAAACATTTATTATCTTACAAATATGCAAAGGTTTAGAGTATGTTGAAAAAGTACACTTAAAAAATATTCATTGTCTCATCAGAGTATCCTTGATTGGTATACAAAAGTCTACTCTTAACCAAATAAATATATCAAAGCATTTAACTGAGAAGGTTCACATAGTTCTAACGAAAGATCATTTGAATGTTCTGGTCACAGAGAAGATGGACATGATTAATGCAACATTCCACAGCTCCTGCTTCTGAGCCCACAAATGCCACTGACAGCATCACCTCTCAGATACATTCAAAACACTAAACTAAAGCTGAAATTACTCCTCTTTAATCTGTATTTTGGCTCATTTCTGTCTTCCTCAAAGGGATGAAGTTTTTATATTAAAGCCCTTACCTGGCAGCTGAGGGTAGGGAACACCTGATTCCTCTGCTCCCTTTCCTAATAAACTAGACGATCCCAGCTTGGCTCCCAGCACCCGACATATTCCCAGTAGTAGTCAACAAACAATAGATCAGTTTGGAGGGAGATTTTAAAGACACACTTTTACAGAAATTATTTCCATAGATGAATAGTGATGATAGCATTGAAGCAAAGTACATGGTTCCCTGTGGTAAGAAATGAGGATGGAGGGGAAGCCAAGGGCTTGATGATGGAAGCACCCACAGCCCATCCACCAAGATGGACTGCACATTTCCCTCATCCTGACTAAAGTTTAGACATCATATTCCTGACTCCAGCCCCAGGCTTCTCTTTTCTTAGAGCATTTTCTTTAAAAAAAAAAAAAAAAAAAATTTGTGCTTGCAAATGATTTCTCTGCCCCTTTGCAAAGCTTTTTTTTTTTTTAATTGTTGTTGTTTTTATGAGCCAGGAATGTCTTTGTTAAGCACCTGGAAACAGTCTCTTTGGAATGTAAACACCATAGGAGATAGCACCCAGATCTCCCAATTTCTATAGGAGGGAAAGAGCCTAGCTTCTGTAGGCACCTTTGTTCTAAGTTATAAAATTGTCTCCTATGGGAAGATATGAGAAAGTTTACTTTTCCTTTGGTAGGACCAATTAACACCACCAGCACCTCTGCTCTTAAAAACTCTCCTACTCTTTGTTTGAAGGGAGTTGAATTTAGACTGCTTTCTCTCCTTTTGCAGTAGCCCTGTATAAAGTCTTCCTTACCTGGTGAACTTTGTCTGGTACAATTTTTGCTTTGACATTATGTTTAGGAACCTGGACTATGCCTAAGTTAGTTAGCAGGACAGTGGTGGAAGAGCTCAGACCTGGGGGTCCCACAACCTAGACTGGAATCCTGATTCCACTGCTCCACAAGGCAGTTAGTGGACAGTTTGTACAATAAATAGGAAGTTGTTTGAATGGATGATCAACACTGAACATCAGCACTGATTAAATTCACTAGATAATTGCTGGATTTTCCCTATTGCTTGGCTTTAGTGCAAAGTCATGGATGAAATGAACCCGTGAGTGTGGTGTCCATTCTGATGCATTATTTCTGACTTTTTGCAAGCATATCAGTCATAATTAGCCTCACTAAATTTGGCATGTTGTTTTGCCCCTGGCATTTCTACATCAGTCTTGCCCTCTGAAGCAGGTGAATACGGCTTAATGAATAGCAACATTATTTAAACTTTGGTTCCTTGTTTTTCTTGGTAACTTTACTTTCAAGAATCATAATGATTCAACCTAAACAGAACAACTACTGAGCTTCTGTGGCATCCAAATAATCCGTGAAAATATTGCAGCCGACATGTTTGTTTTCAAGACTCTCCAAAGAAGGCTTTCCTAGCAATTGTAAAGCAGTCCAACTATTTCAAATTCCAGTGATCTCTGTGAACTATCCCTACCCTTAAGAACATGTACTGCTCTCTTTCTTCCATTGCCTTTCCATCAAAATAATGCCTCCTTTACTCCCATATTAATAGGCCAAAGTAATAGAAACACCTGCAAGAAGGCAAATAGACTCTGAGTTCTTCTGAAAGTAAAAAAAAGAAACAAAACAAAAAACAAATAGAAAAGGGGAATAACAGGTGTTCCATTGCTAATTATCCAGCTGCTTCATTCTTTTCTCTTCGAGTCCTGCTTTCTTTGAGCCCATGAGTGGAGAACCCTGAAATGTTCAGATACATATTTAATCTTTCAGATCATTTGGATATTTCATTTCCATGATATTCAGTACACAACTCTTTGGGAACATTTAATTTACTTTTGATACTGTGTAGACAGTGTTGTGTAATGGAAAAAATCTCAAGGCATGGAATTGGAAGACCTGGGTGTAAGATGTTCTTTGATGTACTGTGTGATTTTGGCCAAATTATTTAACTATCTTGAATCTGTATATTAACGTTTCTTGACCCAATTCTCACTACTTGTGTGCAGAGAAAACTAAGCAACCTATGTGAAAATGCTGACTTCATCAGAGCAATATTCAAGTATTATTTTCCTTAATCTTTTACATATTCTACTTTTATATATTGCTTTTTTGTTTTTTTGTTTGTTTCTCTCCATCAATGCAATATAAATGCCATGAAGGTAGGGCTTTCGATTTTATTCACGGTAGCGTCTTGAACACTTCATACAATTCTTGGTGCTCAGTAACCTTTTCTGCGTACAAAGTGTCTATTAGAACTTAACACATTGTTAGAAAGGAATCTCATTTTGATTGAGCATTTCAGAAGAAATTAAATGCTTGTGCATTTCTAGAAGATCTTGCCTAAGAAAATGAGAGGCTCAGAGGTAAATTTGAATTAGTGGCCAAAAGGTTTGGGATATATAACTGACTATTTATTGATGTTAGCCCTTACACTTGTAATTTTTTTGGAGGGTGAACTTCATTCATCTACAGTGGAAAATAATTGAGCCATTCAGGCAATCCTACAGTACACATCAAGAACACTGATATAAGCAAGGCTTCCTTTTGGTTGCTGTTTGTGGGTCTATCACAATCAGCTTGTAGCTACATTTGAGACATGCACATCAGATTCTCTGAGAAATCATAATGTAGACACTGTGAAGGTATACATAAAAGATAGTAATCTTATCTCGAAAAGGTTTTGAAGGGGAAAGAAAAAGTCTTGTTCTCTTAGTTGTCATATTTTAGCTTAAATCTTTCACAAGGGAAGACCTTTCTTACCGGGATGATCTTCTGTCTAGGACACATTCATTTCACTTTGCCGAGAAACAGTCTAATAAGCTGGATGGTCTGCTGCATTCTCTCCCTGAGCTACAATTAACAGCAGCTCCTAAACTTTGAGCCTTTGTTTTCCCTCTTTGCCTGTGCCACATAGATGTTCAATTGGCTGTTTGCAACTATAACTTGCCATTAAATATTAAATTACAGAATTTGTCTCAGAAATATGTTTATTGTACTTTGAACACTTTGGAAATAAGAGAGTGAGTGTTTCAAGGCACCAAGCAGCCTGGAAGTCTCTTTACATAATCTCCCTATCTGGATTTGCTCACTGCTCTCAGTTCACTTTTCTTGGTGACATCTAATGAGGCAACAGCATCAACCTGCAGTGACAATGGCTATATTGTCCTAATAATGATGAAACACGTTCATCTGCTCAACCTCAGTAAAATTCCGTGCTCCGTGTCCCCTAGAAAGGATGAAATGTGATTTCCAAGAACAAGGCAAGGTGTCTTGAATCTTGGCTATTTGGGAATCTATGGAGTTATACAATCTGAAGTGCATATTTATATGCATTTTATGGTCTTTTTATTGAGTGAACTTTTAGGTTGCTATGATTCATATGTGACATTACACTTGAGGTTCCCATTAATAATAGTTGCATATAGATTCCAACTATTTAATAATTTGTGTTCTGATTGCTCTATTCTCATGTCTACCTTTAGGAAGCAGCAATTCTTACCCTTGTCAAATTTTATCTCAGAAATACATACTGCAGAATGAGTGACAAGAGTATTCATTGCTAACCTTCCAACGGAGATGCTGGTCCCAGCTCTAGGCCTTGATTTCACCTCCCGAAAGCAGAAAGATTGGGCAAAGTTAGCTTTAAAGATGAAATAAGAAAACCGTACCAGCTAAACTTCAATAATTGAGATTAATTAGCCTAGATGAAAAAAATACAGTTGAACAGTTTGATGATGCCTTGTGGTATATAGTAGAGGCATTTGTGATTAGGAATATGATTTACACAAAAAAGGAAGAATGTTGCTATACTATTACAAGAATGCTTTCTTAGGTGGGTTAAATAATAAACCTTATAAATGGATAGTTGGCTTAAAAATAATTTATCTAAAATTGTGCAAAGATATAATTTAGCCAGTAATATCAATTATTCCAATTTCTGAAGGGCTGCCCAAATTAGAATTTCATTATTTTTAACTAAAATTTTCCTCTCAAATATAAAACTTAGAGGAATCTCTAAGTGCCTTTGGTTCACATACTCTTCCTATGAAGTGGAAAGTACAGATGTATTTTTCTCTTGCAAGCTCAATGTTTTCAAGCATTATAGCTTAGGACTTAATATGATGATCTGCATTTTGTCTGTCTTTTTATTAGTCCATTCACTTACTTATATTTTTAGTTGAGTGAACTCATGAGAAAAGAAAAAGTAGATGTTTGAGTCTTTCCTTCATTTCTGCATCTCATTCTGAAACCTGATCATTTTTAAGTTGGTTATTTAAAAAATTAAACCAGAGTGGAGTCATAGAAAAATTGATCATTCTATCTGTCTCTCTAACATATTGGATTGTGCTACTCAACTTCCATTAGGGTAAAAAAATGCCTTGTAGAGAAAGCAATTTAGATCTGGCAGGGAGGAAGCATGCATCCTATCTGAATTCTGTACGTGAGTCACTTACCTAAGCTTTTTCTACAAAATGAAATCTATAAACCCAACAACAATGTATTGTTATAATGAATTTATAACACAAAATGTAAGATTCAGTGATTATCAATAAACTCAGATATTGTGTTTTCTGTGCCTTGGCATTTTGATATATTGAGTAGAGGTAAACTTGCTTTAAAGTATGGCTGCTTTTCAAGAAAAAGATTGTATGCTGTATTTATCTGCATATGAAGACCATCTTTTTAAAACTTTCCAAACTTTTCAACACTTACCCTGCCAAATATGATGTGTTTTTGAAGTACAGTTCTGTAAATGATTTAAAACCAGGTCCATCTTGAAAAATGTGTCACTTTAGCTATATGTTAATCTTCATAAAAAATGAAGATGGTTTTATTTAACTTCCAAGGGGTGACATATAATAAGTATTATTGCCATTGCTGTTTCTGTTTTGCTACAGCATGCTGCCATTGCATGAAATAACCGAATGACTAGGTATCTTTAGGTCACTTAATTATCTACTCCTTTCTCCACCCCACTACTTCTAATTCTTCATGAAAAGCTTTTCAGGAAATGGGTCAGTTGTTTTTAATTCACATTTTTCTCATCCTTGAAACCTGTTGGTACTATTTTCCTCTCTCTGTGTGTTCTTCCCCACACCATCAGATAACTTTGAAAGGCCTATGAGTTTTAATTCCAGCAATATAACAAAGTTATTCATCAATCCTCTTGCTGAAAATGACTGAATTTATAATAAAACATTTTAAAGTTTACTAAAAGAATTGAAGGGTGGATATGATAATAAGGAATTATTAGCTAAATATCAACAGACCATCAAAGAAAAACAAAATCTTAAAAGTAGCTAGAAGAAAGATACATTACCTTTAAAAACTAACAATGACAGCTGATATCACAAAAACAACGATGGGAACCCAAAGATAATGAGGTAATATCGTCACTGTATGAAGGAAATAATTGCCAGTTTAGAATTCTATGCTTTGTGAAAATATCTTGCAAGAGTAAATAAATATATATTCTCATAGGCAAAAACTGGGAGTGTTACTAAAGAATATTATAAAAGATTTTAAACATACAATGGTTACATTAAAAGTAAATGGACTAAATGCTCCAGAGAAAATGCAAAGATTATCATTTGGATTTTGCAAAATCAAAGAAAGTAAGACATATTTAAAACTTAAAATACTAAAAGGATGGAAAAAAATACATAATTCAGGAGCTAACCAAAGAAAACTGATGTTGCTTTTATCAGACAAAATAACCTTTAAAACAGAAGAGCATTGCCGGAAGTTAAGTATGTCACTGCATAATGGAAAGGGTTGAATAATCAGCAAGGCATGCCTACATTTTAAATTTGTATTCATATAACAAAGTATCCTTAAAATTAAAACAAAAATGGACAGAAATAGAAAAAGAATTTATCCAAAAAATATCTGTATGAACTTAGAAGATCTATCACAATCAACTTAACTCAATGTACATACCTAGACTATGATAACCCAAACCTGCAGATTACATATAACATTTACAGAAATTGGCCACATAATTGGATTATAAAGCAGTTCTTAATACGAAGATCAGTGTTATGCACACCATGGTGTCTGAGTAAAATGCAATTCTACTGTAAGTCAGTAATGAAAAGACAAATTGAAATTTTCCATATAAATTGAAATAAAATCAACAAAATTATAATGAAAATCAAAAAGTCTTTGAATTGAAAGATAATAAAGGTACCACATTTCAAAACTTGTGGAATGCAGGTAAAGCTATCGTAAGAGAAAAAATTTATGTCCTTAAAGACATACATTAAAAAAAATGAAAGGAAAGCTTAAAGATGATAGTGAATATCGATCTCCTGAGATTTTAAAAAGAAACAACAAAATAACCTTCAAGAAAGTAAATAATAATGAGATCGAAATTATATGATTGAAAATTAACGTAGTACTGTGAAGGATAGACAAATCAAAAGATGGTTCTTTGAAGAGGCAAAAATCCCTGACATGTTTAATTTAAAAAGGGGATAGGTAAAGCACAAAAAAGTGATTTTAGGAATGACAAAAAAAAAAAAGAACATTACTACAGATACCACAGACAAAATTATAGTAATGGTATAAAACATCATGTCAATACATATATATACAACTTGGATTAAAAAGGCAATTTTAAATAAAAATAGAACCTACCAAAGTAACTGAGGAAGAAATAGGAACCATGATAAACATTAGAGATACTGACTCTGTAGTTAAAACCCTGCCAACAGGAAAGCTCCACTCCCAGACAGCCTCACTGGAAGAGTTAATTCCTATAGCGCCAGAACACTTCCCGCAAATAGAAGAGGAATACCCTAAATCTCTTTTATGAAGCTGGCATAACCTTGATACCAATCTGACAAGGGAAGAAAAGAAATACGGTCAATCTCATTCACAATCACAGAGGGAAAAAAGTTCCTAACCAAAATATTAGCAAGCTAGGTCCTACAATATATAAAAAGGATAATACATTTGTAATCAAATTGTGAGTTGATCTCAGGAATTGAAGACTGATTTAATATTACAAATCAATTATAATTCATCAAATTAACATTCTAAAGGAAGAGAGCAATATGGTTATATCAGTAAATGTAAAAAGACATTTGATAAAATGCAACATCCTTTTATGATTAATAGGATAAAAATACTAGAAAAATGTAAATAGACAAGAACTTCCTTAATAAAAACCTACAGGAAACATAATACATAGTGGTATAACTTTAAGGATTTTTGCACTACTCTATTCAACCTTTCACTGAAGATCCTAGCCAACACAGAAAGACAATAATGAGAAACAAAAAGTAGAAGGTATGGCAAAGGAGGAATCAAAACTCTCGACATTTGCAGTTTAGTTGATTGTGTGCACAGAAAGCCCAAAATATCTGCAGATGAATTATTAGGATTAATAAATGAGTTTATCATGTTTGCTGAATATAAATCAAAGCACACACATAAAGTACATTTTTTCATATGAGCCACAAACAAAAAGTGAGATTTAAGAAGAAAATTTGTATACTTCAATAAATATGAATTTTTTAGGACTAAGTCTAAAGAAAGCAGACAAGACCTTTCCAGAGAAAACTGTAACCCTTAGTGAATGGCATAGATTGGAGGTCTTCCTATATGACCACAGATGGTGCTATAGGCCATGCCCTCACACCAGGTATCTCCTGCTTTCATTGCTCTGATATTTTACCGCCTTTGTCTTCTCTGACGTCTTTATCCACACAATAAAATTTCTTGAATTCTAATCATGTACTGCTAACTATCAGTCATGGAGATGCAAAGATAATTTCACTGTCTCCTTATTCACCTTCGCTCTTATAAATCTAATATATAAGATATAGATATATTATTTTTTCATAGTTATAATGACTTTCTAGCTGTTGAGATTTGAGGTAATACACTATTGATTTGAATTAAGAAAAAAAGGACTGGAGCATACCTCCAGGTAAGCATTGTAGAGAAACTTGATTACAAGGCATTCAATTTCCATAAAAATCTGTTGCCCTGTTTTTCTCTTAATATTAATCTTAGTATTAAAATATTAAACTTAAGAAGCACAAAATGCTCCTCACCTATAGATAGCCGTAAACTAGGTTAGAAGGATCTGAAATTCTTATCTGCAAGATGTGGATTACCTTTTGATGCAATAAAGATGTGAAGCCCAATCACACATCCAGCACATTACTCAAGACAGACGCTATCTGAAAATATGCGTGGTTTTTGAACCCTTTTCTGAGGTTTTTTTGTTTTGTTTTGTTTTTAACTGTTAACAACCTCATCATCTAGCTACTTTTGTTCTTTTTAAAGACAGCCTGCTTGAGTGTGCCTTTCTCCTTGAATGACACTAAAATTTCTGTTTCTTTTTTCCCCCACCCTGTTCCTCTCCTGTCTCCTCTCCAAATCTGCTGGTGTTTGTAACTCCTTTGTTGTGGGTGTGGTCCTCTCCATCAGCCATGTGGGTAGTTGAACCAAACTCACCTACCAGCCTCTCTGCTGCCTTGTCCACCAGGAGACACTCCCAGGAATCCAGGTGGGTTGTGGAGTGTGGGGTCCAAGGGATGTATGCAGCCAAGTCATAACCAGGACCTCCACTTTCATTCCAGCATCCCATGGGCCCCCTGGGTTCCCAACTCTAAGATTTTGACCCTGACTGCTGGCTTTCTGGTTTGCAACACTATTTCTGCCAAGCTCCAAACTGCAGTGCATGTTATCTCTTTCTTACCGTCAAATTTTACCCTTTCTGTGTCCCATAAATGACTCTAAGGCATTCGCAGGGACTCCGGTATCAAGTTTTGCTAGGTGGCAGAAATGTTTAGTTAGGTGGGGCTTTCCTCATCCCTGAAATCACAAAAGGGGGGGGGGGTTTATTCCACTTTCATGGAGACCAGGAGCTGGCAGTGTGTTTGGCTGAAGCCCCCCTCTTCCCTTGGGACTAACCATCCCACCTGGTGCAGCAGCCAGCGACACCCCCTCTTGTGAACCCCCCCCCCTTTTCTGCAGCCCCCTTTCTGGGGCCCAAACCCCCCCCCCCCCCCCATAAAATGGGAGCATTCGAAAGAAAAACAGTTCTTAAGGAACTTAGCCTGTGACAAAAGCAAGTGGTGCTACGTGGAGACAGCTGGGCACCTGGGAGAGAGCACAGACCAGGGGTCTGGTTCATCTAGGTTTGCATCTCAAATTGTGCCACTTAACTGTGTAACTCTGAGCAAATTCTAAACCTCTGAGTCTTATTCTTATGAAGATAATAGGCTAGCAGCCCCTCCACTGTCCTGACGCTGTGAGGCTATGAAGTGACAAAGATAAAGATCCCGTCATAACGATGGAGGTAGAGTGAATGTCAACCAGGTGTACCTGTTACTATTGGCTGAGACTTTCTCCCTTTAATAGCAGCAAATCATGAAGAGTAACTAGTATTGGTCCCATTTGACAGATGAAGAAACTGAGGCTCAGGGAGATTAAGTAAATTTCCTAAGGTCAAACTAATAAAAGTGACATTTGGGACCCAAATTCAGGTCTTCTGACTTCCACCATGCAGTCATATTTTAACTATATCACATGACATAAGAAGTTTTTCAGTCTTGACATATTTATATTAACTGCTAGTCTTCTCATCTGGCATATTTGTTTAATGTGGAGATGTTGTCACATCTCTTCATTTATTGTGGTGGGTTCAAATATTGCAATTATAATTTACATGAGTTTCATCTTGACAAAAACCATGTCATTTCCCTCATGGTTTATATGGATTATTTCTAGCTATTTGATAGTTTCACCAACATTTGTATCTCAGGATTGTAGACCATCACAGACAAAAGCATGAAGTGAGAACTGAGAGCCTGTCTTTACTTTTATCTGACAAAGACAAATCGCTAAGATTTTAAGTGGTGCCGTTTATTGACCCTACCATATTTACTGAGCACTGACTAATAATTGCCAGGTGTTGTGTTAGGCACTTTGTGAGGTTCAGTAGTGAATTAGATGTTCTTTCTCACCTCGAGAACTAAATAACAAATTTGGAAAGAAAGCCTAGCAATTTTAATTGAACCCGAGCTAGACTGGAGAACCCATCTTCATTTGATATAAAATACAGATGTGCCTTAAAATGGAAATTGATACATTTTAAATTGATAGGTGAAGATCTGTTTCCTGAATTGTGATTTCCACAGGTATCGTATCTTGAAAAACCAACAAAGATTCCTGCATTTGTGGAGTTTATTGCCTGTGGGGTGTGTGGAGACTCATAAAAAATAATAAACACTAAATAAATACATTCCGGAATATTAGAAGATGATACTGATACTGAGAAAAGCAGAGCAGGATAGGAAAGATCGGAAGCCAGGGATAGGGAGGTCTGGGTGGCAACCGTAAACAGGATGGTCAGGGGAAGCTGCATCCAGAAGAGGCCTTCGAGAAAGACCTGACGGAGGTGATAAAGGGAAGTGTGCAGGTCTCCGGGCAAAGAGCATTCCAGGGTAGGGAAGGCACTAAGACAGCAGAACAATGAGGGGGAGATGAAGAGAGCATGGAGAACATGAGGTCTCAGAGTTGATGGGGAGTCCAGGCATTAGGGCCTTACAGCCCACGGCAATGACGTATGGCCTTCCTGGAAATGAACTGCAGTGATACTGCAAAGTTTTGAGCACAGAATAGACCTAAAATAACATTTTGTGTTCGACTATGTTCATTTAACAGAGCAATATTTTCCTGCACCTTTTTCTTGGGCGGGAGAAGAGACATTATCTTAATGTCTGCATACTAAATCCATCAGTGTATCTATTGGTGAACATATTATTTATTTCCAGCTTTTTCTATTAATAATATTGAGTTGAATATCTCAGTACGTACTTGATCTTGCTCTCTGTGCTCTAGAATAGATTCCTATAAAGGGCGTTCCCGAGTGACAGGTGTGCACGGATAAAAATCTTGAAAAGCATGCACATTGTTTTCCTTAGCAGTCATGTCAATTTATATACTCCCTGAAGCAACATGCATTATATCACACATTATTTTTTTTAAAGATATTATTTATTTGAGAGAAAGAGAGCACGGGGGGAGGCGGGGAGGGATGGAGGGAGAGGGAGAAACAGACTCCCAGGTGAGCAGGGAGCCCGACATGCAGCTCACTGCGGGCTCCATCCCAGGACCCCAAGATCATGACCTGAGATGAAGACATACACTTAAATGACTGCACCACCTAGGCACCACTTCATATAACTGGATTTAAGTATAAATGTCCAGGGGTGCCTGGACATTGTTGTTTAAGCATCCACCTTCGGCTCAGGTCATGATTCCAGGGTCCTGGGATGGAGCCCCACGGCAGGCTCCCTGCTCAGCAGTGAGTTTGCTTCTCAATCTCCCTCTGCCTTCCCCCTGCTTATGCTCTCTCTCTCTCTTGCTCTCTCTCACTTTCTCAAATAAATAAATTAAAATCTTAATATATATATATTTATATATATATATATATATATATATATCTCCAGCATGCATGGTTTAAATCTGGATCCCACCCCTCTAGTAACAGTTCTTTAATTCAGTTGCATGATGTGATGTTTGTGATGACTGAAGCAGGGCTCCATGGAAGCCTAACTCCCAGTATCTCCAGAAGAAAGGGTTTCCCAAGCAAATGAAGAGGGCAAACAGAAACACAGAGGGAACATATTAAATACCTTAGAAAAATTTCTCTTATGTATTTATTAAAGTAATCTTATTAATTTTTTTTCAACTAAAGTAGCATTTTGGCAATACAGCTACTTTTCCCTAGAAACAGTTTCAAATCAAATTTTCACCAATATCGGACTAGTCTTTTGTGAGTTTTGCAACTTTGCTTCAATTTTCTGGATATTTTCCCATGTTGATAGATACAAAACTGTGCCTGAATGGGCCACATCTTTGTACAGTTTTAGACCAATTGAATGAATTCTGTGTCTTCTTGGATTTAAAAAAGCCTTAATTATTCTTCATCTTATAATCTTGTGATAATAGTCAAGAGTCAGCATAATTATGAAAATCTTTACTGTATATATTTTCAAAACCTAGGTCTGAGAACAGAAAAGAGAAATGTCACCATAAGAAGCACTTATACATTTATTCAAAAGGTCTGCATATGTTATATTTAATTTAATAAATAAATCTTTTTTCAGAAGTGCTGGAAATCCAACAGGGAAACTCTTAAGAATAAATTAGCTTATAGGGCTTAATGTGATATCATTTCTCAATTTAATATTGAGTACTAACCCTATGCCAACATTACATTGCTGGTTTACGAGAATAACCCTTTTTAACCACCAGAACAGTTCTATGACAAAGCTTCTATTATAATCTAATCTGCATTTTACAGATGAGGAAACCAAGGCTTAGAGAGGTTTCAGTAACATGTCCAATTCTTTTTTCTTTTTTTTAGAGAGGGAGGGGTGTGTGGGAAGGGCAGAGAGAATCTTAAGCAGGCTCCATGCCCAGAGCAGAGCCTAATGCAGGGCTCAGTGTCACAACCCTGAGATCATGATCTGAGCCGAAATGAAGAGTCGTATGCTCAACAGACTGAGACATCCAGGCACCCCTCCCATTCCATCCAGATAGTAAATGGTGAGAGTGGAAACTTGAATCTGGGTTTCTCAAATGCCAGAGCCTGTGCTTTGTCAGGGTTTTGGCTGCATTAGGACTGATTTGGATGTCATGGTCATAGAAGCAAAGGATTAGATGGAATATGAGAGATCACAGTGGAAAAGAACATGGTATAGTGCTAAGAGAAGCAGGTGAAATCTCAGATCAGTTATTTACGAGTAATATAATCTTGGATTCTATTATGTTAACCTCTAATCCTTAGTTTCTCATCTATAAAAGGGGTATAATTAAAAGACTAAGTAAGGGGCGCCTGGGTGGCTCAGTTGGTTAAGGGACTGCCTTCAGCTCAGGTCATGATCCTGGAGTCCCGGGATCGAGTCCCACATCGGGCTCCCTGCTCAGCAGGGAGTCTGCTTCTTCCTCTGACCCTCCCCCCTCTCATGCTCTCTCTCTCTCTCTCTCTCCCTCTCATTCTCTCTCTCAAATAAATAAATAAATAAATAAAATCTTTAAAAAAAATAAAAGACTAAATAAAATATCTCTTAGAGCTCTAAGCACCCACTATACATTAAATGATAGTAATTGTTGTTAAAAGTAACACAGAGAAGATTTTATAACAGCACTGGGCCAGGTGGTTTGATGGAAGAGCAGAAATCCTTGGGAGCTGAGGTGGTTACCATAACATATATTCTGAATGTATCTGAAAAGTCTAGATGCAGCAGAATGCAGTGACATACATAAAGTGTTTTGACCATGGAAACAAATAGACACTTAAAAGTTTTTTTTTTTTAGAAACAAAGGACTTAGGGATAAATACTTCAGTAGGAAACATGTAATAGTTTTCATGGATAAATACATATTCATGAAACACTTACTTAGCAACAGTGATGTGTACTTTTTGCCTTACGTTTAAATAGTCTTTTTGCAAACACCTTTGCAAGATATTTGTCTTGCAAAATTTCCCTATAGCCCTCATTAGCAAAAAGAAAAAAGGAAGCTAAGCTATCATGCTGTTTTGCCTGAGCTTTTCTGAACAAGAAGATACAGCTTTAAAATGATTTCTCGTGGTCTTGGTGGAGCTTGAGATTGTGAAACAGCTTTTTAAGGTCCAAAGCTAATAAACCCCATAGTAGTGGTTAAATTCATGAGGACATTACTTGCTATCACCTCTTTTCTTAGAGATAATATATGGATTTGCAAAGCACAGCATCTGAGACACACAAGATATTGTTCAATATATGTTCTATTATATATTATATATATATATATATACTGTTGAATATGATGTTACATGTATATAGATATATACCTGTATACGCACACACACACACACACACATACACACACACACGTACTTTTCTTATATAAAGAAGTTGACTGTTTTTTCTATCATAATCTACTTATTTTTGCACGGTATCTACATATGATGAGGTTTATGTTTTACTGGATATATCTGACAGATTTGAGAGTTGCCTGAATAAAAAGTCTCTTTTGAGCAATTTTCAATTTAATTTCTCATGATAAAAGATTTCAGCCCGACTAGTACTGAAAATAGAGAAATCACTAGCCCCCGGTGTACAAATTGTCTACCAAATGAATTAACTATGTTATAATCATATGTCTTTTTTGTTTATGTTTTTTTAAGATTTTATTTATTTATTTGAGAGAGAGAGAATGTGTGCACAGGTGTGCCTGTGGGGGACAGAGAAAGAGAGTGAGCATAAGCAGGGAAAGAAAGACTCCCCACTGAGCAGGGACCCCAACATTGGGCTTGATCCCAGGACCTGGGATCATGACCTGAGCCAAAGGCAGACACTTAACCGACTGAACCACCCAGGCACCCCTGTTTATGTTTTTTTATTAATCAAAATTAGATTAGAGTACAGCTAATTTGAAGCCACTATTTCTGCTAAGAATAAGCTACTTGTTTTATGATTAATAATGAATGACCTATTTATATTCTGCTTATTATCATTTGCTAGTACCCAAACTTAGGTTTGCAACAGTAGTTTCACTGATTTGAGGACAAAAATGATAATCAAGTGTGTCAACTATCTTTTCTTTTTTTTTTTTAAGATTTTATTTATTTATTTGACAGAGACAGACACAGCGAGAGAGGGAACACAAGCAGGGGGAATGGGAGAGGGAGAAGCAGACTTCCTGCAGAGCAGGGAGTCCGATGTGGGGCTCGATCCCAGGACCCTGGGATCATGACCTGAGCCGAAGGCAGACGCTTAACGACTGAGCCACCCAGGCGCTCCTCAACTATCTTTTCTTAAAAAGAAATATTCTTCATTCTTAAATCATCTATCATAGTTTTTTGTTACATTGTTAAAATGGTCTTTCTTTGAAGAATTATGGTGAAAGCAGAGGTAGGGATTTTTTTTTAAATGTCCTTATTGGGAATAAAAGGATGGCCACTTTATAATCTTCTTGATGTTTTTATTGTTATTTCACTGGTCCAAGAGATGGGAAAGTCTGGAATTCACCATTCTATAGTTACTCAGTTGCCTTTAAATATTGAAGTAGGACATTTAACAGTGTTTCTAAATATTTTCCAAAATTTGGATAGTTGTTCCTTCTGATAAGCTTACTGAAGTCTTACAGAATTAATGAGGACCATTTAGGTCTTTCAGCCTCTGATGAACTGGTGACATATTTAATTTGTATGGATTGCATGATAAGAAAATCATGTTCTGATGTCTCCAACCTAGGAAAGAAAAGAAGGAGCAGGAGAGTATAAAAGCACATACTGTATACAAAAACTTTTGCACCAAACATTTGCTAAAAATGCAAGACAAATTTTATTTGAGTTACTGCAGTCGGAGAGAAAGACATCAGTATAGAACACTGAGCTCAATTCCACATATAACAGGGACAAATGGGAACTTACAGCCAATAGGCAGAGTGAGGGGAGGGGGTCAGTGTACTAAGTGGAAATACTGAGGGTAGGGGGATCCTTGCTAAAATAGCCTAACAGTACTCCTGCTAAAAGCCAACCAAGGACCTAGTTATCAAGGGTGAGGGATGAGGAGAGATGTCAAGGGTGGAGGGATTCTTACTAAACTGACGTAGCAGGATTCCTTGCTAAAAACTGGGCTCAGTGGGTCAAGGGCGGGGATGTAGTTCAAGGTCAAGATCTAGTTGAAAAGACACTTGGGGGAGCCTGACTAAAGTTTGGCCAAGGAGAAAGCCTTTGTCAATAGACTAGTCAGAAGGTGAAGGTAATGTTCAATGATTCATTAGTTGCTTTTTATCACCCAGTGCTCATCACATCACGTGCCCTCCTTAATAACCAACATTGAACACTACACCAAAAACTAATGATGTATTATATGTTGGCTAATTGATTTAAATAAAAAGGAAAAAAATTAAAAAATTTTTAAAAAGAAGATGAAGGTAAGAGAAACAAACATCATGGGATTTTAAAAACAAATTGGTTTTTGAAAGACTGACCTAAACCTCTGAGCTTCATGTAACATGTTAATCCCTTTGGCTGAGAGTAAAATAAGGACATCCACTTGAGCACACTTTCATTTTGAACCACGTGAAGTTGTGTTTTAAAGTCCTCTAAATTCTTAGTTGTGGTATGTCATTAAACTGAATTTAATGAGGCCATCTCAATTCCCTTTTAAAGTTCTCTTCTGATAGAGGTGAGCTTTTATTTATTCTCCAGTCTTGAGATGGAAGGATTTAGTATAAAGCTCAAGAGTAAATATCCTTAATAGGATAGAGATAATCAAAGGAATGGTGATTACTACATTTTACTGCAAACATTCTATAAGTGGGCAGGAGATAAGAACAAATCCTACCTTTTAGGTTCTGCTAAATTTATTTTAACTTTACACTTCGTTTACTTGACATTTGAGCAACAATAGCAGCAGGATCCCTTTTCATTAAATCTATCCTGGGAAACTCTTTAAATGATCTCCTCAAGGGTGGCTTATCTCACCATCTGTCACCACTGCAAAAAATTGAGCATTGAATTCAAACACTCTTTTGTGCCTAATCTTTTGATGTCCACCAGGATGCTCAGGAAGATAAGAACATTAATAAGTATTAATTCAGCATCCTCCACTGGCTGGCGCTGTTCTCCATCCTAACAGGTCCGGGTTCTTTCAGTATTTACAGCCTAAAGGGGAGACAGACAAATATTACAAAATTATATGCCATTTGACAAGTGCTGTAACAGGACATGGTACAGGGTGTTGTTGGAATACACAAGAAGAGTGTCCATCCCACTTCTTGGGTTAGGGTAAGGTTGGGAATAGAGGACGTGGTTAGAGTGTGAGTGTGTTTGTGTTTGCATGAGGTATTGGTGATACGTTGGAGAGGAGTAGTGGCCTCCTTGGGGAGGAAGGAGGTGCAAGAGGTAATTTATAAATGGAGACCCAAAAGGTAGAGTAGGTATTATTCAAGAGGAAGGAGGAGGCCTGGGATGGGTGTTCTTCAAAGAAGAACTACCATGTGCAAGGATCCAAGGGCAAATGGGAATATGTATTTAATTTAACATGTCAGATAAATGCTTCTCAAATTCTAACGGGCAGGTGAATCCCCCAGGTTGAATGTTAAAATGCAGATTCTGATTCAGTAATTCTAGGGAGAGACCTGAATTCCTGGGTATATAACCAGCTCCTAAGCGGTATCAATGCTGTTGGTTCACAGACCAAACTTTGAGTAGCAAAATATAGGCAACTTGATTTCCAGTAACAGGACACTTATCTCTCTCTGGAGAAGTCACTGACTCTTCTCTAAGCCGTTGTCACTGCTGATGACCTACTTATTCACACTGCATGAATCCTTGATGATTGTACTGTGGTGGTAACTCAGCACCTCATTCACATATGATATTTTCTGTAAGGGAGACTACTTCTCTTCCCATTGTATTTTTAAAGTCACTACTTCAAACTCTGCTTTTGTACTTTCTTTTCCACTTTGATCTATCTCCTCATTGAAACACATTTAGCAGTTTCAGCATGAAACCAGTCTGAAAGGATGTGCTTAAGAAATACTGTCAACATTTGTCAAAATCAAAGAAAATGTCCCAGGGAAGAACTTGCAGGCTTCTCCATTAGGAGCAACTTATAAGGTTGCACTGTATCTTGACAGCAGTTCTTTTAATGTCAGTTTGCCCTCATTTTAATAAATGCATGAGTCTCATGTTGCTGTCTCTGCCTCATCCTGTAGCAGCCGATGTTCTGCTTCCCCAGAGACCAAAGACAGCATCTTTGCAAACACTCTAAAAATTCCATCTCCATCCCAAAGGCATGGGAACAGATTGGGCTGCGTTGTCAAGTCACTTACTGGGAACTCACACCCATGTCACATGGTTTAAAAGAGAAGCCTCTCTACACACAGTTTTGCATGTTAGGTGTCACCAAATTGATTTATAATGTGTTTCTGGGGATTAGAAGTTGCTTTCGCTTTGAATATTGCTGCAGTGGAACTGCGTCACGTTTGTCGAGTAACGCACTGATTTTACTCCCACTAATGTGAGTCTACTACCCTGTTTAATTCTCACAATAATAAATAAATACACACATATGCACATATATATTTAAAATTACTTTCTGTATTAGTGCTATACAGACTTAGCATTAGGATAAATGGAGTGAGCCTTATAGGCAAATAATACTTTCAAAGTCCTTCTTCACCTTCATTTCCAACTGGGATCTCACAATCATCTTAAAGGCAGTCGGGCTGTCATACCAAGGTATATGTGGGTAGACTTGTCATTTCTTCCTTCCACTAGACTAATGCAGCAGTCCTTAAACTTTTTTTATGCATGAAAATTACCGTAGCACCTTGTCTACCTGCAGTCATATACAATGTGCTTTATGGGGAAATGAGGAATTTCCATGGGTGATCTTTTACTTTTTTCTGTGTTCCCATTAACCCTTACTTTGGACCTAACTAACTCTCCCCAAGGTAGATGTCATTCTCCTCTAGAGCAATCAGAGATTATTGAAGCTCTTTTCCTACCCTGTTTCACATCAGATCTGTCTCAACCTTACTTCTCAGCCTGCTTTCGTCTCACTCCTAAGGTTGTTAACCCTGTAGAGAGAAATGGGAGATGTCCTAACCCTGGAAAGTATGATTTCCTTGACTCATGAGCCAAGTTATTACATATCCAAGTTAGCTTGGTCTATGGGCTTACCTTCCACATAGAAGTGGCTTGGAACCTACCAATGATAAACGTTTGGCATTTGGGTAAGAGCCAGACTGTCCTAAGGCCAGGAAAGCATTCAGAGGGGCATCTGCTATTGGGTGTGAGGTATAGACACACTTAAGTGTCAGCTAAAAGTTACAGGGCCACATTGTGAGACACCTGTAAAAATAGGGCTTGGGCTCTCTATGATATTTTGCAAGTGATTTCTAGTGCCAGAAAGGACCACGACTTTACTCCCAACATTCATTTAAAAATGAAGAGACAGATCCAAAGAAGCAGGCAGCAGAGTAGCTAGGAATCTGGAGCCAAGTACCAGCCTCCTTTCTTTTTTCTTTCCACTGCCTTTTCCCAGTTAAGCCAAGATTAACATGAGTGCTCTCCTTTCACTTAAATTAAGCTCATTCTAGTCCTCAAGGTGGCAATTACTCAGAAAATAATATATGAAAATTTAAAATAAAATAGATTTTACTTGAATTATTCTGTGTAATTTTTACCTGAATCTGTGATCTGTTATATACACCATCAGCGGTCATTAAAAAAAAAAAAAAAAAGCCATTCATAATAGTTAATAATGGAAATACTAACAGACTTCATTTATGTATTTCTGACTTATGTTTACTTTTAATGTCATGAAAATTGACTAATTTAGAACTTAAAACATGAAGGTTACATATTAGTTAGAAATGCATTGTTTAACTGATCTTCTATTTGCTGTTTCTTTTAAGAGAACATTTTTAAATATTGGCTTGATAGTACACAAAGATTTATTAGTTCATATTCCAAAAAAAATATGTTTTGAGGAGTTATCCATATTCTATGTGGTCAAGAACAACAAAAATAAAATGTGTAGACTTCAGATACCCATACACTTTTTTAAAATTCCTAGTTTTCAGGTTTTCAGAAGAGAAATATTTAGAAATACATAAAATCCAGAGGGCTTTTTGTATTTCAATTGGATTGAATTCAAAATCTTCCAGTCATATCATGAAAAGCAGGATTGGTAATGATCTCAATTAGACATGGGGGGAGGGGGAGATAAGTCTAGAATTTCGGAGGCAGAGAAGTTAAGGTAATGTTTCCAGCCACAGAGATCTAAAGAGATGATGTACCTTTTTCTAAAGCTTGCATTCTTTTCATGATACTGCCCTGCCTCCTGATTAAAATTATGTTTGGCCATTCATTTCAAGAAATAAGATGAATATTTTTACATTTTTAATTCCGAGCAGAATTAATGTGGTGTTCAAAAAGCATTATTTGGGTTTTAAAACTGTTTGTTTAAGAAAAACTAGCAGGGCTGGAAGTCAGAGAGATGCGTTGCATCCACGTAAGCCATGAGAAGTCACTGGATCACAGTTTCCTATTCCCAGGAGAATAGCTCACAGTGGTTCCCCCCATTATAGGAGTGAAGCCAACAGAAATGTCAGTGTAGCAGGATTTGCAGTTTCCGTGCAATCTGAAAAGATGGTTTTTGATAAACCACATTGTGTTTCTTCGGTTCTGAATACGGAGATGACTCACCTGAGTGTGTTCTCTTTTGTGTTTTGGGGCACCAACAGCAACTTGGAGTCACCACTGATGTACGAGGTGTCTGCGCCGCGGGAGGGCAATGCCAGCCACAGCTTGAGAGGCGGCCTGGGGAGCTCCATCACAGCCTGTAAGAAGGTAAGCTTGCCTACCAGCACTCTCTTCTCCCTGACTGAACTTGATCACTAGTGTAGTTTGACTCTTCAAGTACTTTTTCTAAAGCAGAAAACAACAACGACAACAAAAACAAACAATGGAGTAGCCCACAGTTTGCCGGCCTGGTTGACCTCTGACGCCACTAAAAATGGAATTCATGAGAATGATCAGAAAACTCAAGCAGTTCGGATAGCTATGACTTGAAAATTATAAGCCCTCACTGCCGGTCCGCCCAAAGCTTCTACCTCTTCTTTTCACAAACTTGGCCATGGGTAACAGCTTCTCGCTGCATTTCCTTTCAGAAAAACCCTCCCAGGTTTTGAGTGGCTCATATTATAGGAAGCACCTAGGTCTGTATCTAAGAAACACTCATGGCTGTTCTTCTGATACTTTCTTAAAGAGAAGGGTGTGCTTGGCTTATTTTATTATGAGACACAGAATTACATTTCCTAGAATATAGACTTTAGAACTAAAAAACAAATCTTGCTTTCACGCCCTTGCTGAAAGTTGTCATTTGAACAATATAAATTCATTTGCTTCGTTTTTCCAGTCAATCCAACTTAAGGCCCAGAAACTTAAAGCAAAACGTCCGATTTCCCAACTAAAGCTTTTGTTAATATTTGCTGCAGAATTCCAGAGGAAGATGTGTTTCTTCTCATCCAACCTTAGATGATATCACACTGAATTATTTCATTAATTATTTTAAAAAGGTTAAATTATAAAAAATATTCATAGGTGTAAATCAAGACAAATTCTATTACTAAACATATTGTGTCGTGTATATATGTGTGTGTGTGTATATATATATATTATTTATGTATACATATTGTAACATTATGTATGCATATGTGTATTGATTGATTACTACACCCAGTTAAGCAGCCTTATTTATTCTCTGCTTGTGTGGTGTTTATATCATTTTCAAGTACCAAAGAAAATGACACACACATATCTGTGTTAGAGAACATATACTGACTATAGAAAAGTAGCATTAAACATAATTTTACAAAACTATTTGCATGTATACATTCATAACCAAATATAAAAATAAACTGGTCTAATTGGTTCAAGGCTCTAATTTTCATGTGTTATAGATCTATTATTCACTCTCCTCTAATAAAATCCTTATAGAAGAGTCAGTGCTATAAATGTCCATTTTTAATGCAGAAAACTGAGGTACTATAATTCAAAATGATTTCGAGTTGCTTATATGAGAGATCTAAAACTGCAGGTCTTCAAGCCTTGGGGTATGTTCTATTCAACTCTGTAACTCCAAATGATAGTCTTCACCAGATGCTATACATTTCCCAAAGTTACATGATGTTTCATTTATTCTAATTTTTAAATAACTCTGTTTCTATTGATTAGAGTCCATGTGGTATTTAAATTAAGGATTGAAACCAGACTGCCTGAATTTGACACCCAGTTCAATCATTACTGGTTGTGTTATCTTGAGCAAATTATCTTACCTCTTCATGCCTCAGTTTGCTCATCTGAAAAAAGAAGGTGACAAGTGAGGATTCAGTGAGTTAATAGATGTGAAATGTTTAGAATGGTGCCTGGCGTATTGTAAGCACTCAAAGACTATCTATGAGTAACATTATTCTACAGAAAAATTTTTCAATAAGTACACGGTGCCAGAAAATAATTCGATATACACACTGCCATGCTGAGAGAGTTAGTACTTTATGCTCTGTTGTCTCGGCTACATTTTTTTTTTTTTCTGGGAAAAGAAGTCATCATATTCATTTCTTAAAAATCATGTCTGGAAGCTACTGAATAGAGCTCTTTGGGACTGGTGTCTTCTCAAAAAATAAAAATCTAAACTAATCATTTATTATCTGTATATATATATATATATATATATAAAATATGTCTGTGTGCATATATGTATGTACATATATATGAATTTAAAGTTTTAAACATAATCGTACTCATACCACAACCATTTCTAGGATTGTTAGCAGGTTGAACCATATGAAATTTTCTTTTTTACAGATTAAAAATGATCAATTACAAGCAATTTCCTATGTTCTGGTATAAATACATTCAAAATTCTGTTAGATCTTGGGGAGAGATACAAGAATACATATATATTTATCGTCTAGTTTGGGAGATAATACTGGTTTCTCATGTGAAAATCACATAGTAATTCATAAGTTAAATAACTATGTGAGATAACTATACAGCAATATCTGAAGATAGTATCAATTATGGGAAAAATGAATATTGTGAGCATCTATAGCAAAGACTCTGGACCTGAAACAGACAACAGTCTTCAGAAAGAGAATTGGGTTTCAATTTGGGCTTTCAAGTATGATCAAGATTTGAATGAGTGAATTAGGTTGATTATCCAACTTAATTTAGGAGGAGCTGCTACAAATTAATGCAGGAGAAGTTAACACCTTTGTGTCCTGGAGTATTTTTCTAATGTTCAGGGTGCATTCCTTTCATTTTAAATGTTCTCTTAAGCTTCCATAATAATTGCATTTAAAGACAGTTTAGTAGCCTATATGCCACATGTTATATACCATGCGGGCTTTAATTGTTTTCCTTCCCTTCAAAAGAGTAGCTCACTATTGTTTTCTTTTTTATATCTGGAACATAGGCTCTCAATAACAAGACACTGAATATTGAATGAGTTCATCCTTTTATTTTATTATTATATATTACTGCAAACTGATTTAAGTGATCATTGATCAATTTGAAAAAACAAATCTTGTTAATCACAGATAATGGGCCTGGGCAAGTGAGAATCTATAAATGCACATATAATGTGTATTCGAAGAGACAAAAAGACAAGGAGAGCTCTATCTTAGAAATAGCAAAGCTGTCCAGCTGAATCACCACGGTTCATAGTCGATCAACCTTCAGTAAGAATACCATGGATAATTGAAATCTATTGGTAATTCCCCAAACTAATTTTATGTAATAGCCTCATCTTCTTCCCCATCAAAACTTCTTATCAGAACTGACATATTGCTAAATTAACTGGTGGGAGAAATAAAACAGGGGTCTGGAAGTTAATGCACTAGTTGGATAATCAGCCTCTGAAAAATTGCAAATTGACTGAATTTCTCTCCTGTGTGTCACATTGAATCTCCAAGGGTTTCAGGACTCCTACACATGTGCAATTGCTTCAGTTCCTCTTTGCTGTTGGGGAAATATAGTTGCTGGGAGCCACAGCTGTGAAAAAGCCATAGGATCAGGAAAAAAGATTTGGGTGGACTTATTTAAAGGAGGAATTCCTTAAGGGACCGCCTTTCCCCAGAGCTCAGATGACCATACCACCCAATCGTAGTTTACATATATTATCCTCACATTTTGTTAATAGACCCCCTTTTGCTCTCAGAAGGGCCACAATAAGTTATATGATTATATAACCAGCTCAAGCCTCAGAATGATCCTTTCTTTGTCTTCTTCCCTTCCTCTAAATGCTAGGAAAGTTATCAGATAAATTCTCACTGAGGTAGTAGTGATTGTGTAGGTTAATATAGTAGTGACAAATAAAACCTGTTTTTAGTTAACTACTACTACTGCTGAACTACTACTGTTCGCCCCCTCCCTTAACTTACATTGATAATTGAGCCTATTGAACCCAGACTTGAATTCAGAATTCTACTCATCTTGAAGCTCCAAGCAGACACTATCAATCCATCCAACTTGGAATATGAGATCTCCTCTATGTCACAGTAATTTACTGAGCTCTGAACTTGAGGAAAGTCTTAATGTGTGCAATGTGATACTCCAAAATCATGTGTTTAAAAGGATGGAATTTCAAAATATTGCAGGAAAAAAATTGGAGAGAAAGAGTAGCTGGTGGAGAGTGACTACTAGAGCCCTGTGTGGTACCTCTTGAATCTTATCTCACATAGATCTTGTCTGATATTACCCCTTCTCATAGGACCAATCCTTCCTATAAGACAAATACAATCACTATTATTAAACTGAATCAAAGGGATTTTCCATTAAATGAGTTAAATGATTATAAATGTTACAATTTTATATCTGTTAGACACTAAGTGAAAAAAGCCTTTATATTCTCTTTATAATAAATCAAAATCTGTTGTCTCTAGGAGACAGTAGGATACCACATAACAAAGCTGGACTTGGAATCCAAAGATCTGAGTTAGATTCCAGACTTCTCTTTTACTGTGTGATCTTAGGCCAGTGACCTAACTTCTCTGACTTGGATGTCTTGGTCTTGGTGTGATGTTTATATGCAAAAAAGCTGGGTAAGTTCTTTTTTTTTTAAGATTTATTTATTTGAGAGCGAGAGAGCATGTGTGTGATTGTGGGGGAGGTGCAGAGAATCTTCAAGCAGACTACCCACTGAGCTCAGAGCCCAACACAGGGCTCGACCTCTTGACCCATGACATGAGATCATAACCTGAGCTAAAACCAAGAGTCTGATGCTTAACCGACTGAGCCATCCAGGCAGCCCCGTTTTGTGTAAGTTCTTAGCACACACAGCTGGTGCTCCGTACATATTAGTTGATTCCAAATAAACAATCTTTACACAGGGCAAATTTTATTTAAATAGAATTTAAAAACTAATCCAAGGTAGCATGCACTGTCCCCTCATTATGTTGACTCTCTGTTAGATTTTCTTCTACTTTGAAAGCATTATACTCGATGTCACATTTCCACAGTAGCTAGGCATTTTTAATCTTTGCTCCACTTCATGGGACTGAAGATTTGCTCTTTAGGATAGAGTGGAATCAAGTCTCTGAATAGGATTCATGTGACGAAAGAATTGTTGGGGAAAAATCAACACCCAAATATCCCTCTCTTTTTATGTCATGTTAATTAAATCCCCATTAAACCTGGACCTGAAAGGCAGCAGAGTGAAAAGACTTCAGTTTCCCAGAGGTGGAGTTTGATCTTAATAAGATATCTGATCATCTCTTTGAAGCCTCAAGAGCATTCTTTGCCATGACTAGCCTCCTTTAAACTGAGTTAAATTTGTTGTCAACAGTGGCACAAAAACCTCTGAAGAATTATCAGAATGGATGTCCCTGGATGCTTCATATTATTCTCTAAAATACACTTTCATCTAAGGTCATATCGTCTTGATGGCATGTAATTAACAAAAGCAATTCAATTAATGTGTGCAGGCACAGACATATAAATTGGGAGGCTTTCTTGGGATCTGATCTATACCTCCAAAGACATTTTTATTAGTCAGAATTGTATTGTTCTGGGCCAAAGGCCCCATTAGTACTTCTAGGAAGCACATGATAGAAAATAGCTATAATATTCTGTGCTTCTAGAAGCTGATTCCTTACAGGAAGGAAGGACTTTAAAAAAATGTAAATACATAAATAAAATTAAAAACAAAATCAGTGTAATTGGGCATATTCACTTTCTATAGAAGGAAGATACGAAGCTTTTCATCCTGGAGTATGCAGCACTCCACAGCTTTATAAACATGCTCTTCTGATCAAGCAACCTGGCAGTGGTCTTCAGACCCAGCTCCTTATACCAGAATGGCCTAGCTACATTTTGTCAAATTGCTGGGTGTTCTGTTTTATTGACATTCTGCAGGAGTAGTCAGAGGCATTGAAGAAATAGGGAGATTTTAAAGAAAATAAATGCAGAATTGTCTTACTAAAAGTGATATTTGAAGAAAGCTAATGTAGTACTTCTAAAAAGAATTCCTTAGAGCAAAGGGAGACTGGAATCTGGGATGCCAGGAGGGGCACACTTGATGCGGGTAGGGGAGCGGGGAGAGGAGAGGCGGGACCTGCATCCCGGCAGTGGGAGGAGACACATGTGTGGAAGTCAAGATCAGGACTCCCTGGCAGTGAGAGTTAAACAGAACCATGATCTCTGTCTGTTTAAGCCAGAACATCCATGAGCGGTGGTACCACTGAGGTCACTGGGAAGACAAGGTAGGAGACTAAGTAGCAAAAGAAGCATTCAGATTCAGATTCAGCCAGTTGCATCTACAGAGCCAGCCACAAAATTCCCTGACCACCTAAGAAACCTTCTTTATGCCCTGACCACACTGACATCCAGGAGGCCACAGTTGCACTGAGACCAGAAGGCAGCTAATGAGGGCTCTGGTGGGACAGATTTCCTCTGCCTTCAGCAGATCCACACTGAGATGGAGAGGTGGGGCTTCATGTATCACACGCAAGTTCATTCTTCGGAAAATGCCAATTTGGTAATCCTATGTGGGAAACTTTGTTCAAAACTATCAATTATGGCTTATTTTGCAGTTTGAATATGATTTATCTTCTTATTCCAAAAGCTAGTATGTTGGAAAACTTCTACTCCTCTCTCTCTGCCTCCAGCAATTGCTCTACCATGCTTGAGATTCCAATATGCCAGTCTTCTTCTGTCCTCTACAGCTCAGTTCCTTGAGCATCCTTTTTGCTATGTGTGGAGAACTCCTGGAAGGAGCTTGCAGTACCTTTTCTTTTCTTTTCTTTTAACCAAAAAGTAGGACTCTGAAAACCCAAAATAGCTTAGAACATTTTGTGGAGTTGAGAGTGATGCTACATGATGGGAACTAGGCAAGTGATCTTTTTTTTCTGAATTTTTGCAGTTTCCCCAAACCTTTATATTATGTATTACATATCTCTATGCAAGAATGGAAGGGGTCTAAAATTTTAAAAAATATCTAATAATAGAAAGTTTCCTCCTTTCTATTTTTGGGTGTTTAAAAAAGACCTGCCATCCCTGCTTCCTACCACTTACGTTAAGGCTTACTCTCTTCCCTTCCAGTCTCCCAAATAAGCAGCGCTCTTGGCTTTGGAGTATGGAGTAAACAATGCATCCCCCACCAGCCGTAAGAGCTTCCACTTTTCCTGTGTCCTTCCAGGTTTGGTCTTCTGATTGAAATGCCCAATTGTCACTTTGGCCAGTGTCAGAGAAGGAAAGAAGAATATGGCCCAGATAAATTTGAACAGCCCTCAGAGGAGGCCCTTGGGGGCCTCATCCCTGAGAATGAACCCCCTCATTTCTGTGTCCATGTTTCCAAAATTAGACCCACCCTGAAAGACGCATGTGAGGGCTCATACTCTCCAGGATGGAGAGCATCCAAGAAGCAGGTGTCTCCCTTAGCAAGTTATGTGTCCATCTGTTTACATCTTAAAGAAGGTAGATGCTTCCAGTAGCTTCTTCCAAACACTTTCTTATAATTGCCAAAGGCCAAAGGCATGCATCAATCCCCAAATAATACATGGCCATTAAATCCACTGTCCCTTTGACCAGTGGTAAATTTCACACTACCTACATTTTGGAAGCCTATACAAAATAATCCAAAATCAATGGTAAGCCTTGATGCATATCATATATTTTCCGGCATGTGTGTTTTTCTTATATTGTGCTTCTCTTAGAATTAACATTTGCTTCTCCTAACATCCCCTTACTGATCATATCAACAGTACAGCATTATAGTGCTTCTAAATAGCAATTAAATAGCAATCAGCTGTCCTCTATTTATACGTCTAATTTTATTCTGTTTAAAACATTGCTGACCATTCATAAATTATACTATATTTGCATTTCCTGAGCCTATTTGTTTCTGTAACTCTTGCATTTTACACTTGAGACTCAAACTCGGTTATCACTTTCATGCAGAAAAAGCTCTGATCAACTTTCAAAGCATTCTTCAGCCAGCTGACATCTGTGTGATGTGGCAGAAGTAAACAAGTATGGCTTGATATTTCTGAATTGTCCTTTATGCTCTTATAGCATTCTGTGACTCCACTGAAATACAATGTGGTTTCCAGGAAACAAGTAACTGTGTAGCCCAAGAAATGTAGAGAGATATCTGAAACTGTCACCGAGGCTCTGTCTAGTTCATTTCTTGCCACATTAGGACATACTCTGGCCCAGGTCAACACACAGAGTCTCTAAATTACATCCACCAGGACAATAATTTCAAAGAAGAGATCACTTTTGTTCATGAAAAATCTCCATTTTAGACTCAGATAAGTGCATCCATATGTGACATTTGTCAGAGATAGATACTCCATAAATCAGTATGTTCCATGTTTATCAGAGGCAAGTTTAGTTAGACCAGGTACCTATTGCTAAAAGCATTCCATAGGTAAGGACTCTCCTGCTATAAAAATACAGTTTACCTAGAGGTATGTTTATGATGAGGTATGACAATGGTGCCTTCTTTCTTATCTGGGGGTACTGCCTCCCACCCCCTGCACAGTAAAGACAATGAGGTGCAGATCCTGTGCTTACCATTTCCTTTTCAACCTTCCCAACCAACTATGCCTCTGATCTGGTGTTTTCTAGGCATTCCCCTCCTCAATAATAGAGAACTGTTTTGTTCCAGGGCCTGAAAAACTCCCTTATTTTCCAATACTTTAAAAATAATTGTTGACCAAGAAGAAGAGGCTGTTGAGCAACCAAAAGTATGTATTTGGGGTCTTAGATGCAAAGCAGACTGAAGTTGAAAGTGTGCTCTGAATTGCATGTGGGGAGTACAGGCTTATAAAGGCAAAAACCACCAGGTTACATAACTTATTTTGAAGGAATTATGATTGGTGCTGACAAACTTAAACTGACTGACTAATACAGGATTGGCCATTTAGCCAATAGATGTTTCACTATTTCAGTCCAAAGTAGAAGGATGTATTTCAGGAGGTGGTCCAGTTGCAATTGACAAAAGTCAAAAGTTCATGGTGTTCACAGAATTGAAACAGGGGTTGTGCATAGGCCTACTTCCTCCATGCCCTCCTCACCCTATTTTGAAATGACACTCTTAGCAATGCTTAGTTCACTTTGGAATCTCCTTTCACATAATCAATTACAAGATTTCCAAATTGTAGTAGGGGTCAGTATTAAAGAGGCAAGAATGCTTCACATCCAACCAGCAGATAATTATATTACAGACTATGTCCTAGGAATAATCAAACATGCTTTGGGTAACAGTTTCTCCTTTTTGTCAAAGGACACTAAATAGACAAGAACTCAGGCAGCCAGCCACTAGAATCATCATTAAAAGGAAAATGTTATCTTAACATTTAATTAAACCTTCAGAGAAACGAAGACTGAATCACTGAGTTTTCTATGCTAGTTTTTTTTTTCTTTCACATAATTTGATTTCCAGTTTGTATACTGTCTCTTCTCAGGATTTCAGTGTGTTTTCTTTCTTTTTTATTTTTTTAAAGATTTTATTTATTTATTTGACAGAGAGAGAGACAGCAAGAGAGGGAACACAAGCAGGGGGAGTGGGAGAGGGAGAAGCAGACTTCCCGCTGGGCAGAGAGCCCGATGTGGGGCTCGATCCCAGGATCCTGGGATCATGACCTGAGCCAAAGGCAGATGCTTAACAACTGAGCCACCCAGGCGCTCCTCGGTGTGTTTTAAATAAGCATTATAGTTTCCCCATGAAGGAATGCAAAGTTAATTATTTTCCAAGGTGGAAACAAAAGATTTCAGAATTCTCAGAAAGTTTGTTGAAGCATAGATTAAATCAACGTGAAATTACATGTGTAAAATTATACAAAGTCTTCTGACCTCGTGTGTGTGTGGGGGGGCTTTAAGCTATTATAAAAATTTAAGTTAAGTCATTAAAAAAAAAGTTAAGTTAGCACTGCTCTTTAAGCCAGTGACTAAACATTCCAAAATTATAATGAAATACTTTCTCGTCTCTTCTCCTCTGCTTACACTGCATAGCCAAAATGGTGTCTCTTCTGTTCTTTTAGTACAACCAGCACACTCCTGCTTTGAGCCTTTGTTTTTGCTGATGTTCTCTGCCTGGGCTGCTCTTCCCCCAAAAGGCTGTGTGGCTGGTGCCTCATTTCATTCAGCTCTCTGCTTAGCATCACTCTCACAGAGTCCTGCCAGAAAATACTTTCTGACATAAGCATCCCTTACTTCATGATCCCTTTCTCCAGCTTTGTCTTCAAAGTGCTTTTCATTCCCTCCCTCAATTTCTCTCTCTTTCTATAAAATTTATTTGATTATGGTCTGCCCTCCTCCAACAGCATGAGAACAAAACTGTGTCTGTTTTGTCTTTATTCCTGTTTTGTTCACCCCTGATTGCCTGGATAATTAAGCAGCACCTAGTAGAACCAGCAGATGCACCCCCTCCTCCATTATTTTTTGCAGCATTATTTACGACAACCGAGATACGGAAACTACTGAAGTGTGCATCAGTGGATGAATGGGTAAAGGAGATGTGGTATATATACACAATGGAGTACTCCTTACCTATAGAAAAGAATGAAATCTTGCCATTCACAACCACATGGCTGGACCTCGACCGTACCATGCTAAGTGAATAAATCAGACAGAAAGAGACAAATACTAGTATAATGTTGCATCTCAGATAATTGTACTCTACACTTCATGTAAATAGCAAACAGAGAGAGATATAAATGTTGACTATCTATGCTTATACTTTAGGAGAGTTTAACAAATATATCTTACTATGACATCACTTCCTGGACTCCCAAGTCTATACCTCTTAATTGGCTTTCCCATTGAATAAAAGCATTTTATGAAAAAAAAGTGTATTTAAATAACAAAACAACAAAACAAGACTTAAAAACCCTCAAAGCTAATATGTACTCAACAAGTAGTTGTGGAATGAATGAGTGAATGAATGAAAAGTTACTGTGGATGGCATTATCCTTCTCTTAGAGATAGCATTCAGAGTTAGCATCAAATATAGTCTAGGGGCACCTGGATGGCTTAGTTGACTAAGCATCTGCCTTCTGCTCAGGTCATGATCTCAGGACCCTGGGATCCAGCCCTGCTTCAGACTCCCTGCTCATCAGGGAATCTGCTTCTCCCTCCCCCTCTTCCCCTCCCCGTGCTCGCTCTCTCTCTCTCAAATCAATAAATTAAATATTTTTTAAAAATTTAAAAATATGGGCGCCTGGGTGACTTGGTTGGTTAAGCAACTGCCTTCGGCTCAGGTCATGATCCTAGAGTCCCGGGATCGAGTTCCACATCGGGCTCCCTGCTCAGCGGGGAGTCTGCTTCTCCCTCTGACCCTCTTCCCTCTCGTGCTCTCTATCTCTCATTCTCTCTCTTAAATAAATAAAATCTTTAAAAAAAATTTAAAAATATATTGTCTAATTTATGCATTATGGTTTTATGAATAGGGTTTGCAGCAAGATAGAATCCAAATTAAGATTTTAATTTTAGAAGAATATTAAAAATGAAAAAAAATCATATCTTTACAAATTAAAAGGAAAATAAGCTAGGATGGAATACCACTATGAACCTGATAGAATGTCTAAAATGAATTGAAAGCAAAACTGACAACATCAGGTACTGATGAGGATGTGGAGCAGTTTGGTCTCTCATACCTTGCCGGCGGGAATGGAAAGTGATAAATCCACGCTAGAAGACAGGTTATCAGTTTCTTTTTTTATTCTTTATTTAAATTCAACTTAATTAATGTATACTGTACTATTCGTTTCAGGGGTAGAATTTAGTGATTCATCAGTTGCATATAACACCCAGTACTCATTATGTCAAGTGCCCTCCCTAATGCCCATCAAGCAATTACCCCTTCCTCCCACCTCCCCTCCAGCAACGCTCAGTTTGTTTCCTAAAGTTCGGGGTCTCTTATGGTTTGCCTCCCTCTCTGTTTTCATCTTATTTTATTTTTCCTTCCTTTTCCCTGAGTTTATCTATTTTCCTTCTTAAATTCCACACACAAGTGCAATCATATGGTATTTGTCTTTCTCTGACTGACTTACAAAGTTACCATACTACCTATTAACTTCATTCTTGGGTACTTACCCAGGCAAAGCAAAACCTTAATTTCTGACAAAAACCTGTAGGCATATGTTTATAGCAGCTTTATTCATATTTAACCAAAAACTAGAAACGACCCAAATGTTCTTCACCTGGTAAATGCGTTTTGTAAAATATCTGTACACATCCATACAATGGAACACCACTCAACAATAAAAGAAGAAAAAAGTACTAAACACACAACAATGTAGACGAATGTCGAACACATTATGCCAAGTGAAAGAAACAGGTCACAAAAGGCTACATGCTAAGTGATTCCACATACATGACATTCTAGACAAGACAACATTTTAGGGATAGAAATCAAATCAGTGGCTGTCAGGGGTTGGGACTTAGGATGCATTTGACTACAAGGAGCAGGAGGGAATTTTTGGGGGGGTTGGAGCTGAAGAGTTGTTCTACATTTTGACCAGGATGGTGGTGACACAATTATGTGTGTTTTTAAAAACTCATAAAAACACCAAAAAAGGGGGGTGAATTGTATAGGATCATGATATCTCCATGAAGAAAGAGTTACCTGCAGTAGAGATGCCATTAATTATACCACGGAGCACAGAGGTGACAGCGTCTATGAGTAGCTGCCTTCATCCTAATCAGCTATTTGCTATCTCTCCCACTTACTATGAAAATCTGATTGTCCTGCTCACACTATAGCCTTCTTCTGTAAGAAACATTTAATTAAGTTTCTTAGAGTCTAGAACACCAGTGGGGCCTGGAGATTCTTCTCAGAATGATGCCCATGGCTCTTCCAATGGGCTTCTCTTACTCCCTTTATTTTATAGCTCTTGCTTTTTCTTTCTTCCGTGAAAATTGAGTGTCATATTTGTAAGAAAGATTTCTTTGGACAGTGGTTTCCAAACCTCTTTTGTATTATGACTCATTTTAAAAATAATATTTGTTTGAAACTCTTGAGTAAGCAGATGACCAGGGGTCACGCCAGGCCCTGTTCGCATTGATGTCTTAAAATTCCAGCACACTTAACTTCTCTAAGTCTACTTGTTTGGAGGGGCAGGTAAATCTCTGCTTTTGAAGAAAGAGGAATCCTTTTTTCTGATGGCATTATTCAGTTAATTTTAAGAAACGTTCCATCATTAATCACAATGCATACATTAAGCAAATACAGCATTTTGTGTGTGGAAATTTCCTCTCTTAAAAGCTTTGGGGCTGGGGCGCCTGGGTGGCTCAGATGGTTAAGTGTCCGCCTTCGGCTCAGGTCATGATCCCAGGGTCCTGGGATCGAGCCCCGCATCGGGCTCTCTCCCTCTACTGTTCCCCCTGCTTGTACTCTCTCGCTCTCTCTGTCAAATAAATAAATAAAAATCTAAAAAAAAAAAAAAAAAAAAAGCTTTGGGGCTGCTTTCCATCTTTACACTTAAAATTATCAGAAAATGAAATTTGATTATGTTTTGATAGTAGAACACTACAAAAATGCAGATCTTGCTCTAATTTAAAATTGTTACCTTTGCATAAAATCCTTGAGAGAAGTAAAAGCCTTGCAGGAATATAAAATATCATTGTGTGCCTAGATTTAACTCTTAAATTTTCTTCATATTGAATAAATTACTCACAGGTTTTCTTTCTGAAGCACAATCATCGGAAAAGAAAATTACAAATCTACATTACACAAAGTACAAAATATTTTGGTGCCAAACAGCAAACAGTTGCTTAGTACCAACTATGTGTCAAGAGATAAGTGTGGAAGATAAATTGAGTAAGATACTCATGCACCCATATCATAATAGGAAGGAAAAGACACACAGGCACATTCTAAAATTCTGAGGTAGAAGTATTGTTTTCATTATAGAGATTTCACCAGAAGAGAAACACGTGCTATGGGGAGCGGAGCCTTGATTCAATTAGTTCTTGATGGTTGGGGAAGAACACTGATGGAAAAAATTCAGGGAGCAGATGAAAAGATATGAGGAAAACCACATGCATCATAAAGACTGTGCTTTTTAGTTAACTGGTGGACTATAGCAGAGGGTATGTGCAGGGAAATAATTGGAGACAAAGCTTAGAAAACAGCTATATTGGGCATAGGACAATATCTTCATCATTGGAGCTTGGTAAATGTCCATGAAATGATTAACAGGTGGGAGTTGAATTAGGATCTGTCTTGAATGCTAGGCCATAAAATTTTGGGCTCACTGACAGCAAATATGTCCCTTCTTTCCTATTATCCAGTGCTTAGCCTAGTGGCTAATAGGACTAGCTGGTAAAATGCTAATATATACTAGCTCAATTAATCAATCAAGGTGAAGGTCTTGGAATAGAATTACATAAAATCAGTAATTTACAGATGTAAACCTTTTTGTGAACACTTAATCAGATGCTGTGTGCATTTATTATTTCTAATGTCTATTAAAAATCCCTCATTCTGAGTGGCAATATCAACCTCCTTTTGTACATGGGAAAACTGAGTCTCAAAGAGGCTGAGTGACTTGCCTTCGGCTGTTTAGTTAATTAGTGGAAAAATTGGAATTTGCAACCAGGTTTGTCATGAAAGCTTACATACTTATCCTTTACTCTGGTTTCAGTGAGCTAGATGGATTTGGGAAGTAAAGGATGAGGGAGCAAGGGAGATAGAAGAGTCAGACAATTACAGCATGAACTGTTAGGGCTCCAGCCTTCCCTAACCGTCCTTCCCAAATATCATCCCCATCCCCTTCATGCTCTGTCTGTGTGCCGTGTTGAATTTCTTCATAATTACCCACCACAATTTGTAACTAAATGTGCATTTCATCGCTCCTTTATTTACTATTTGGATCCCATGCTATATTTTAAGTTCCATAAATATGGAGATCAACTCTGTATTATTCACTGTTGTATCCCCCAGAGACTAGATTAGTCCATGGTATGCAGTCTCATGGGGAGAGAATTAAAAAAAAAAAAAAAAAGAAAAGAAAAAACTAAACTAAACTAAACTAAACTTTGGAGAGCAGAATATAAGACAAGAAACAGACAAATCAGTATTCCAGATGGCACAGCTGTTCCAAGCCTGGGTAGCTAGGAGAATTGTTCTGCCTTCAACTATAAACAGGGGAGTTAGGGAGTCAGGTTTCTTTTAGAGACTGGAATTGGGGAAGGAGGTGGTTTGGGTTTAGAAACCAAGATTTCATGGTGACAGCGGGAGACCTAAGCGTAGTAACTAACAGTTAGAAAAGTGAAAAGCCAAGCTCTAGGGAAAGGTCAAAGCTGAAGCTGTGGACCATTGAGTCCTCCCTCCAGATGGTAATTAATGACCAGGAGTCAGTGAGCTCTCTGAGGAAAAGAGCAGCACCCTGAGGACAGAACTAGAGGGAATATTCCCAGTTAGGGCATCGGAGGATGAAAAGCTATTTAGAAAGAAAGACCTGTCCTCCCCACTGCCTCCCCCAACGCTCCCAGACCACTCGGAAGTATCTTGCAAGCTCTGGTCAAGTGCAGTCTCCCGCCAGCCCTGCCACGGGTAGAAGCACCCACTCCTCCTGGGTGATATCTGTCCTGCGCTGCTGCCACTGATCAAAGCACCTGTGTTCTTTATCATAGTCCTGTGAATGTTTGTTCTCCCCTATTATAGCTTAATTTTCAAAAGGGCAGTGATCATTTTGTTCATCTTAATATTCCAAGTGTCAGATATCTAAAGATTTCAACGAAACTTCATTGACCAAATATTGACTGAAAGAGATTAGAGGAGGAAAAAAAGAGTGGTACATCATAAATTATGAATAATAAAACATTGTCAACTGTGGCACAAAGATCAAGAAAATGTTCCGATGGAAAACATTGTCTAAATTGTACTGCATTCTCGTGACAATAGCTATCCTATATCACTTGCCTACTCTGTGAAGAGATTAGTCCTTTACAAACATTTTTTTCCAGAGTCTATTTTATTTATTTATTTATTTATTTATTTATTTATTTATTTATTTTAATTTAAATTAAAATGGCCAACATATAGTACACCATTAGTTTCAGATGTAGAGTTCGGTAATTCATCAGTTGCATACAACACCCAGTGCTCATCACATCACGTGCCCTCCTTAATGCCCATCATCCAGTTACCCCATCACCCCACCTCCCTCCCTCCCGCAACCCTCAGTTTCTTCCCCAGAGTTTTTCGTGGCTCTTATTTGAACCTTGGAACAACTTTCAGAAGGGGCTTCATTTGTCCTCATGTAAGAGATGCAGAAATTAAGTCCCACAGGAGTTAGAGGACTTGCCCAAGTTTACTCAGTAAGTGATAAGGTGGCATAGAATTCCAGTTCTGCCTCTAAACCTCTGTGACTAACCAACCATAAGTTACTGTCTTTTCCAACCTAGGTTACTTTTTGAACAAAGATTTAAGGCATTGCTTAGATGTGTCCAGGTTACTAAGAGTTTATTTCTCCCTCCCCATTCTATGTCAAAGGTAAATTTATGTAATTTGGATCGCTCTATAAAAAAAGAGAAATCACTGTAAGATAGAGCAGATAGATCTTTCTTCAATGTTTAGGACACTCCTGCATTTCTAAGAGAAAACGTGTCATTATTACTTCAAGTTTGTGAACACACAATACATTCATGATTAGCTCTTCATCTGAAATAAGTAAACCTGAAACTAAAAACAGCAGATAAATAAATGAGCCATTGAGAACCTGGTGAGCTTTTCTCTTTTCCCCCTCAGAAAGTGACTCTCTCAGCAGGGAGATCATATTCATAAGGCTTCAAAATCATTAGACTTTCAAGTATGTATTCTTCCTTCTAGCATTCCTGTGTCTCTGATGGTTTGTCTAAACCATTAGACCAAAAGCTCTTCACAGGTTAAGATTGCCTAACATGTGATGCTAAGTGGTTTATTGAAGGCTGAATTTTTATTCTCTTTGCTTATTTGGCTTTTCGTATACCTGGGAGAAGAGGAGGCAGGGTGAGGGCAAGCAGGAAGACCAGGGGGAGAGTTACATGCTGCTCCGTGTGGAAGTTACATGCCTTCAGATCACATCAATTGATTGTTAACAAAACTGAGGCTGGAAGCTAGTGAGTGATTTAACCGAACAGACAGTAGGCTCAGGACTGGAACTCAAACCTCCTTACCACCCAGACCAGGGTCCTGAGAGAGAGACATGAATAAATGCATAGACTGCGATTCCTTAGACACAAGCACAAGAAATTATGTAATTTTACCAACTTACAATGGAGCACCGGCTAATGGGGGCTTTGGAATTGGAGAGCCCAGCTCAAATCCTGCTTCTCCACTAACTAGGCAAATTAGTGACCCCTCTAAGCCCATGAAAAAGAGAAGAATCATTGTTATGATAGCTAATATTTATTGAGAACTTGCTATACGTTCTCTTGTTTTAAGCACATTACATATATGGGCTTTCAATTCTACCTTGTATGTCTAGAGGTTTAATTCAGATAATATCCTAAGGCCTTAGCCCAGAACATTCTCAATAAATGTAGTATTATTTAATCAAGAATATCGGTATTAATTATCTTGATTAATGAAATGTATGGGGCAACTTTAATTGTTAACATAATCAAGTGAACTATTTCTTTAATTATGATGAATAAAATTCAAATTTTAAAGTTACATAGTGAATACTCTCATCAAAACTCTCTTCAAAATATTTCTTCTAAAGCATTGAAAGATTTAGGTTTCATTTTAAATTCCACTTCTTTTTTTCTGCCATTTCTATTTCCTCCGAAGCAAAGATATACCGTAGAGAGGACACTCTGTATCCCAGGGGTATGGACTAGCCAAACAGGTAGTCTTTCTAGCATTTTCTACCGAGTAAGCAGATCCAAAAAGCTGTTGACTTTCCTCACTGCTAGGATAGAACAGAACAAGGTCTTTGCGTATTTTCAGTTATTATTTACTTTAAAAATAGGTACAAAAATACCCTTAAAGTAGAAGACTTGACAGACTCATTTTCCTGCCCTCATTTCTCTGTTGAAGAAGTTAAATGCAGGAGAAATCCAGCAAGTTAGCCAGCTGCGGTCTCCATCGGCCTCGTCATGAGGCAGTGTCTGTCACAGCTGTGGGCATTTCACAGTGGGAGGTGACAGGCTGAGGCCTTTGCGTGTCTCTATCTCTTCCTCCCAGTGTTTCACCAGGAAAACATGCCAACCCAGTCACCACTTTCTGAAAGACCCAAATGACTTGTCTCTGAACTCTGTCCCCTTCCTAAGGCTGACCTTGGGCAAAAATAGTTCATATGCTCTGATAAATGACAGTTGCTTTCTTTTGTTGACATATTTTGTTGCAACCATAATTCTATGTGCTTTGAATATATAGAAAGTAGAAGACGTCCAGTGGCTACCTTTTGAGGAGTGAGCTTTGAAATGACTAAGAAGTGATTATAGTCGGGGTGTTTATTATACTACACAGTAAAGTATAATTAACTAGGATGTTCATTTGATGCCTCCATTTTAAGTCTCTAATGTTCTTATGGTTCAGAGTGAAGGAAAACTTTGTTTCACTGATGGGTGTTCTAAATGTTAAAGGTCACGGACAGGCAAAGAGCAGAGACATGACAATGTGGGTTTCTTTCAGTGTTAACACAAATAGATGTAAAACCATGTTTTTCTTTGAGAAATTCAATACTGATAATATTTGCCAAGTGGATTAATTTAATTATTATAATATACACCACAAAATGTTCCTTCTCCTTAAGGAAAAGTGTCACTTCAGAATTTCACTCATGAAAAACAGCTTTAAAATGGAGGTCCATAGGAGTGCCTGGGTGACTCAGTTGGTTGGTGTCTGACTCTTGATTTCAACTCAGGTCATGATCTCAGGATCATGAGATTGAACCCCACATCGGGCTCCATGCTGGGCATGGAGCCTGCTTTAGATTCTCTATCTCCCTTTACCTCTACCCTTCCTGCTCATGCTCTCTCTCTCTTAAAAAAAAAAAATGGAAGTCCATAAGAAGGTATAGTTATATTAATAAAAATGAGGTGTCCATAACTTTTGAGAAACATACGCCAACTTAGAGTCATTTTGCATGGGTTATGGAAGGCAGCATAATTAAATTGTTTCACGTAAAGACCTTGGTACCTTCAAAACCAAATCCAAAGCCAGTTTCTGAGCAACTTGGGAAAGAAACTCAAATCTCTCTGAGCCTCAAGATCTTCACCTTCAAAAGAACAATTTCTGTGAAGATCCTTATCTTTAAAATAACTTCTACCTTGTAGCATTGCAATAAGGATTAAATTAAAAGGTAAAAAAAAAAAGATAGAAGGAAAAATTTAGCACATTTTCCAGCACATTCTAAGCATACAAAAAATAGTAGCTGTAACTATTAATACTACAAAATGCAAAACCAAAATCACACCTTAGATTAGAATATTTGCTAAAGACAAATTGTCTTCACAGATCTGAAATGCTTTCAATCCACTAATTTCAAGTGAAAGCATTCAATTTCCTGTCTCCCTTTGTAGTTAATTACAAATAAGAATAGTGAAAAGAGGATAACCTGCTATCTGCATGCCACAGTGTCTGACACTTCTCACCTCCCTGAATAGGCAGTGATCCTACCAGGTGAGTATTATTGAAGTCAGCTGCCCAAATAACCTTGGTAGAATAACCAAGAATGGTAGAATAACCATTAATTACTAAGCTAGGATTTCAACTCAGACCCCTTGTGCACATGTTCTTAAACTTTTATTCCATGCTGGAAGTGAAAGTGATTAGCAGTGAGGAGTGGGGTGGACCAAGAGCCTTTTTCTACTTTAAATAAAGTGAGTCTAGATTAATAGTTCTCAGTTTTGGAGGGTTGGAATTGAAATTCCCTTACACTATAAAAAAAGTATTGGGGATCTCACAAAGCTTTTGTTTATAGCGGTTATACTCGCTGACATTTTTCAAATTATCAATTAAAGCTAAGAAAGGTTTTTTATTATTTATTTATTTTAAAATAATAATAATTTTTATTTTAAAAATGCTTCGAAAACAATAATAAACACATTACATGTTAATATGCATATTTTTAACTTTTTATTTAAATTCCAGTTAATTGACACACAATGTAATATTGGTTTCAGGTGTACAGTATAGTGATTGAACACTTCTGTTCATACCTGGTGTTCATCACGACAGGTGCACTCCCTCATCCCCATCACCTATTTCACCCATCCCCCCAACCCCACCCCGCTGATAACCATCACTTTGTTCTCTATAATTAAGTCTATTTCTTAATTTGTCTCTCTCTCTCTTTTTCCCCCTTTGCTCATTTGTTTTGTTTCTTAAATCCCACATATGAGTGAAATCATATGGTATTTGTCTTTTTCTGACTAACTTACTTCCCTTAGCATTATACTCTCTAGATCTATCCATGTCGTTGCAAATGGCAAGATTTCATTCTTTTTTAGGGCTAATATTCTGTTGTATGTTTACCACATCTTCTTTATTTAAAAAAATGGCTAAAATGAACAACACAGGAATTAATATGCATGTTTTTTATGTAAAATAAAAATGTTTTTTAGAAAAAAAACTCTTTTAGTGAGAAGAGGAGCGACTTCATTTTACAGTTTTAGCAAATCTCCTTAATGTCCCACTTGACATAAGGCAGCCAGACTCTGCTGTTGGCTTCTGCATGAGGCCAATTGTGCCCTGACACCTGGCGTGGGTCCTGGAGAACTCCACAGGAAACTTAAGAGACCATGACAGTGAAATGGACAAATAAAGTCTTCCTGTTACTATAAAAATAGTTTGACAGCTGGCCTCCCTGGAAGATCTCAGGGACCCCTGGGGGCCCAGCCAGTGTTTTGAGAACCACAGTTTAGGTAAAATCTGCAAGAGAACCAAGAAGCTCTGTTGCCAACTTTAGTCCACAATCATAGTCCACGTTCATCATTCAGTTACCTGCTTGTCCACTATGTGGCTCTTTGTACTATTCTAGAAAAGGACAATAGAAATCTGTCATCTCTAGTAATAACAAACATTGAGTGGGAAAAGATTTAAAAGCAATAATACTTCTCAGCAAAAACAAAAAGTATTATGGAAAGATGTGTCATAATTATATTTGGTTAACTCACACTGAGACAAAAATTCATGTGTTTTTATCTTTACAGCATAAGACAATCCTTTGTTATACAGCTGAAATGTAATTGAAGTGTCATTCTATTTTGTGGCAATAACCAAACTGATTAAATCTATTCTATTGCTTAAGTGAAGGTAGTGAGTCAAATATTAGCAGATGTGTACCCTAATAAAGTAGAGGACCCCAGGAGAGCATTGGAAATCTCACATAAGATGCGAAAAATCTTATACACTGTTTGGGTAGTGTTAAAACACATTAGAATTTGAATTGTGTGGTTATTCATGAGATTGCATCTTCAAAATATCTTGTCTCAGAAATATAATTTTTCTTCCTTGCATTACAATCCAAGCCCAGAAACCAGTCATTTGTTAATATTTGGGTTTTATTTGATTCATGTATTCAAATTTGTTTTGCTTTACTGTACTGTTTCAACATGGAAAATGATTGTCATGATGCACTTTACTTATTCTTAATAATTTCTAAACTTAACATAGTACCTTGGGTATTCTGTAAGAATTGAATCCTCTTTCACAGACATGTTGGCAAAGCTAAAGCTGAAGGAATATCATTTCAGTAGCAATATTGCACCAAAAGGAAAAACACTTTTTTTTTAAGATTGAAAATATTCATAGAGTGCACTAGCACTAAAATGAACTTTGATCCTCATTATCAATTGAACCATACCCCAAAATAATCATTTGAAGTTTCCACACGTTGGACATCATTGAAGTTTCCAGATGTTGGATTTGATGACAGAAGAAAGATCAGTATTAACATCAATGTATTCCTCTAAAACCAGCTCCTGGTTGAATATTTTACACATTCTAGAGGTGCTATTATCATGTAAGTTTTTTTCCAATATCCAGATGCTCTGAGGTGAAGAAAACACCTACAGGTTCTTCAGAAAAGAGCTGCTTGTTGAAATAGAAAGCCTGGCCGTGTAACACTAAGAAGGTTTTCTCGATTCCCTCCAGGTTCTTTGCAGCAACAGCCTGCTCGAGTCTACAGACTACTGGCTACAGAATCAAAGGACGCCTTGCCAGATTGGTTTTGTGGAAGACAAGTCTGAAAACTGTGCTACCGTAAGTAAACACAACTCTCGGGGTATACTTTGAGAAAGCAGGGAGTCCGGGACGTGTGCTCATGCTAAAGATGGAAGTTTCATAATTCATTAAATACAAGCTTAGGAAAGTATCATTTTGGAAAATGCATAACTGGTTTGCACAGACCGTTAACAAAATAGCATGCTGAGCTCATGTTTCTACTCTCATTTTGCTCATTTCAGTGGGTAAATTAATCTGATCAATTCTCTGAAAAGGAAAAATGATGTTTATATTTTCAAAACTGACTGAGAAAACGATTCAGCTATAGAACTGTATGATGAGAAATAAGAGACCATTCAAGAGCCCTCTTGGATTCTTTTCAATATATTTTATAACTGCTGCTAGTGGGTTATTTTCCAACACGAAAATGGTGTAAAAATGTTCTACCATTCTTATAAGTTATAGTCATCATCTGAAAACCTTTCAACCTAAGAAATGTACAGGTATGCATTTTAATATACTGGAGCTGAGCTTTACATACAAAACCTTCTTTTTCAAGGAAGAGATGTTCTTATAAGCAAAATTCTTATCGTAATATGTGGGTACATATTGACATGAGAAATCAACAATATGATTTCTTTTTCCTGTTCAAAGATGCTCTTTCCTCTATGTTCTAATTGAAATCACCTCGCCCTTATGGGGTCATAATTAGAGAGATTGGGGAAGAGTATTTCCAAAGCGGAGAGAAATGTAATTCTCATGACTAAACTGAGAACTTCAGCTCTGAGCTATTCTGGGAGGTAAGTTGAATGCCAGCATTTTTGTTAAAAGAAAAAAAAATTAAAACAAAAAAAAGAAGGAAGCTGAAAATGGGATGAAGAAGCTTTTTATATAAAATGGGCAGAACCAGATCTGGCAGACAGAGGATGTAAAACATTTCACACCGCAGAGTCTCGTCGCACAGGGAAAGCAGAGTCCATTCAACAGACTTATTTCAATCTCTTTGTTTAGGCAAATGATTTTAATCCCACTACTTTTAGGACTTTTAATCCCTTATCCAGATAACTGGTTGCTGTCTAAAAATCTTTGGGGAAAACAAAAAGGATTAGGAGGCGAGTAATTTAATAGTGATACCTCCTTTGCAAATTTACTTCTGAGGTGAGTTAGAAAATCCAGACATTTGTGGATACAGATTTCTAATCACACAGCTGTCCATTGTAAAAGGGAGAAAAATGGAGCGTAAAAGCTTTCCAGCTACATTCTGGAAAAAATTGTTCTCCAAGCAGCTCCTGCATTAAGAAGTCTCCCACCTGGAGGGGCGCCTGGGTGGCTCAGTCTGTTAAGCGTCAGACTCTTGATTTCGGCTCAGTGGTGATCTCAGGGATGTGAGAGGGAGCCCTGAGTTGAGCTCCACGCTCAGCTGGAAGTCTGCTTGAGATTCTCTTCCTCTGCCCCTCCCCCCATTCTCTCTCTCAAATAAATAAATAAAACCTTTAAAAAATGAAGGCTCCCACTTGGAGAAAGCAGGAAAGTTGGGGCACTAAAAATTGTGCGGTGGAGGGCAAAGAGGTCTTCTCAAAACTTTCTGTTTTTGGAATCTGGATTAGAACTCTGCAATTAAAAATGTTTAATTTATAGCCAGGTTCAAGATTACCATTGGATCTCCCCAAGTGAAGAGAACTCTCCTCCCACTCCCCACCAATCCCAATGGATTCAAATTTGGACTTAAAACCATATGACTTCCTTCCTTAATTCTTTGTCCCTTTATAGTGTCAGATGACATCAGTGAAGTTGAGCTTTTACGGTTCTTTCTATTCTTTCCGAAAGGGGAAAAATCCTAAACACTAATAAAAGACATACTGGAAGATTTGTTTTCCCACAATGTTTATAAAAATTGTCCATGACTCTAAAGCTAAAAGAAATTTCAAAATCCCTATGGTAAAGTTGCCAGCCCCTAATCTCTCCAAAGTATCCTTTAGCCCCATTTTCTTAAAGTGGGAGTCCTTTCTGTCTTTCTGACTTGGCACAGATTTCTAGGGTGAGAAGAGAAAACAGAGTCCAAAGTTAGACATTGCTGGAGGGAAGCGATTCTAGAGGGGAAATAGAGGTGAGCCATGGAGATCAGGACCCGGACCTCTTAATCAAACAATACATAGGGAGTGGCCAAAATGGTCAGGGTTTTGGGGTTTTGTTTTGTTTTAAGATTTTATTTATTTATTTATTTATTTATTTATTTATTTATTTATTTGACAGGGAAAGAGAGAGCACAAGCAGGGGGTAGCAGCAGGCAGAGGGAGAGAGAGATGCAGACTCCCCGTTGAGCAGAGAGCCCCATGTGGGGCTTGATCCCAGGACCCTGGGATCATGACCTGAGCCGAAGGCAGCCGCTTCACCGACTGAGCCACCCAGGTGCTCCTGGGTTTTGGGGTTTTTTGGTGTGTTTTTTTTTTAGGGTTTTATTAATTCATGTACTTAATTGCCTTTTAAAAACAAATTCTTCACAGCAGAATGAAAGTGAAAGGTATAATTTAAGGGGAAATTATTGTATTTCAAAATAATATCTTTATTCAGGTTTCATTTAAAATTCAGTTTAATAGGGCGCCTGGGTGGCTCAGATGGTTAAGCGTCTGCCTTCGGCTCAGGTCATGATCCCAGGGTCCTAGGATCGAGTCTGGCATCGGGCTCCTTGCTCAGCAGGGAGTCTGCTTCTCCCTCTCCCTCTGCCTCTCCCCCCTGCTTGTTCTCTCTCTGTCTCTCTTGCAAATGAATAAATAAAATCTTTAAAAAAATTCAGTTTAATAAAATCATCCCAGATCAAAAAATCTCTATTCAAATAACCAGAACAGAATCTGAGTAACCTGTAGCAATATTGGTTCATATTTTATCGCTTTGTACTCTGTTCATAGCTCTTGTGTTAATCGTTGCTTCTTTAACTGATTTCTTCCCTATCAAAATTAGCAGCCAACTTTTTGAGATCCCATTTTAATTGACTTGGGATCCAATATACTGCATTCGAAGTGTCTGGACTTGTAGTTTTTTAGAACTAAGAACATCAGCGTACCAACATTTTCTGAATTCGAGATGTCCACTTAAAATTTTTATTGAGGGACAAACTCAGACTTGGAAAACCTTCAGGGTGTGGTGCTCCTGGGTCAGTATGACTGTTTGTTCTCAAGCATCAAGCGAAGAATTTTTTGGTTATTATTTCAATAGAGAACTGCATTCATTTCACAGCTAAAATGAAGAGCCTTAATGAAGAGTAGTTTGACGTAGTCAGAAATATGATAGGCACACCAAACAGGAACAGCTTGCCAGGAAGTCTGGCTCAAGAAGCCCTCTAAAAGTCACCCTTAAAAGTTTTTCATCAGGTATCCAATATAAACAATTTGCTTATGTTTTCCTAAATAGCATTCTCTTATCAAACTATATAATTTCATTTTCTTTCTAATTTGCCATTCTGAAAAAAAAATTAATACACTTACTTTAACCTTCGGGGTCTTTTTTTTAACCTCATTTTTTTTAAAGATTTTATTTATTTATTTGAGAGAGAGAGAGAAAGAGCGAGCAAGGGGAGGGGTAGAGGGGGAGGGAGAGGGACAAACCAACCCCGAGCTGAGTGCGGAGCCCAACAATGGACTCCATCTCACAACCCCAAGATCATGACCTGAGCTGAAATTAAGAGTTGGACGCTTAACCAACTGAGCCATCCAGGCACCCCTAACCTGATTATTTAAAAGAAAGAAATGTGGAGAAGGGTAATGGAATTGGAAGCCAATTTCAAACCCAACAGCTGAGACATTATCTTAATAGAGGTCCTTAACACAAGGGGTAGGAATTAGACTTTTCAAGTCTCTTGACTTTTTTTTAATTAAAAACTGATTTAGTTTCTTTTTAATCTGCTATTACCCTTTGCTATTCACTCAAATTTATTTTTTTTTATTTTTCAGAAACCCTCGTTTTAATGCTTCATTAAAATTACCTTGACAATTCACATTATTTCTTTTTTTAATTTAATTTTATTTTATTTTATTATGTTATGTTAGTCACCATACAATACAGCATTAGTTTTTGATGTAGTGTTCCATGATTGATTGTTTTCGTATAACACCCAGTGCTCCATGCAATATGTGCCCTCCTTAATACCCATCACCGGGCTAACCCATCCCCCCACCCCCTCCCCTCTAAAACCCTCAGTTTGTTTCTCAGAGTCCATAGTCTCTCATGGTTCGTCTCTCCCTCCGATTCCCCCCCCTTCATTCTTCCCTTCCTTCTCCTAATGTCCCCCACGTTATTCCTTATGTTCCGCAAATAAGTGAAACCATATGATAATTGACTTTCTCTGCTTGACTTATTTCACTTAGCATCATCTCCTCCAGTCCCATCCATGTTGATGCAAAAGTTGGGTATTCATCCTTTCTGATGGCTGAGTAATATTCCATTGTATACATGGACCACATCTTCTTTATCCATTCATCTGTTGAAGGGCATCTCGGCTCTTTCCACAGTTTGGCTATTGCAGACATTGCTGCTATGAACATTGGGGTGCATATGGCCCTTCTGTTTATATCTACTGTCAGACTCTTTTGTTACGGATCATTTTAAGATTTGGCTATTACTCTGCAAATAAATTATACCCTCTAGGGTGCATCTTAATTGATGAATCACAGTATTTGAAAATGTGTTACATTTTCCTTCAATTTTTAAATAAACAAATTAAATTTTCAGGCAGGCTTCAACATCCCACACATGATATTGCAAAACTAAGAAGATATTTGACAGCTGTTCCATGAGTCTCTGATGTCAATGCAACCCAGTGGCAAAAATGACAAAATGATATCTTGGATGACTGCTCTTTATTCTATATTATTTCTCCAAATATTTCTATACCAAGTCTGTTATGAAATTTTAAAAAAAGGTAAGTTAAGGAAGAGACAAATACTCCACTTGATAAGCTGATCTATGGAAAAATCTAGACTTATATGATCAAGGAAAAATATAACTATAGAACTATGAAGAGATATTTTACATCATCTAGTCCAGGTATTTACCAAGATTTCAAGGAACTTTTAATGTTTTTTTTCCTTTAAAAAATCAAGTTTGGAACTTGTTTTTTTTAATTCTTTAATTTTAGACTTACAGAAAAATTGCAGGAATTCCTAGAATTCCCAGGTTCCCCATAATCCTTCCCTTTTGTGTGTGTATATGCATCTGTAAGTGTCCATATAGCATTTTTTTTCTAAAACTTTTGAGAATGATTTGCAGACACAATGCCCCTTTATCCCTACATACTTCAGCGTGGAACATAAATATTTAAAACCAGGATTGAACCCAGAGCTGCAGAAACTCTTGTTCAGGCTACTAATTTGGTTCCAACTACACAATAATGTTCTTTAAATATTTATTCAAGAATTTTCAAGGAGAAGCTAAATGCTGCCCCCATAAAAGTGAAAAATCAAATGCTGGCAGTGGAAGTCAGCCAGACTGAGCAGAACGAAAGCCCCGTATTTAAATGGACCCGATCTCAGGAGACAGTACGCTGTCAGGTTGCCCACATGAGAGGGAGCTCTCAGCCCTCAGCCCTGGTACATTATTCCTGCCATCTTCATCCAGGACTGCTCTTGAACAGAAGTTTTGGTAAGTTACGTGTCTTCCATGTTGATTTTCAGGGTTTTGGTACCGTTGGTTGGTCCCCCGCCGTTGATTGGTCCAGAAGAACTTTTGGAGTCTTGCTTCTTAACCCAGCCCTAGATAAAACCGAGAAAGTGAGGCAGCTCTGAGTGCCGTGGAGCAGATGCCCACAAGTGGTCTGTGTGGCCTCACCTTGCCCTGGGCAGTAGCTCCTGAGGCTCCTTGGGAAATCCATGAGTCCCAGGGAAAATTTTTGACTCCCAATGAAAAAAAGTTCCACTAAACTTTACCAAGCCTCTAGAAGCCAATAAATGAGAAAGAACACTTTGTGATAAAGCATGACATGGAGGGGTGGTAGAGAAAAGAGCCACCCACCAAAGCAACTAGGCGGCTCTAAGTCCATGAGGGCACATGCAAGAAACTGACACCTAGAAATGTGATAAATAAAACTGAATAGAGTTTTGATATAACTTGAGGGCGACACCTACAGTGTGTGGACAAGTGGTACAGTAGTAATGTGGGTGTAGACGTTAGACCTAGTCTGAACATTTATCAATGTCATGGATCCTGAAACTAAGAGGGAGTTTTTACAAGTTTATTTTAATTGAAAATTGAGTTCATGTTCTATCGCTTATGTTATAGGTAAAATGCTGCGTAATAAAAATTAAGATCCTTGACTTTCTTTATTGGCCGCAGGAATTACAGTGTATATCTAAGCATTACTTAAACAAGTGGAATGAGACTACTCATAATATGAAACGACATTAAGAGGGAAATCTAGGTGGTTATTTGTATGACTATTTAAGTTTGATGCAACTGCAGAAACCAATTTTTCAGTGCATATACTTCAGTAAACAACAGAAACAAAATGAAAAATCAAATAACAACTATATATATATATATATCTCAGTGCATAAAGAGTGACCACAATTCATTATGAAAAAGTGAAATTTCCAACAGCAGAGTTGGCAAAAAGCCAAACATAAGAAATTCACTGAACAGCCACCTGGGTGCTTTAGTTTGTTAAGTGTCTGCTTTTGGCTCAGGTCATGATCGTCAAGCTTCCTGCTCAGTGGGAAGTCTGCTTCTCCCTCTCCTTCTGTACCTCTCACCTGCTTTTGTTCTCTCTCTCTTAAATCAATCAATCAATCAATCAATCAATCAAATCTTTTTTAAAAAGACATTCACTGAATAATACAGTTGTTATTCTAGACTTGAAAAAAACAATTAACTGCTCTGATAATCAAAGATAATCAATTATAACTATTACAGAATTTGTTTCCAATAAGCTTGTTAAGATTGTAAAAATTATTATACCCAGTGTTGATGTAAGCACAGTTAACAGGACACTCTCAACAACTGACATAAGGAGTAGAAATTGACAGTTAGTGTAATCTTCCTGGAGAAAAGCTTTGTAATGTGTACTGTCCAAAACGTTTTAAATATTCATGACTATTGATCCACTTCTAAAGAAATGGCCAGAGTTATGTGCAGACTGATGTAAAATACAGTCAATGAGCAAAGTAATGTACCCAAGGCAACAAACCAGATTGACTTAAAACACGGACTCAGGAACATGGAGTCAGGGTACTTCAATTTGAATCCCACCTCCCCTTTCTAGCTACATAATCTTGAGCAAGTTGTTTAGTCTTTCTGTGTCTCAGATTTCTCATTTGTCAAATAGAGATGTTATAGTATTTATCTCATGGATTGTAAGGATTAGATGCATTAACATGTCTAAAGTTTTAGAACAGTGCCTGCACATAGTAAATATGATTAAGTATTCAATGAATTCAACAGCATGTGATGTCAAAAAATAGAAAAATCTTGCATGCCCCATAGTATAGGAATGGTTAAATAAATGTTGGACATTTATACCATGAGGATTGATGCATTCTTTACAAAGTTTTGTAAAATAAAAATATTTCAGCACATGGAAACAAAGCCTCCCAATATAATTGTGTATAAAAAATAAGCTCCAAAATTGTACATTATATATATTAAACAGGACAGGTTAATCAGTTGGATGAAGGAAAGAGAGAAATCAAGAATTAAGTCTTATGATTTGGGCTTAAGCTCCTAGATGGGTGGAAATTTTATTGACTGTGATGGGGAGAGCAAGTTGGATGTGGGAGCAGGAGGATGGTGCTGGATGTCTTCTAGTCATCCAAGTGGAAACGTCAAGTTGGCAGTCAGGTGCACAACTTGGAGTTGCTGGAAAGATCAGGTTGAGAGATAAGAGATTTGAGGGTCTTCACGGGGACGCTCAGAGAGTAGAGCAGATCAGTCAAACCAAAAAAGGTGTATAGATAGAAAAAAAGGATTTGCAACTGAGCATGGGGTATTCTGATAAGTGCTCATATGGCGATCCCCATGTCCCAGGGTCCCCCAAAAGCAAGAGATTATTATTTAAGCATGTAAACCTGAGTTTCAAATACATAATGGAGGATTTTATATATCCTGATATTTTTGTGCTTAAAGTACAGTCGGATGAATAGACCTGAGTGTACATTTAAACCTGGGTGTTCATACTATTTCTCTTTAAAATTCATTTTGACAGATGAATGCATTATTAAAATAGCTCAGAATAGCTTTGAGTTTCAAATTTCATACAATTCCTGCTATTATAGCAATTTTCCTCTGAGTGGAAAGCCTATCAATCAAGAAAAACTAAAAACAATAAACAATGTTCCTCATTAAATACTTTTCAGCTTCAAGGATATTGACTATATAATTTCTATTTCTTTTTAGTAGAATTGTTTGTTTGGATCAACATGTCTTTCTTAATCAGTTCTTCCAGAATCCCAAGAAAACTAGTTATAAGTAATAGCATTTTTTTTTTTACAACTTAGAGTTTTAAGGTTTTTTTTTTTAATAAATAAGAAGAAATTTAAAAAAGTGGGCCTCACTAATGACTACTGTAGGATGTCTGCTTTTTGGTTCAGAGCCTCTGGAATACTATTTCTCTCTTTTGTAACAATGACACAAGCTCAACCTAGAGGTTTATTAGGAAATAAGAAAGTGCTAAAAGAAGAATTTCTGCTCTTCCATACTTGAATACTACTCTCTTATTAAGACCAGAGGCAGCCCTTACTTTACATTTCAGACAGTACTGAGCACATTGGCTGGTTGAAATTGAGTCAAATTATCTGGAGACATTCAGTGTACTTTCCAGAAGCATCTGAAGTGGCCAGAAGGGACGAAGGAAAGTTTGCCCCTTGCTAAGTTGTGCCTAGGGTTTCGTTTAAAACAATAATTCAGCAGACAGCCTAAGTCAGGAGTGGCTTGGGTAGCTTTATTAGGACCCAGAGATGAATTATTCTTAAGCAGGGGCCAACAACCTTTGACCCTATTGTTGGATTAGGCTGAATGGTTCTTTGTTGTGGGGGGCTTTCCTGTGCATTGTAAGGTATTTAGCAGCATCCCTGGTCTCCACCCAGTAGATACTAGTAGCATCTACTCTCCAGTTGTAACAACCAAAAATGCCTCCAGATGTTGCCAGTGTCTCCTGGCTGGGGGTGGTGGATGAGGGGCAAAATCTCACCCAGTTGCAGTTGCTGCTCTAAAGTTTCTCCAACTTTAACCCTTAGTCTCTCCAGAAGTATCTACTATTCATAGGCTTCAACTTGAGCTCCCCTCACGCCTGCAGAGACACGGGAGGAAAGCACAGCCTCCACTACTCCCAAATGATCCTTGCTCACCTGTTACCCCCATCAATGGCCATATGCACTGGGAGGAAGGACTGAAAATGAAAGTTCATGAGACAGCCAAAACCAGTCCAAAATACCTACCTGTAGGTCAAGGTCCATTAATTTATGGCTGTTGCCTCTACCACACATAGAATTCAGTATCACTGGAATATCCCAGGCAACCAATTTCTAGATTGAGGTGTATTACATTTATTTATAACATATCTTCCTTATTTATCAAATATAATGCAGTTACATAAGAGATAATTGGAAAGCAACAAGAAAGAAAAGCACCCTGATTCTGATACCTAATGCATCGACTCTTGGTACCCAGGTTATTTCCTTCCACCCTTTCCCCCCACAAACCAGAAAGAACAGGCATGTCGGCTCATCTCTATTCCAAATGGGAATGTGGGTCCTGAGTTGAAGGGCTCCTCATTTTTAAGAGAAGTCAGAAATTTTGTTTTCTACATGAAATCTGACTTCTAAAAATTGACCAGTAATAAAATTTTCTTTCAACATTGTGTAAACAAAACAGAGCATGTCTATGGGATGGAATGAGCTGGTAGGACTCTAGTTTCTGACAGCTGCCATTTCATCTTGTGCACAGCTGGTGTCATTTTTGTTACCTGCCAATTTCTATTTGCATTTGAATTCAGAACTTCTGTCACTAAACAGTCTCTCAAATGCTTTCCAGCTCAAAAAGTATGTTAGTGTAGGACCAAGTAGATTATTAGAACCCTCTTTCTCATTACCTGAAGTAGCGTGTCTAGATTTTTACCACTCTCCATGAATAGACAACACCATCTTCTGTGGCCTTACTCTCTGAAGATGATTTTGAAAATAAAGTCTTAACTAATCTGGAAAATAAAGGACAGTGGATTAAGCCAACTTATTTCCCTTATTCATATGTGTGCATATATGTATATATATATTCGTGTATGCATATACATATAATATATACTATATATTATATATATATAAACATTTTATAATATTATATTGGATATAGTTCTATTGTAAGTGTTGGTCTAGTAAGTAAACAATTCACTTCATGAAGACCCAACCAAAAAAGAATGGTCCAAAAGATAAAAATTAATCCAATGGGGGGGCAATTGGAGGGGGAGACAAACCATGAGAGACTGTGGACTCTGAGAAACAAACTGAGGGTTCTAGAAGGGAGGGGGGTAGGGGGATGGGTTAGCCTGGTGATGGGTATTAAAGAGGGCATGTATTGAATGGAGCACTGGGTGTTTTACGCAAACAATGAATGGAACGCTACATCAAAAACTGATGTAATGTATGGTGATTAACAACATAATAAAAAAAATAAAATAAATTAATCCAATAAACATATTTGGGCTCAAGCATCCACTTCAAGACCCTCCACCATCTGCCCTGTCCAAATTTGGCTCTTGATCAACCCTCACTCCCTGCTACCACCCTTTCCCCAAGTTTGCTGGAATACTTGCCATTCTTTAAACATCAGTGTCCCTTTGCCCATGCTATTTCCTTTTCCTAGGCTGCCCTGGAGCCAGCCTCCTGCCTCAAAAATTCTTACAGACTTTTTTAGTCCAACTATGTTCACACAAAACCGTCATTTCATCTTTTAAGCATTGCTTATTCATGACAACTCAGGAAAAAATATTGCATTCTTCTTTCAGATTAATTCCTGGGAAACTCACTGTGATTTCCTGCATTCCTTACTGTATTTGGAACTGACAGCTAGTTTGTCAATTACTTCAATATTGTAGTGCTTCAAAATTGCTTTGTCTTAAAGAGAACAAGTGGTCATCGTTCTTAATGAAAGTACTGTTCAGGGTGTCTGGGTGGCTCAGTCGGTAAGCGTCTGCCTTCAGCTCAGGTCATAATCCCGGGGTCCTGGGGTCGAGCCCCGCATCGGGCTCCCTGCTCCGCAGGAAGCCTGCTTCTCCCTCTCCCACTCCCCCTGCTTGTGTTCCCTCTCTTGCTGTGTCTCTGTCAAATAAATAAATAAATAATCTTTAAAAAAATAAAATTAAAAAAATAAAAGTATTGTTCCCCGCTGCGTTCTTATTACTTATATATATTTTTCCATTCTTACATATACTTATGTTACTCCAAATCTTCTTTAAAAAGCACATATCAAGACAAGCAAGAGACACTTTCCTTGCCCCTCTCTGCCTGTGAAACCATTCATCGTACATTCCTCCTTCTCTTGATCACCAAACTTAAAAACAAATAAAAAGTATACTGTCTCTGCTACTTGGCTACTACTTGGCTGTCTCACCATTCTGTTGAAATTGTTCTTATTAGTGTCACCAAATCCACTGATGTGTTTTCACTATTTATATTACTTGGCAGAACTCACTGAACTCATACCCTCACCCAGATTCTGAAAACTAGCTCTTTTCTCCATGACTTCAAGAACATTATTATTCTAATTGTTTTCCTGCCTCTGGGATCATTACTTCTTTGTCTTATTCCTGGACTTTTGTTCTCCACCACCTGGCACTTTGTGGTGGCATTTTCCAATGATCTGTGCAGAAGCCTGGTCCCTTCTTGCTGATTGCTTTCATTGGATCATTCATCCGTATCTCATGACTTTAGCCACATCTGTATGCCTGTGACTGCTATCTGTGTACTGTAGACTTATTTCTAGGTGCTTGTTGGATACACCCACCTGAACATTTCATAAATAACCCAAATATAACTGGAGGTAGGTATCTAAAAATATGTTCTGCCCTCTAAATTTTCAATTTCCATTGATGGTTTTGTAATCTACATATTTCCCCATGCTATGCTCCTTAGGATCACACTCATCTTATGTTTCTCCTTTACTTTTCATCTCTAATTGGTTACTGAAAACCGTTTTGATTTTTCAAGTCTGGCTGTGCATTTCCATTCTCACTGTCACTGTTTTATTGCCTAATGCCCCACAAATTTCTTCTAATATGCAAAAATCAAAAGCAAACACAGAAGGGGAAAAAAAACAAAACAAAACAAAAAAGCAAAGAACACCCTAAGGCCCTGGTATCTTTTCCTCCTGAAATCTTTTGCAGCAACAAATTCCTAGATTTATTTTAAGGTTCTGGTGGTAGGAATAATTACATTCCCAGCCCCCACTACCACCCTCAGCATCAAAGAATTCCTCCAGGGGCTGCTGAATCAGTTCAGTGTCTTAATTCAAGACCATGGCTCTAGTTTGCAATTGGACTGAATATGAATTCCAAAGGAGCTGATTCACCATCGCTATCCTAATTTTTAAAGTGCTACACTAAATCACAGGCCAGTGAAGAAACATTTTGACATTGGCACACTTTGACGTTGGAAACACAATATTTATTTGCCAGAGCCTACTGGTCGCACCAAAATCTAATACTAACTGGAGTGCATATTTACACCACATGCTAAGCAAACAGAATGAACTAGTGTTCTCCTATTCTGCCAAACTAAGTGGCTAAGCTTCCATTTGTGACATCACAAAGCCCCAAAACTGGAATAAGCCTAAGACGGTATATTGCCCATCCTTCTCACTTTTCAGGTGAGAAGAAAAAATTGCAATGAAGAGAAAGGGTTGCTCAGAGCTACGGAGTAAATTAGTAGCAAGGCCAAGTCTAAACCCCAGATCCACCAGCTCTTAGTGCAGTGAGTATACTTTTTCAATTTTATGGTAGGTCCCCATCTCTGTAAAATATTATAATTACTGTATCAAAATGTCATAGAAAGTATATAATTTCTTCATTGTAGGATTGAGGCATAAGAAACTTGCATTAGCAATCCAAGCTGAAGACCCTAAATTAGTATTATTGAAAAGTTCCAAGATATTTAGCTTTATTGGTTGTTTTTAGTAAATTTAAGATTGTCACATGTTTGTAGATAAATTACTGTTGATTGTATCTGACATACCTGGTTACATCATCATTTGTAGGTATAAATGTCATTAAGATCTGATATGTCTGTACCATCAAGCCAGGTCACTTAGCCCTTGGTCATCTCAAGGGGCAATGCCTACACTTTCTCATCCAGCTGGCATTTATTGGGTTTTACTCTGTGCAAACTACTCTATCAGAACCTCTGAGGGGTATGGAAATATGAACAAAGAATCTCTGCATCTTAAGCAGCTCAGAAAAGTGGACATTTTAGGTAATATAGCAACTCTGGATACTGATCCCCCCTCACTCTCCTGGGCTTGTTTTGTTGTTATTTGATTTTTTTTAATTTGTTGTTTTTTTTTTTTTAATTAGGCTATGTTGTTTTAGTGAAATCTATTTCCCCATTACAGCGTGAAGCCTTTGGTGTCATTCCTCAGGGATGCATAGCCTTGGGCCTAGGCAGTCACCTAGGATGACATTGGTCTTAGCAAGTCTTTCTTTGACGGTCTCCCTCTGATCTTTCTTTTAAGCTGCCTGCTTCATTTGATATTATATCCCTTCCTGTTTGACTTTACTATTTTACCAACTGACTGCTCTTTTGCTTTTAACAACGCCCTAGAGTATACATTGCTCAGCCGTCTGATCCAGTTAAATTTAGGCAGGCATAATTTTTGTGACCAGTTTTGAATTTTGTTCTGACCCCATGAGGGCTTTTCTTTAGCTATTTTTTTTTTTTTTCTGGTTCTCTCTAGTAAACTAGCTGGCCTGCAGTTTAGCTTATTGCTCTTAATTAAGAGGAGCTCCTATTTTTGAGCGCCCTTATCTTCGCTTCCACATTCCATTTCAGATAATCTCAGTTCCTTTGGGGAGAGCTTCTGAGCTCTCTTTTCTTACAGACTACATCTCCTCCAGGGCAAACTCTCTGAGTGCTACTCAGTACTGGGTGGCGTAGTAGCCTCTAGAGCTCTTGGTTGGCCCTGCCAGTTGGAACCTCTGCTCTACAAGCAGGTTGAGTGAGGGTGGTCACGGTGGACTGACCATGTCTGTCAGTCTGTCAGCTCTGGGGTTGTCAGTCTGTCAGCTCTGGGGTGGCCCCTAAGTAGGGCCCAGATGGAGGAAAGGAGCCCCTGACTTCTTGACTTTACTCACCAAGAATTTAACCTCTTCAATTCAGAGTTAGGCAGGATGAGAAATGCTGGCGGTCTCTGACTCTCAGTGAGAGACAGTAATCCTTGTTTGGGAAGGGAAGAGGAACCCAAAGGGCTCTGTCAAGTTGAACGCCAAGGGGAGGCAGGGAAAGGAGAAAGTGAGCTGTGGTTTAAATGGGTTAAATGCTACAGAGTCTCCCTGTTCTGAGTGTTAGATCTTCTTGAAAAATCTCTTCATTTTCTTTATGTCCTGAGGACAATTTCTTGAGAATTAAGATGTTTGCTTTTATGGTTTTTGCCAGCTCTGCCTATTTCACAGGGGAGTTGGTGCACAGAGTTCCCCCTGCTGTCATCCCTGATCTGAAACTAACTGTGGCTTCTTTTTCTAGCCCATGTTACCCTATACCATGGAGGTTGGTGACCCAGGCAGGGTTTATAACTCTAGAGTCAGGAGCTTCATGTCTCCAGTTAAATAAAATTAGCTTGATATCCTTTTGCATTCAGACTTCTTGAACGTAGAGTGGATATTGTCTTATGAAAGCTAAGGCATTCAATGTCCCCGAAGAAGAGCATCTCATTTTTAAAAATTTATTTATTTTTATGTTATTATTTTGTTACTGAAGTATAGTTGACTCACAATGTTACATTAGCTTCAGGTGTACAGCCTAGTGATTCGACAACTATATACATTATGCTGTGTTCACCACAAGTGGATCTACCATCTGAGAGCATCTCATTTTTGTGTAAAGTTAACAAGTGAATGTTTGTCAAGAGAGACAAGGGGGGAAAAATTGGAGTTTCTTGTAATCCATGGAGTCCAGCTTCAGAAGACGCTTTTATTAATTTTATTCTGAAAACATTTAACAGGGGTCACTCGGTGTCCAGAGCCGCCATTAAAAACTTGTTAAACAGCATTGATTTTTTTTTAATTTTAAGGAATATAATATAATTTCAAAGTGGACCCACAAAATAAACATTGCTAAAATGTTCCTTTAGATATTATATGAATTGATTTGCAATCTCGTTGTTGGCTGGAAGGTACTTAAACATTAAATGAGATCTGGCAAATGATGATAAGTGTCAAATAGCTAAAACTGAGTCATTCTCTGTAGTACTGATTGCAGAAAAGACCTAATTGTCTACTTATGTCATTATTTGCTCCTACATAATTGTGTCACCAACCTACAAGAGACTTTAGCTGTGTATTCTTGAAACACACTAGAATTTTTGTTTATTTTCAACCAGAAATTCATGGATAGATTTATCTGTAGCAAAGAAAGTTCTCTGGTCACTGCATTTTTTTGTCAAGGGGTATTGATAAATAATATGAGGTAAATGCAGGCTAAAAATCTAAGAAAATTAAGGGTTGTACTTCATTTATCACCACAAATTCCCAAGTCACTTGGTCGATGTGAGCTCAAAAGTTTCTTGCAGGTTTAAGACTCTTTTCAAATGCTTATTCATTGTTCTTGACAAGGAAGTATTGGAAGAAAGTGATATTTTGCTTAATTAGTGAGAGCAGCATAATGTTTTCTGCCTTTATTTTATTTTACTTTTTAATTTTACACTGATCGTCAGCATGGTATTCTGTTAACTCAGCAGATTGTTGTTGCTCTGATGCTTTGTCTGTGAAAACACATTCTGTCTGACTGACCTAAAAGGCAAAAGAACTAGGGGTGTATTTTTGGTTTACCTTAGTAACTGCAAAGGGAGTTCGTCAATCAATGCCACAGGCTTCAAGCTATCCTTAGGACAACTCAATTTTACTGACGATCTTTCTTCCTTCAGTAAGCTTGTCTGTGAAGATGCCCTTTTTCCTCTGTCCATCATAACCCTTTCTGACTCGCCATCTAGGCAGAGATCCCTTTGGTCTAAAGAGAAGTGATTTGAAAGGAGAAAAGCACAGCCTGGAAACTGGAGGAGAAATTAATGTGTTTAAGCAAAGTCCGCTTGGGTTATAGTTTTTGAAAGCACTTTTCAGAATTAATCAAGGGTGAACATTTTAGAGATTGCCTAAAACAAAGCTTCACAAGACATTTAAGATGGTATAGAAATAATGGATTCCTGTGGTGCATGAAAATTTATGTCAGTTCATTTGTTTGAAAACAAGACCAACCAAAAACTTGACTAATTTATAATAAACAGTATTTATGTAGGAATATATAAAAATGTGAAATGAATGGACCTGATGTTTTCTTAGGGTGTTGCTAATGATGGGAAAAATCCATGCAGGCGTTAAGCTACTTTCAAATCTGTATAGTCATTTATTTACCTTCCTATTTGTAGGGCTACTCTGTTATGAATCTCATGTCTTGTTTAAAATTAAAAAAAATTAATACTGGGTGTGAATCAATTGGTTAAGCATCTGCCTTCGGCTCAGGTCATGATCTCAGGGTCCTGGGATCAAACCCCGGGTCCTACTCCGTGCTCAGAGAGAGTCTGCTTCTCCCTCTCCCTCCGCCCCTCCCTCCCACTTGTGCATGCTCTCTCTCACTCTCTCTCCCCCCACCACTCAAATAAATAAATAAAATCTTTTAAAAATTAATACTAATTATCAATGCCAATTAACAACACACAGTGCCCTTGCAAGATGAAATGGGCAGGGCTTTGCCAGCCTATCCTTTGAGAGGCAGGTGAAGTAAGGTTTCCTAGCCAGTGTTGCAGTCTATAGGCTACATCGGTGGGTACCATATATTAAGGTGGCAAGATGCTGTGTATTGTTTTAGGGCTTAGACATGTGTAGGAGAAATGAAAAAAAGACAATAAATCTAAACACGGCTTTATTTTTTCCTATGAAGAAATAAATTTCCTATAATAATGATAGAAATATTGAATTCGTTACCTATAGTGAGTTCTGTGCAAAGTAATGAGCTTTCTAATAAGTGTTCAGAGATGGGATGAACAAAGAGCTACAACATAAAGGTGCTTCAGGCATCTGGTAAATGACCTCTACAGGCTCTTCCATTCCAGACTTACATGACTTTGTGAAACTTTTTTCAATAAAAAAGGACTTATATTTATCGAATATTTCTGGTCTGTCAGGCAGCTCTGCTAAGGACATTAAGTGGATTCATTAATTCATGTAACATTTCTACAAAGTAGGGAGTATTATTTTCTCCAGGCGAGGCTGACATGGGTGGTGTATCTGAGTCACACAGCCAGTAAATGGTGAAGCCAGGAATAAGACACAGTCGTCTAACCAAGAGTCCTATCTTCCAGCACTTCCTGCAGTCTCCATACTGTTTCAAGCCATTTCTAGCCCTCTGATTTCATGGCAATCGAGCAATCTGTCTGTTCCATTTTATATAGAAACAGAAGGCCGCTGAAAGTGATTGCTTAGTGATTCCATACATTTGCATCTGTTTTTTTGCTACAATCTTAACTTCCTATCTAATAAATTTTCTGCTCACTTACCACCTGTTAGTAATGAGAATTTTATAATACTTTAGTTTACAAAGTGTTTCCACTAGTAATACTATTTCACTGAGTTTTTTACAGAAACCCTATGAAGTAACCAGAAGAGGTATCGTTATGGAAGAGATGCACATGGGTGTTAAAAAGTTTAATGCTAGTCCAGGATCATAAAGTGATGGAACTGGTGCCTGAAACCAGATTTTCTAATTACATTTGCCAAACAGCCTCTTCCTGGCCACGTCACTTGCCAATTAAAGGATTAATTGGGAAAGTAAAGTAACTTTGATTCTCTAGAGCAGCAGTTGGTAAAATACAGTCTGGCTCACTTCCTGTTTTTATAAATAAAGTTTTATGGAGACACAGTCACACCCATGCACTAAGGTATATTCTATGGCTGCTTCCCCACCACCACAGTAGAGATGAGTAAATGCAGCAATGACTTTATGGCCTGCACACCTAAAATATTTACTCTGTGGCCCTTTATAGAAGCAGTTTGCCAACCTATATGCTAAAACAAAGAGCAAATGCTTTGGAAGATAAATAATACTTCTCTGCAGTATTGGTTTAGTATGAATAAAAACAAGACTATTTCTGTTCTATCTAAAGAAACTCCCAGGTCTTTTTGCATCAAGTGTTTGAAGGAATTTATTTTCCACCATCAAGACTTTTAATTGGCTGGTCTCTGCTTCCCATTACATAAAACCATGATATGATTTGAAATCTTTATCAACGTGACTTTTCATAATAATTTCCCACAAACTCTTTTATTCTTGTTTCACGTTAGTAGTCTTTTTGTTTTACCTCTTAGCTTCTCCTCCCCCCACCTTAGCTTCTTCTAGCTTAACTACTCAAAGTGTCTTAAGAAATTACATGTTTCATAGCATTTTCCCCTGACTTACATCTGAGAATTAGACATATATACTGAGTTTTCTTTTTTCACTGAAGAGTAATTGGGTATCTTTGGGGAGAACAATATTGCTTCCTGCATAAACCTAGCCTTTGTTTTTCTCAAAGCTGTAATTACTAACAGTATTTTTAGTCCTGTAAACCCTCATTTGCTATCCCATTTTACTGTAGCCTGTTAATCACAACCTACCAAAAATTGCAAAAGTCATGCTCCCAGTCATTGAAAAATCTTTGATGTGTGATTTGCAATTCAGAGAGAGGATCAAACACTGGTCAGCTCTTTAGAAAAGGAAAGTAAGTCCTTGAGAATTCAAAGGTGGTGGGATCCAGGATACATTTCCTCATTTCTGGGCCTCAGATTTCAGGAAAGTAAGTTAACCTGAGCTCTAAGTCATTATTAATTTTGAAAAACAGACACATTTGTGTATACCAAAAAACAATGTGCTAAAAAGTTACTACACACATGGCACAAGAGAAAAACATAGGTATAAAAATCCTTTCATCTTTGAAATCCATTTTTGTGATGATATTCTATAATTTTAATTTACTTCCATAATTATGTTCTTCCTACCTCAATAGGCATTGTGCTACTCCCTGGAACTACAATGGTGACTGGACACAGTCTCTGCTCTTGGAGCCAAAATTTTCTTGGCTTTGAAATAGGATAAGCTCATTTTTTCTGTGATGACAGTGTTTATCTCATGGTGAACAGAAATTTGATTGGCAGGAACAGTTGAAAGAGACTGAGAGAGCGGGAGAGGTAAAGAGAAGGAAGGAGGGAGGGAAGAAAGGAAGAAAAAGAAGGCAGACAGCCTTAAAAAATAGTCATACACTATCAAGGGAATACTTCTGATGACTTCAGTAATTCAAGATTATTTTTGCATGGGTTTGAATATAAAGTACACATAATGCTGGGTTTATATCAGTTAACTCCCATTACAGAATAGTTTTGCATTTAAATACACTTTTTCAATTATAGTAGACATTTACAGTAATTTTTAAATTGCTTACACCTCTTTTCAAATTATCAAAAAATGCAGCCTGCCTTAGTGCAGACAATTCACAGAGTGGTTCTCTCCTACATTAACCACAGGGAGTCATTGGGAATGATTCTTCGGTCTTCCTCCTGGCATCATAGCTCTGTTAACTTCAGATTCAAAGTCTTTGACTATATGCTCTTAATAAAAAGGTATTAAATGATATTAGGAGTAGCCGCTAAAGTAACATTGAGCAAACTTACTCACAGAGGGGCTGAGCCATGTAGATCTTCAGTTCACAGTGTCCTGAGGGCAGCAGTTTTGTCCCTTAGCCGAGAGGAGTGACCAGGTGGCTAGTTGTTAGAGTTAACAGTGCACCAGAAATTATGTGATTGCTGATGTGCTGCTTTAATTTGGAGAGCATTGTGGTACAGCTGAAAATCTAGGCAACACACTCACATGTGAAGATCTCAGAGGGGTCAGGCTTTTGTTTATGTCACCATGTTTTAGTTCTTTCTGTGTTGTTAAGCAGTACATTAATAATGCATTTTTTTCAAGACTACCCATCTAATAATTCTAGGCATGCTCCCTTGGTAGTCATACTTCTTTTTTTTTTTTCTTTTTGGTAGTCATACTTCTGAGTCAGATGAATCAGAGTTGGAAAGATTCCCACATCCTCCTAACCCTTATGTAGCACCTACATACTCACACATGTGCATACAATTAACACTTTTTTGGACTGGATCTGCCTAGTATATTAGAAAGCATGCAGTAACTGTTGGGAACCTCATTGCCATTGGTCTTGCTTTATCCACCCTGAGTATCTGGAGCTGCATGAACCGATATTCATTTAGAGAGAAGACCTTATCCCAATTCACTAACTCATGTAGGGCATTCTCTACCAGACCAGCACTCTTCCCACATCGCAAGAAAGGAAAGACCATTGTTCTGCCACAAATGAGCTGTGTGATGGTGAGTTAATTATTCTGCCCCTCTGAGCCAATTTTATCATATGTAAAATAAACTTTGACTAGAATTTTCTCAGAATTCTTTTCTATCTCTGAAAGTCCTTGATCTTCTAATTATCTGTTCCAGTTAATATGTATGCACAACCAATCACCCCAAACCTTAATGCTCATAAATTCTGTGGGTCAAGAATTCAGACAGAGCACAGAGGGGTGGTTTGTTTCTGCCCTATGCTGTCTGGGACTCAGCAGGAAGACTAGAAGCCTGGCTCACTGGGCATCAAATAAGTTGGCCAGAAGTCTGGAGACTAGAATCATCTAAAAGCTCACTCATTCAAATGGTTAACGTCTGGGCTGGAAGATTCAAACAGCTGGGACCTCTAACAGTTGGGCCTTGCTGTGTATAGCTCTTTATTTCAATGTGTTATTTTTAATCTCTCTGTTTCTCCAAGTGGTTTTTCCAGGATAAGGTTTTCAGAGTAGCCAGACTTGTTACATGGTGGCTCAGGGTTCCCAAGGCATGTATTTCAGGAGCTAGATGGAAGCTATAATGCCTTTTTTGGCCTATCTTCATATATCGCCAGGGTTGCTTCTACTGTAGACATGGGCTAAAAGAGATAAAAGATTAAAAAAAGATAAAAGATAAAAAAGGAAGAAATGATCCCACCACTCGCTGGAGGAATGTTTGTGTTGTGTTATAAAAAGAACATGTGAAGTGATATATATTGGTGTAACCACCTCTGGAAAACACAGTATCACGTCATGCCAAAGTAACTTTTCAATATGTTTAATCTAGTATAGATAGGAGTAATATGCCATAGTTTCCACCTTCTTGAATTCTTGTATTATAAAAACACTGATATCTAATAATATGCTGCCTCCAAGTGACTCACTTTAGGCTTAAGGACACACAAAAGACTAAGAGTGAAGGGATGGAAGAAAGATACTCCAAGCAAATGGTAAACAAAGGAAAAAAGAGGTAACTATACTTAAATATTAAAAAAAGAAAATTTAAGCCAAAATTGGTCACAAGAGACAAAGAAGGTCATTATATAATGTTAAAGGAGAGGATTCATCAAGGAGATACAACAAGTTTAAATATTTATGCACCCAACATTAGAGAAACTAAATATATAAAGCAAATACTTATCGGACTAAAAGGAGACATAAACAACAATGCAATAATAGGTGGGAATTTAATACTCTACCCTCAACAATGGATAGATCATCTACACAGAGAATCTATAAGAAAACAACAGATTTGAAAGGCTACATCACCATACTGAGATCAATAAGAAGATCTACAAGATTGTCCAGGGCTACTTCCTCAAGGATGGCAAACTGATCAAGAACAATGCTTCCACTGATTATATCTGTCTGACAAGAGCATTAGCCCTCTGGGTGGCTTTGTCCACTATGATGAAGTGACCAATGACCTTGTCATGCTGAAAGACTGTGTGCTGGGAACCAAGAAGCAAGTGTTTTCTCTCTCTAAGTCCTCAGCAGGCCCTGGAGAAGATTGACCTTAACTTCTTTGACACCACCTCCAAATTTGGCCATGGCCAATTCCAGACTGTGGAGGAAAAGAAAGGATTCATGAGACCACTTAAGCAAGAATGAATTGCAAAGAAGGAGCTTAATGTCAGGAGCAAACTGTGTAGCTGGTAGAATTTCAAAAAACATTATTTTCTCGTGAAAAAAAAAATAAAACAACAGATGTGTAAAACACCATAGACCAAATGGGCCTAACAGACATATACAGAACATTCCATCCAACAGCAGGAGAACAAGTTTCTCAAGAGCACATGCAACATTTTCTAGGGTAGATCATATGTTAGGCCATAAAACAAGTTGTAGCAAGTTCAAGAAGATAGAAATTATATCAAGTATCTTTTCTGACTACAGTGGTATGAAACTAGAAATCAATAAAAACGGGAAAGCTAGAAAGGTCACAAATACAGGTAAATTAAATAACATACTCCTGAACAACCAATGGATCAAAGAAGAAATCAAGAGAGAAATAAAAAAAAATATATTAGGGACAAACAAAAATGGAAAAACAGGTGCCTGGGTGGCTCAGATGGTTAAGTGTCTGCCTTTGGCTCAGGTCATGATCCCAGGGTCCTGGGATCAAGTCCCGCATCGGGCTCCTTGCTCAGTGGGGAGCCTGCTTCCCTCTCTCTCTTTCTCTATTTCTCTGCCAAATACAGTAAAATCTTATTTTTTTTAAAAAATGGAAAAATAAAACGTGGCATACAGCAAAAAAGTTTTTGAGAGGAAAGTTTATAGTTATAAATAATTGCATCAAGAACAAGAAAGATTTCAAATGAACAGCCTAACATTACATCTCAAAGAACTAGAAAAAGAACAAACTAAGCCCAAAGTTAGCAGAAAGAAGGAAATAATAAAGATTAGAGCAGAAATAAATGATAAGGAAAATAGGAAAGCAATAGAAAAGATTAACAAAACAGGGTTGATTCTTAGAAAAGATTAACAAAACTGAGGGTTGATTCTTTGAAAAGATAAACAAAATTGACAAACATTTAGATAGTGGTAACCAGGAAAAAAAAGAGAGGAGCCAAATAAAATTAGAAGTGAGAGAAGAGACATTACAACTGATATCATAGAAATACAAAGGATCATAAGACACTACCATGAACAATTTTATACCAACAAATTGGACAAATTTGAAGAAGTGGATAAATTCCTAGAAACATATCATGTACCAAGAGTGAATTATGAAAAAATAGAAAACTTGAACAGACCAGTAATGAGTAAGAGGATTGAATCAGTAATCAAAAATCTTCCAACACAGAAAAGCCCAGGAACAAATGGTTTCATTGGTAAATTCTACTAAGCATTTAAAGACTTAATGCCAACCCTTCTTAAACTTTACCACAAAATTGAAGAGGAGGGAATGCTCTCAAATTTAATTTTTGAGGCTAGGATTCAACCGATACCAAATCCAAATAAAGACACAACACGAAAAGAAAACTACAGACAAATTCCCTGATGAATATGAATGTAAAAATTATCCAAAAAATGCCAGAAAACAAAATTCAGCAGTACACTAAAAAGATCATACACCATGATCAAGTGGGATTCATCCTTGAGATCCAAGATGGTCCAACACAGGCAAATCAATGATTGTGATACATCATATTAGCAGAATGAAAGATAAATATATGATTAACTCAATAGGTGCAGAAAAAGCATTTGAAAAAAATTCAACATTCTTTCATGATAAAAACTTTCAAAAATTTGGGTATAGAAGGAATGTATTTCTATGTGATTAAAGCCATATATCACAAGTTCACAGCTTACATCATCCTCAGTGTTAAAAGTTTGAAAACTTTTCCTCTAAGATCAAGAACATGTCAAGGGTGCCTACTCTCACCAATCCTCTTCAGCAGAGTACTAGAAGTCCTAGCCAGAGTAATCAAACAAGAAAAAGAAATAAAAGGCCTTCAAATTACAAAAAAAAAAAGAAAGAAATGAGTCTGTTTGCAGATGACAAGATATTATATATAGAAAATCCTAAGGTCTTCACCAAAAACTGTTAGAACTAATAAATCCAGTAAATTTGCAGAATACAAAATCAACATACAAAAATCAGTTGCATTGCTATACACTAACAATGAACTATCAGAAAAAGAAATATAGGAAACAGTCCCATTCACAGTAGCATCAAAAACAACACAATACTTAGTAATAAATTTAATCAAGGAGGTGAAAGATCTATACACTGAAAACATTGAAAGGCATTGATGAAAGAAATTGAAGAAAACACATAAATGGAAAGATATCCCATGTTCATTGACTGGAAGAATTGATATTGTTAAAATATCCATACTAGCCAAAGCCGTCTATGGATTCAGTGCAATTCCTGTCAAAATTCCAACGGCATTTTTCATAGAAATAGAAAGAACAGTCCTCAAATTTAAACAGAACCACAAAAGGCCCCTAATAGCCAATGCAAATGTGAGAACAAAGAATAAAGCTGGAGGTATCACACATCCTGTTTTCAAAATGTACTAAAAATCTGTAGTAATCAAAACAGTATGGGGTATTGGCACAAAAACAAACAAATACAAATGCAACAGAATAGACAGCCCAGAAATAAACCCACACATAAGTGGTCAACTAATATTTGACAAAGGAACCAAGAATATACAATGGGGAAAATTCAGTAAGTGGTGTTGGAAAACTCAATATCCACATTCAAAAGAATGAAATTGCACCCCTATCTTGCACTACTCACAAAAATTAATTTGAAGTGGATTAAAAACTTAAACATAAGACCTGAAATATAAAACTACTAGAAGAACAGGGAAAAAGCTTCTTGACATTGGTCTTGGAAATGATTTTTTTTTATATGACACCCAAAGCACAAGCAAAAAAAGCAAAAATAAATAAATGGAACTACATCAAACTAAAAAGCTTTGCACAGCAAAATAAATGATCAACAAAACGAAAAGGCAACCTAAAAAATAGGAAAAAAATATTTTCAAATCACATTTGATAAGAGGTTAATAACCAAAATATATCACGAACTCATACAACTCAATAGCAAGAAAAGCAAATAATCCTGTTAAAAAAATGGCAAAGGACCTAAATAGACATTCATCAAAAGAATACATAAAAATGGCCATCAAATATATGAAAGGGTGCTTAATATCATTCATCATCAGAGAAAATCAAAACAGTGTTGAGAAATTAACAACACCTGTCAGAATGGCTGTAATTGAAAAGATAAGACATTGCAAGGGGAATCTGTGTGCTCTGTTGGTATGAATGTAAATTGTCAGTCATTACATAAAACAGTATGGAAGTTCCTCAAAAACTTAAACATAGAACTACCATGTGACCCAACAATCCCACTCTGGGTGTATATCCAAAGGAAATGAAATCAGTGCCTTGAAGAGATACCTACATCCAATGTTCATTGCAGCATTATTTACAATAGTCAAGACATGGAAACAATCTGTGTATCATTGACAGTTGAATGGATAAAGAAAAAATATATGTACATACACATATACATATACCATGTATATGAATATACACACTGTATACACACACACACACACACACAACAGAATAGTATTCAGCCAAAAAAAAAGAAATTTTGCCATTTGCAGCAGCATAGATGAAACTTGAAGGCCTTATGCTAAGTGAGATAAGTCAGAGAAAGACAAAAACTATATGATCTCACTTATATGTAGGATCAACAACAACAAATTATAGAAACAGAATATATTGGTAGTTGCCAGAGGTGAGCAGGTTTAGGAAATGGATTAAGGTAGTCAAAGAATACAAACTTTTAGTTATAAGATGAATAAATTCTCAGGATCTAATGTATAGCATGGTGAATACAGTTAACAATACTGTATTATATAATTGAAAGTTGCTAATCTTTTTTAGGGAAACACCCTCACAGACACATCTAGAAGTAATGTTTAATTCGCTATCATGGGTCAGTCAAGTTGACCATAAAATGAATCATCACACTGCTGTTGAAGTTTCTTTGTCTGCTTAGCATATGAAATTCCTTCCTATATTTAGGGGATTTATTAATGTTTTAATTCTTTCAGAAGCTGAAAAAGACAGGTACTCACTCTCCAGCTAGCACATGGGTGTCTGACTTAAGCTTGGCCAATAACTTGCTCTTGTTCCCAACTGGGACAGGAAGTGGGGGCAGGTCAGAACTCATTCCCTGCAGGTGGCACTCAATATTACGTGGCAACATTGCAAGTCACAGCTGACTAATGTGACAATGGCAGTAGCACTTAATCAATCTTTCAACGGTCTGATCTGGAGTGGATCCAGCCACTTAGTTTCTTGGGGTTTCTGTATGTTTTCCAAGCTTGAATCATTCGAACTACTTCCCTCTAGTTCTGTAAGTTACTCAATATCTGGAACGAGGTGGCTTCATGAGTCCCACATCATTTTCTCACCCAGCTCTCTCTCTCCAACCTAGCTGCCTCTCTTGAAGGGAGACTTTGGGGCTTCTAGACTGGCTAGTCTTGGACAGTACAGAGCACGTAAGGAAACCTACTCACAACACAACAATGAATTCTTGAACGCTGAAAACCGTTATTTTAAAACTAAGAATTTCAAGAGATAAGTTGAGTGGAAGACAATTACTATAGAGATTCAAATTTGTAGTCCAGGAGATAAAGCAAAAGAAATATCTCAAACCGCTGATTTTGAAAATAAAAGCATTCAATAGTGAGAAGACAGATGTAGGAAATTGAACAGGAGAATGACAAGGTTCTGAAAAAGAAACAGGAATGTTAAGGAAATGAAAGGAAAATGTTAATTAAATAATTTAAAAGGAAATGTTTACCTGAACTAAAAAAAAAGACTTGATTCTGCAGACTGCTATGGTTCACCAAGTAACTGGAAAGATTAATGAGAGGTGAAATGGCAAAGTAAGTGCATGGGGACTGAATTTTTCCATTAAAAAGGGACTGAAAAGACAAGGAAAAAAAGAAAAAGAACAGGGACAATCCGTGAGCTTCATCAAGGAAACACGTTACAATTTTATGCTTCTTAGTAATAAGAAGACACCTATATTACTGACATGAATACAGGAAAAGGATGTTCTCCCAAACTGCTGATGACATCTACATTATTCCAACATGTTTAGATAAGAAACCAAAATAGTTGTTAAAATTTAAATGACATGTGTGCCCTTCAACCCAGAAATCCCACTTTTGGTATGAATCCATTAAAATGACTGAAAACAGGAATCTATATATGGCATTCTTCATAGTGGCAACAACAGAAATAAACAAACCAACAAACCTGGAAGTAAAGTGACTCCCTTTAATAAGAGAGTGGTTGGACAAATTACGCTCTGTTGGCCCAAAGGATAAAATGCAGTTAATATAAAGAAGGCACTGGATCTGTATCACTACCTTGGAGGGATTTCCAAAATATACTGATGAATGGGAGAAATCACATATAAAGAAAGATATATAATATGATCTCAGTTTTATAAAGCAACGTCCAAACCCCGCATATATATATGTACACACACAAACATGCACACACATGAATACATATATCAGGTTCTTACCACAGATCAGGGTGTAGAAGGAATAGGGATTTCACATGAAAATGACAGATAAAGGAATAGGGCAAATTAAGTAAAAAGGAAAAGAATAAAAGAAAGATTACACTTTCCCCCAGTAAGCCTCCCAAATACATTCTCGCATCTTGTGGATGAAAAACCCATCGTGTATTATATTATGATCCCCTTTATTGAAAACTATAGTGCGTGTATGAAAAATTAGAACAATTATATATAATTAGATATATGGGTGTCCATGTGAAAGGCATATTGTAACATACATTGTAAAATTCTACTGTTACAAAACAAATAAGATCCCCACACCCATGCATACATACATGTATATGTTGATAGAGCTATGCATCTATATAGATACAGATTGGTTTGGAGTGAGATATGGAAGGACATACATTAAGCTGTTAAAATTTATTACTGCACTGGAATGAATCTTGGAGGGCGGAGGTGGGGAGAGGAGTTGGGGTGATCCATTTTGTCTTTACTTATTTTTTGTTTCACTTATTATAATGGCCATATTATCTGTAAAAATATAAATAAAAACATTTTCTTACAACAAATTAAATAAAGCTAGATAAGTCATATCTACAAGGCACTCTGTGGAGATGGGGGAAGGTTGTCATTCTCTCAGCTCCACCTCATGGTGATATCTTAGCAGCAAAGATACTAATGAAGGGAGGTGGGATCACAGGGGAGGGAAGAGTTATTTCAGGTCAGAGAAGGTGATGGGAAAAAAACTAAACATGCAAAGTAGGTTCCAGAGGAGGTGTGATTATGTTTTTAAATTGTGGGGTGAACATTAATTGGATGAAAAAAATTGGGAAGACAATTCTAGGCAGGGGCAAAAACATGATCAAAGGCAAATACATGTAATCATAAACTAGGTTTGATATTTACATAAGGAAAGATCCTAATGCATCTTTGAAAGAAAGGACTGTCGGAGTTACATGATTTTAAGAACAGAACTCACCACCTCATAGCTGTTTGGTGATTAATTTTCATCAAAAATGAAATTCTGTAATATTAAAATCCAAAGGAATAAAACACAAAATGCCTGAAGTGAGAGGAAATGTTTGAAACTCAAAATAATAACAAAGATGTTTTAAAGATAACTAAAGAACCCTGGAACATAAAATTTTAACATGTTCAAAATATTAGTGCTGTTCTACTTTAACCTGCTTTAGGTAACACTTTCAAGGTTTATTTGGTCCCAAAGACAAATGCAGATTTCCATCTCCTTATATATTTAACAACTCAAGCTAAAATTTGTGACTATACGTGTATATTTGTAAATAATTCATATAAAGCCTCTGAATATGCCTAGCATCATGGTCTTTTGTTTTTTTAAGCAGCAAAAATCTTTTTTCAAATGAAGTCTCACCTGTCCCCCAGTATATAAACAGAAAACAGAAGCACAGAAATGCTCATTTAAAGTCCTGGGGCCCTGATTGGAATCAAATTCACTCACAGCTCTGAACCAGAGGCCCTTGAATACATGACTGAATGATAGTCTCTCTGCACATCTGTCTGTCTGTCTGTCTGATAGGTGGCTGGCTCAGCCCTCAAGAGGGCCTGTCAATCACAAAGTCAAGATGATTGTACTGGAGCATGTGAAACCTCAACTTCCCCAGATTTCTAGCTCCACGTGTGTAGTTCATATATAGTTTTATGCTTTGCAAATTGCTAGCTCGATATTGATCTTTTATCTATTTTATTTCATTGTGTGATTTTAAGAATAAATCACTTTTGACTGTGATTGGAAGCACCCACCAGTATTTCCAACAGGTACCAGTGAGTCTCTGCAATTCAAATTACTTAGCCTCGGTAGTGTACAAATCAAAAAGGCAAATGCTACTGCCTTTTCAGTTCTTTTACTGCTAGGCTGCAAGAGAGAAGCAAAATAGCCTTCTGCCTGACATCCTCACACAACAAAAAAACCAAGATTGTTGAGTCTTTCAACACACATTCAGTGGTTTGTGCTCTTCAAGTCATATCCATGGTGTTGAATTTTCACATTAGGGGAAGGACAATCCTGGATATGTTCTGCAATAAGGAGTAAACACAATGAAGCAGGACAGACGAATAAAGAAGTGAAAGGAAGCCTAATAGACAGGATAGTACATCAAAAACACATTTACAGCCTCTGAAGTATTATCTCTTCGGTTTACTGGCTTTGTTTAAATGGGTGCTAAAAACAATGGGTGAATTTTAAGGGATCATCTGCTCCAGTAAGTTTGTGCTAGGAGAATTTATTATGGAAGAGTGAATGCTCCTATTGCTCCAAACAGCTCGACTAGCTGAGAAATGTGTTCCCTCTCTTGTGGACACTGAAATGAGTGTGATTTGTCACCATCTGAGCAATTTGCAGCCTGAAACTGTGTGCTCATCCCAGCTCTGGGTTCTGGCTCCACTGCCCCCACACAGCAGGGCTGCAGGGCGCTGCCAGCTCTTCTGCTCTCTGTTCTCTTCAGAAGGTGAAGGGGAGCTTTGCATCTGCAAATTCAAACAGCTTGACTGTAGCTTGAAAGGAGACAGAAGGTAATTGGATAACCTTTTGAAAAGAGGATACACTTTGGGGCACCCGGGTGGCTCAGTCGTTGAGCGTCTGCCTTCTGCTGGGGTCACGATCCCGGGGTCCTGCGATCGAGCCCCACGTCGGGCTCCCTGCTCGGCCGGGAGCCTGCTTCTCCCTCTCCCACTCCCCCCGCTGCTTGTGTTCCCTCTCTCGCTGTGTCTCTCTCTGTCAGATAAATAAATAAAATATTGGAAAAAAGAAAAGAGGATACACTTCAAAGAGGCACAAATTGCCATTTCATTGAAAATGAATTACTTTGTGTCAAGATGAGACCCAAAGGAGAGAGGCAAGAATGGGAGGTGCAGGAAGGGTGTAGCTGTGGCTGAGGATGGCGTCGAGAGGTGCACCCTGGCATCCTCAGCCTTTGAAGTTTCTGAGCACAGGTATATTTCAGCTGTAGAATAGACCACATTTTATTGGGAAATCAGTTAGAGGCAAAATCCAAGGGAAAACATGAGAAAAAATAAACAAGAACCACTTGGAGCTTCTCTGGCTCTTCTTCGATTGTCTAATTATTAGAAAAAGTGGAGCATACATACCTCTTTCCTTCTTTCTGGGACCGCTACAGTTTTCAGTTTTGTTCTTGGCCTCCCAGGGCGTACTTAAGTTCCAGCGTGAATGATGCCCTTCCAGCCTGAACCACAGGGGACCCGTGGGATAAAGGATGCCATCTGAAGCTTCACGCCACTGTTCCTTAGCCCCTCCAATGTGAATCGTTTCAACTCAGAGTCTGCACAAACAATTCTCACTTCTCTGAACTCCCCACTTTGGTGGCTGACAGCTATCCATTGTTCATGCCTCAGCGTGGTCAGCATCTCTTTCTCCCCGAAAGGTTTCTGGAACTTGAGGGCTGGAACTGTGTCTTGTACACCAATGAATCCTAGTACTGCTGACCCTGGTGCTTAGTTCACTCAGATAAAATCTTTGTCAAGGGCAGGAGGCAAGGAGGCCATCTCTACGGCCTGAGGTTGGTTTGCTCAACGGCAGATTTATCCTGAGTGTCCCCTGAGGCAGTTTTGCCACAGGTCCAAAGAGCACCCCTTCTTCGAATCAACATACTACCTCCCTCCAGAAAACTGTTATAACAACCCTACAATTCTACCTTGACTAGTAAGTAAATGGCGCCCCCTAGAGTTATAATGGCACAGACTTGCGCAACCAAAAGAAGCAGCCTTCATAAAGTTTCTGCCCCAAAGCCTGGGGCAGAAAGCCGGACGGAGGGAGACACAATGTAATAACTGAATAGAATTCTCCTTTGACCCCATTGCTTCTTTCAGCTGTTAGCCTCCTCTGTACTTTCGTTTATAAACAAACTTTTTGACATTGGTTAGGCTTGTCTCTTCAGCCCTCAGAACTCCATGGAAACTACTCTTACCAAGTGTATCAAGGATCATTAAGAGCCTTTTCCCATCCTTATCTTTCTTGACCTCTCAGCAAAGCAGATGCCTCCTTAGGTGAATACGTGTCTGTCAAGGACTGTGAAAGAGCTGAGATTTTACCCTGGGTTCAAGTTAATAATTAGGCTGTTACTGTTAAACCAACTCCAAGAAAAGACACGACACTGCTGGGTCAGAGCAAAAGGACTTTACTACTCAAACCCAGCAGTGGTCAGAGTCAGTGTGCTTTTGTCAGTTTCTCTTGCCTTCAAAGAACCACAGGACCGATACTGGTGGATCCCAAAGTATACGTCATGCACACTGCGTTTGCAGCACAACCAAAGAATGATGAGCTTGGAAAAATCATTGCTTTTATAGTGAGCCATAAATGAGCCTATTCTTTTGTCGGTAGGGAGGGGAAACATTGCCTCATCCTTTTTTTTTAAATGAATTTTTTATTTGACAAATGTGGCATGTTACAATTTACAAATTTAACGTGTATAGTGTGTTACTTTGATACACTTATATATTGTAATATGATTGCCATTGAAATAATATTCATCACATCATTATAGTATAATATTGGCTTTATTGTACTGTGCATTAGATCTCTGTGGCTTATTTACTACTTGTTATAAGTTTGCCCCCTTAAATACCATTAATCTTATCCTCCCCCCCCAACCCCTGGTAACCACCATTTTACTCTGTTTTTTTATAGACTTGACTTTTTTAGATTCCACATATAAGTGATATCATACAACACTTATCTCTCTCTGTCTGACTTAATCTCACTTAGCATAATGTGCTCAAGGCTCATCCATGTTGTCACAGGATATCTTCCTTTCTCATGGGTGAATAATATTCCATTGTTTATAATATATATGTCTCATCTTTTTTTTAATCCAGTCATCTGTTGATGGGCATTTGGGTTGTTTCCATATCTTCATTATCATGAATACTGCTGCAATAAATATGGGTGTGCATGTATCTTGTCAGTATCCTGTTTTCATTTCCTTTGGGTATATAACCAGAAGTAGAATTGCTAGGTCATATATGGTAGATCTATTTTTAATTTTTTGAGGAACCTCCATATTGTTTTCTATAGTGGTTGGACTAATTTACATTCCTGCAGTGTATAATGGTTCCCCTTCCAGCACATCCTTGACAGCATCTGTTGTCTCTTGTTTTGATGATTACCATTCTAACAGAAATGAGGTGATACCTCACTGTGGTTTTGATTTGCATTTCCCTGACGATTGATGATGTTGAGCATCTTTTAATGTACCTGTTGGTCATTTTTATGTCCTCTTCGGAAAAATGTCTATTTAGTTCTTCTGCCCATTTTTAATTAGAGTGTTTGTTTTTTGTTAAGTTGTGTTAATTCATTATATAGTTTGGATGTTAACCGCTTATCTCGTCTATGATTTGCAAAAATTTTCTCCCATTCTGTAGGCTGCCATTTCATTTTGTCAATTGTCTCTTTGGCTGTGTAAAAAGCTTTTCTGCTTGACATAGTCCCATTTATTGATTTTTGCTTTTGTTGTTTGTGTTTTTGGCATCTTGTCCACAAAAATTGTTGCTGAGACCAATATTGATGAGTTTCTTCCCTAATTTTTTCCAGGACTTTTATGGTACAAGGTCTTATGTTTAAAGTCTTTGATACATTTTGAGTTAATTTTTGTGAGTGATATGAGATAGAGTTCTGATTTCATCGTTCTGCATGTGCTTCTCCAGTTTTCCCAGAGCCATTTGTTGAAGAGACTGTCCTAACCCCATTGGGTATTCTTGACTCCCTTGTTAAATAATAGTTGGCTTAAATACCAGCATTTAATTTGGGCCTCTCTGTTCTGTTCTATTGGTCTATGTGTCTATTCTTATGCCAGTGCCATACTGTTTTTATAACTGTGGCTTTGTAGTATAGTTTGAAACCAGGAAGTGTGGAACCACAAAGACCCTGAATAGCCAAAGCCATCTTGAAAAAAAAAAAATACCTCATCCTTTAAGACTGCTTTTTGTAAACACAAGGCTAGGAAATGGCCCTGGTAAAGAGTAGTCAAGGCCTTGTGTTTTTGGCATACCCAGCAAGAAAGTACAAGGGTGCGCAGGGCTCATGGTGGATTGCCTCTGCCAACACTGTCTTCTCTCAAGTTTTACAGCATCATATTTTCTTGGTTTCCCATCTACTTCTCTGGCTACCCATGTCCCTTGTCAGTTCTCTTACTCTGATCCTATGTCAGAATTTAAAGAGTTCTGTTTCCTCCTTTCTCTTTCTTTTACATTCTCTTTCCCTTCATGCTCTCACACTTTAATTAATATCTATATCAGGGAACATAAATCCAAATGCCCATGGGGTAAGGCAGGTAATGTAATGACTGACACACAGGAATAAAGCCAGCATCTGCCAGAAATGTAATCATCTGTCATTCATTTTTACTAAATGTAGACAAAAATACCTAACATAATACAAACATGATTGACACTGAAAATAACACTGTAAAGTAAAACATTTTAAACTATATATTGTAAAAATAGAAACATCCTATTATTACAGTTTTATATGGTAACTCATTAGAACTTGATCTGAAACTAGAAATCTGAAACCTTTTCTTCTACACAAGATGTCGATGGCAGGTTTTATATTTCAATCTGCAATGTGTATTACCAAGTTCAGCCATGATTCCACTGGCTGAGTGTGATATTTTCTTTTGTTACTTTCCATAATGGAAAGCAACTAGTCCCAAACACAGGTACTACCAAGGCTGAATAGATTCATGCTTCTTATATTTAAGGTAGTTTATCTGGGAGAGAGAGAGAATTTAGGTATTCTAATGTTATCATTTTTAGATTAGTTATAGTTCTCTATTTCAGTAATCTCCATTGGTAGCTCTTCCTTCACAATTTCAATATTAAGAGAGAAAACTTGAGCAATGTTAATTAATTTTACTTGCAGTTTAACACTGACCAGAGAAAGCTTTTTTAAAATTTTTTATTGTTATGTTAATTACCATACATTACATCATTAGTTTTTGATGTAGTGTTCCATGATTCATTGTTTGTGTATAACACCCAGTGCTCCATGCAGAGCATGCCCTCTTTAATACCCATCACCAGGCTAACCCAACCTCTCCCACCCCCCGCCCCTCTAGAACCCTCAGTTTGGCTTTTTAAACCTCAACCTTCAAAGCCATAGTGTGGGCAATGTGGCTCAGTTTCACTTGGGAAACTGAATTTAGCATATAGTGGACTAGGTTATTTCTTCCCAAATGACATCTCCAAATACATAATTTTAGGATTATTGGATCAATGAAAGCATGCATTCTGATAGCTGTTCAGTGGTTAGATGGGTTGTACTGGCAACTGAAGTGGCCAGATCTTTAATGCAATGGTGGATGCATGAATAAGTTGATGTTTTTCAACAGATAAAATCCTCTTCAGCACTTTGCGATATTGAAAGCATCAGCACTGTGTAGAATTTCATGTCCATGCATCCAGCAATCTTATCTTGACTCAGGCTATCAGACCATATTAAGTTCATGGAGCATATTAAGTTCATGGAGCTAATGGTTTTGTTCATAACATTGTCTAGTTTTAACTTTTTAACCAAAACAGACAAAACAGTTCATAACGTACCACACGAACTATTTTCTACATTCTTGAAAAATGTTGCTACTGTGTATGTTAGTTGCATAATGAGTCTGACTTTAACACCAACCAGAGCAGCAACACCACCTCTTATTGACCAGTTGACAATAAACTATTTGACCTCTCTCAAGAAACACGGTAAGATATTTCCTGACATTATGCCATTAGGAGCACTATATCCAAAATTTCTGGGTTAAAGCAGAATTATTATCAACACCAGGAACGAATATAATTAACTGGGTGGTACTACATAGAAAGATGATAGATAGTAGATAGATAGATGGATGGATAAATAGATAGAAATCAATCTGTGCTTTGAAAAGATGGCACAAATTATTTTCCATGTAAATTATATAGTAAAATTTCAGCAGTAGCTTTAACATGCCAAGCAACATTATTTCCAACTAGAATTTTGTTTGTAAAAGCTTGTTTCTATTCAGAGCACATGATTCCTGCAGCACTCGATAGACTTTATCTAATAAATCTGCCATCTGTAAAAAGCAGTTGCTCAGACAAGTTATTTTCCCTAATGCATAACTAATTCTGCAGAAGCATCACATATTCTACTCACATCCAAAACAAATGCTTTTAAAATTTCAGTCCTTTTTTACAGATCACCAATTGTTTCATCATGCATCTTTTCTTTATACCTGTAAAGTTCTTGATGATGGATTGTTTCATAATATTATTTTATCATTATTTCTTTTAAAGACAGATATACTCTGTATATTAAACATGTAGATCCAGTACTCACTGCCACAAAGTAATGGGCTCTCTACCCTTTTCTTAAAACTCTTAGTCTTGGCATTTTTATTTTCTCATTTTTAATGAAGAGATGGGTTCAGAGACCTATTTTTCTACTGTTAAAAAAAATACCATGCAAAACACAATGACAGATGACACTTGCTGTTAGACCTCAGTGTCCAGGATGCACTAGGAAGTGGTGGAGACTGGAGAACCAGGGAGCACAAGCCACTTGAAAGGGTCTCTGGAATTGTTGCCATCAGGAAATGAAGGCTTATTATCCAGAGCTTTATAAAGAGGCTAGAAATCCAGATTTTTAAGTGTGAAATCGTCAAATTATTCATTTTTTAAAATTTTTTATTTAAATTCAATTTAGTTACCATATAGTGTATTATTAGTTTCAGAGGTAGAATTTAGTGATTCATCCATTGCATATAACATCCAGTGCTCATTACATCACGTGCCCTCCTTAATGCCTATCACCCAGTTACCCCATCCCCCACCACCTCCCCTCCAGCAACCCTCAGTTTGTTTCCTACAGTTAAGAGTCTCTTACGGTTTGCCTTCCTCTATGTTTTCATCTTATTATTTAATGTTACCTTGATTTCACTCGAAACACTATCCGTTCCACCCTGAACACATTTCCAGGCTGCAAATTGGCTACTTTTGGACTCTGAGTGCCAGCGGAAGGGATCTGGAAGGGATTGGATGTATTAATCATTCATTCATCACCTTTGCATCAGGTCCAGTAAGGCTGCAGTCTAGTCTAGGTTCAATCACTACCAGATCCATTCATTTTCCAAGGAAAACAAGGTGTGTTTGTTTGGTTTGGTTTGAAGTGGCCACAGCTAATACTACTTTCCAAGGGAATTCATTCCCTGGATATTTTGAGTATAAATACTTCAGCTCAAATATCAGAGCTCTATCACCAAGCAAAAATCCTTGTTTGAGTCTTATATTGTAATGTTTACTTACCAGGTCATGGGTAAAATTGAGAGTGCAACTAGTAGTAGTAATATAGTAATAATAATAATAATAACAATAATACAGTAATAAAGCTAGTTGACTTAAGCTCTCATCCCTCATCCTGCTATCCCTAGGTATGCATACCTACAGTGATCAGAGTCCAACCTGCCTACTGCTTTATCCCCATATTATGTCGTCATGGAGGAAGATTAACAGTAAGAAAAGAATATCCACACTTAACTATATATGAAGCACACATATGAAAATGGAGAATTTTTTCTTTTCTTTATCCAAGTTTTTATTTAAATTCTAGTTAGTTGACATACAATATAATATTAGTTTCAGGTGTAGGATTTAGTGATTCATGATTTACATACAACACCCAGTGCTCCAAAAATTGTCCAAGGTTGGCCCCAAATCCAGTGTGATTCATGGAGCTTTTGTCACCAGCTTCAACCTGTGTTCTGCTCCTAGAGATAAGGCCACCACGTTCCCCTCTCATGGGCTGCTTTTGGTAATGTCTCTTTTTCTCATGGTCCTTTCTCAATCACCCACCAAACTCAGAGTACCTGAGTACTCTCACCCTCTCCCTGTGGGACACCTCTTCCAAGCTCTGCCACCCACGTTGGCTCCTACTTCAGGTTCTTTGTGGATTTATCCAAATCACCTACTGAACCCAACATTAAATACTTCTTGGAGAGAAAAATCCTCAACAACCATCATGGATTCAGCTGCAAATATATTAAAGCCCTGGAAGTAAATATCACACAGAGTAATGTTTTGAATAAGTCATTTTTGCAATGAAGATAATTTTTCCAGCCTCTGATAACAAGGTTTGAAGTTCTAGTTCTGCACGATGAGTAAGTTTTAGAGATCTGCTGTAAAACATAGTGCCTGTAGTTAATGGTTAATAATGCTGTATTGTGCACTTAAAATTTTGTTAAGAATGTGGATCTCAGAGGTACAGGTCTGTGATTCAACAGTCTTACACAATTCACAGTGCTCACCATAGCACATACCCTCCCCAGTGTCTATCACCCAGCCACCCCATCCCTCCCACCCCCCACCACTCCAGCAACCCTCAGTTTGTTTCCTGAGATTAAGAATTCCTCATATCAGTGAGGTCATATGATACATGTCTTTCTCTGATTGACTTATTTCACTCAGCATAACACCCTCCAGGTCCATCCACGCCTTTACAAATGGCAAGATTTCATTCCTTTTGATGGCTGCATAATTTTCCATTGTATATATATATACCACATCTTCTTTATCTATTCATCTGTTGATGGACATCTTGGCTCTCTCCATAGTTTGGCTATTGTGGACATTGCTGCTATAAACATTGGGGTGCATGTACCCCTTCGGATCACTACATTTGTATCTTTGTGGTAAATACCCAGTAGTGCACTTGCTGGGTCATATGGTAGCTCTATTTTCAACTTTTTGAGGGTGTTATATGCAAACAATGAATCATGGAACACTACATCAAAAACTAATGATGTAATGTATGGTGATTAACATAACATAAAAAAAAGAAAAAAATGTGGATCTCATGGTAAGTGTTCTCACCACAATAAAAAAAAAAAAAAAAAAAAGGTGCCTGGGTGGCTCAGCCATTTAAGTGGCTGCCTTCAGCTCAGGTCATGATCCCAGGGTCCTGGGATTGAGTATCGCATCGGGCTTCCTGCTCAGTGGGGAGCCTGCTTCTCCCTCTCCTTTTGCCTGCCTCTCTGCCTACTTGTTCTCTCTCTCTCTATGTCAAATAAATAAATAAAATCTTAAAAAAAATAAATAAAAATAAAAATAAACAAAATCATTAGTTCAGAGCAGTCCATCACTGATAGATCTATACAATCCATTCCCTTCACCCCACTCCATGCCCCAAAATATACATCCTGCAGGAAGAATCATTCCCAGGAATATCCTGGAATGTGAAACATCCCTTAGAGAAATAGTTTGGACAGTCCAGGTCCACCTCCATTGAATGTAGATTAGAAGAAACGTATAAATATTGGAAATTGTATCATGAGTAACTATCTTTCAAACATAGTTAAAACTCCAAATTTGATGGCAAACCTGAAAAACAGTTTTAGGTCCTGTCTTTTAACCCAATTAACTTGTGAGCCCCAGAATACCTGTGAACATCTTGATATATGTGGATTAGCATTTCTTTTTGGAAAGACAACTTCTAAGTTCTCTTTGTACTCTGAAATCATGGCAATGGCTCTGGTTCCACACTAAAGTTCCTGGTGTCCAGCTCTTATTATAGCCCGTAAACTATTAAAAAAGGGATTTGGAGCCCAGATTAGAAATGGGTTGCTGAACCAAACCACGGGAGATTCCTTCAAATGTGACTGACCTCTGTCCCTAAGTATGAGGTCCTTATTTCAATAAAGACACATTGGAGCCAGCAAAATAGACAAGTGGACTGGAATTTATTTATTTATTTATTTATTTATTTATTTATTTATTTATTTTTAAGTTTATGTTTTCCAGTTTAGTTTCTTTTTTTTATTATGTTATATTAGTCACCATACAGTATATCATTAGTTTTTAATGTAGTGTTCCATGATTCATTATTTGCTTATAACACCCAATGCTCCATGCAATACATGCCCTCTTTAATACCCATCACTGGGCTAACCCATCCCCCTCCCCTCTAAAACCCTCAGTTTGTTTCTCAGAGTCCATAGTATCTCATGGTTCATCTCCCCCTCTGATTTCTTCCCCTTCATTTTTCCCTTCCTTCTAATGTCCTGCATGCTATTCCTTATGTTCCACAAATAAGTGAAACCATATGATAATTGACTTTCTCTGCTTGACTTATTTCACTTAGCATAATCTCCTCCAGTCCCATCCATGTTGATGCAAAAGTTGGGTATTCACCCTTTCTGATGGCTGAGTAATATTCCATTGTATATATAGACCACATTGTCTTTATCCATTCGTCTATTGAAGGGCATCTCGGCTCTTTCCACAGTTTGGCTATTGTGGACATTGCAGCTATGAACATTGGGGTGCATATGGCCCTTCTTTTCACTACATCTGTATCTTTGGGGTAAATACCCAGGAGTGCAATTGCTGGGTCATAGGGTGGCTCTATTTTCAATTTTTTGAGGCACCTCCATACTGCTTTCCAAAGTGGCTGTACCAACTTGCATTCCCACCAACAGTATGAGAAGGTTTCCCTTTGTCCACACCCTCTTCAACATTTGTTGTTTCTTGCCTTGTCCATTTTTGCTATTCTAACTGGTGTAAGGTGGTAGGTGGTATCTCAGTGTGGTTTGATTTGAATTTCCCTGATGGCTAATGATGATGAACATTTTTTCAATGTGTCTGTTAGCCATTTATATGTCTTCTTTTGAGAAGTGTCTGTTCATGTCTTCTGCCCATTTTTTGACTTGATTATTTGTTTTTTGGATGTTGAGTTTGAGAAGTTCTTTATAGATCTTGGATATCAGCCCTTTGTCTGTAGTGTCATTTGCAAATATCTTCTCCCATTCCGTGGGTTGCCTCTTTGTTTACTTTGTTGTGCAGAAGCTTTTTAGCTTGAAGAAGTCTCAAAAGTTCATTTTTGCTTTTGTTTCCCTTGCCTTCGGAGACGTGTCTTTAAAGAGGTTGCTGTGGCCAATGTCAAAGAGGTTACTGCCTATGTTCTCCTCTAGGATTTTGATGGATTCCTGTCTCACATTGAGGTCTTTCATCCATTTTGAGTTTATCTTTGTGTATGATGTAAAAGAATGGTCAATTTTCATTCTTTTGTATATAGCCGTCCAATTTCCCCAGCACCATTTATTGAAGAGACTATCTTCTCTCCATTTCATCTTTTTTCCTCCTTTGTTGAAGATTATTTGACCATAGAGTTGAGGGTCCATATCTGGGTCTCTATTCTGTTCTACTGGTCTATGTGTCTGTTTTTGTCCCAGTACCATGCTGTCTTGGTGATCACAGCTTTGTAATATAGCTTGAAATCAGGCAACGTGATGCCCACAGCTTTGTTTTTCTTTTTCAACATTTCCTTGGTGATTCAGCATCTTTTCTGATTCCATACAAATTTTAAGATTGTTTGTTCCAACACTTTGAAAAATGGCTTTGGTATTTTGATCGGGATGGCCTTGAAAGTATAGATTGCTCTGGGCAACATTCTTGCCATTGTTGTACAACATAGTACTTGAAGTCCTAGCAACAGCAATCAAACAACAAAAAGAAATAAAAGTTATTCAAATTGGCAAAGAAGAAGTCAAACTCTCTCTCTTTGCAGATGACATGATACTTTATGTGGAAAACCCAAAAGACTCCACCCCCAAATTACTAGAACTCATACAGCAATTCAGTAATGTGGCAAGAGACAAAATCAATGCACAGAAATCAGTTGCCTTCTTACACACTAACAATGGAACTGTAGAAAGAGAAATTAGAGAATCAATTCCGTTTACAATAGCACCAAAAGCCATAAGATACCTTGGAATAAACCTAACCAAAGAAGTAAAGGATCTATACTGTAGGAACTACAGAACACTCATGAAAGAAATTGAAGAAGACACAAAAAGATCGAAAAACATTCCATGCTCATGGATCGGAAGAATAAACATTGTTAAAATGTTTATGCGGACTGGAATTTAATCTTCACTCTTATGCACAGTATTTGCCTGACTTTGCAGGATTTACTTAACCTATTTCAGTCTCAGTTCTTCAGCTAGAAAACAGAAATCACAATAACTACATCTTTGGGCTTCCAGAAGACACATTAAAATAATGCATAGCACAGTGCCTAGCACTCACTAACACAACCAATACATGTTATTACAACTGCTACCTTCTCTTCTAGACCTTGGGTCTTTGGGTTGATATTTTTATGCCCCTTGATGACTTTTATTTTATCTTATTTTATTTTTTTCCCCTGATGACTTTTAGCATAGGGTTTTACACATTGTGGTTACCTTTTCTGTGCCTTGGTTTCCTGGGAATAATTAGAGTAATTACTGCACAGGATCGCTATGAAGAGTAAGTGAAATAATGACACAAAGTGTTTTGAATAGTGTTTGACTCAATAAATGTTAGTTATTATCTTCCTTCTCACTTAGTAATCACTTTAGAATCCAAGTTTATTAATTTTAATTATTTACCTGCAGCAGCTTCCTCCTGCTTTCATTAATTTTTCCCCTTTCATAAAATTCTAACTCCTCTGTGGTGAAGACTCATTTGTAAAGCAGAAATACAGAGAAAAATAGATTGTGTATATTTTTGGTGTTGTTTCTATGAAAACTGATGGAGGAGAGAAGAAAGAGAATATGAACATAATATTGGCTCACATCTACGACTAATTGGCCCGGTAGAGAAAGCAAATTGCTATTGCTAACAGAAAGTAAAAGGCTCACAAAGATCGCATTCAAGACATGGTTTTGTATGCCAGTCATCTGTAGCTGCTAAAAAGCTGTTTAGCTGTTTAATTTTTTAGGCTGTGTAGCTGAGTATCTCATTACTGGTTACAAGAACCACAGGGCAGAAAGCCGTGGACTGTGTGATTAAATTCGCCGTAACTTGGAAATTTTAACATGACACAATCTGACAAGGTATATGAGAAAGATGTATGTAAATCTACACATGACATCAGAACATTTCCTACCCAATTAAAATACAGGTATCAAATGACTTTGGAGGGAGTTTCTACAGAAAATGGTTTTTTTAATGTAGCTTCAAGAAAAAAAAGAAAGTTCTACATGCCAAATCGAAAGAGTGAATGTTTGTTAATATTATTTTATTATTTTCCTATCATTTGGTTTACTTTATCTGAAACAAATTTGTCTCAGGTCTGCTTATCTCTTGCATGGTATGTGCAGATTTCTGCCTGTCAAAATAACAGCTCCCATTTTTTTTGTCCACTTTGAACCCACTGAAAATTTTTATTTTCCCATTTCTAAATAATGATTCTTTCCCTGTTTAGTTTGATGCAATCAGGCAAAAAAAAATATTCAAGATTACTCTTTTTATTTTATTTTACATGTTCATGGCTTAAACAACAGGAATTTATTTTTTCACAGTTCTGGAGGCTATGTAGTTTCTGGAGGAAAGTTGAACATTAAGGTCCAACAGGGTTTCGGTTCTGGTGAGAACTCTCTCCCTGGTTTGCAGACAGCTGCCTTCTTGCTGTGCCCACACACAGTGGAAAGAGATTTCTCATAGAACTGTACACCCCCAAAACTGAGCTTTACTGGATATAAATTTTACTATATATAATTTTTTAAGTGAAAGTGAATAAGCAAACACTTCTAATAAGGAGTTCATGAACTACTAAAAGAAGACCCTTCTATCTATTAACATGCCTAGGACAATGCTATGTAGCAGCAGTGAAGAACAAATGCTTAGGGGAACACAGGACTTCAGAAAACCTGCAAGTGAGGGCATTGAAGAAGACAGCATATTAGTTGAGGTCTGAATGGATGCATAGAGGAGGGGGTGAGGAGCACAACATAGACAACAGGCCCCTCCCCAGTAGTGCTAAAGGTGTGAGCAGAGGCGTAGAAGCAAGCAAGCCCTGGGCATGTTCAGACCATTCCACTGGTTTCATTTGGCTGGAATTTAAGGAGCAGAGTTGACGAGTGGAGTGCTTGAAGGTGGTAGTGCCTACCTTATCTGGGGATGGTGAGGATTAAATGACATTATGTGATATAACGTGTGTATAATGGTAGAATGCACATGAGGATTAAAGTATACAAAGTGTAATATAATGCATGTATAGTGATATAATTTATGTATAAGCACTTAGCACATGGAGTGACTCATCCCCCTTGCTAAGGTTCCTCTAGACATTAAAGGAAAAATGGAAACTTTTTAGGCTGGGGAGGAGCGGGACACAGAATGGAGGTAGTTGAAGTTGGGGATGTCATTTGAAGACTTTTGCTCCCAGTCACAGAGAACGAGGTCCTAGAGCAGGCAGCAGCAGCGGGAACAAAACAAATGTAGGCCTATCTCTGTAACTCTGTAGAAGTACAAGGATCTGAGATGAAATGAGACCAATTTTTAATCGAATATTAGAATTCGAGAAGGGCAGAGTCTGGGGAAAGAAACTGCCCACATAGGGGTCTTTCCAAGACAGACACGTGAAGTTATGGATTAAATGTTTGTGTTCCTGCAGAATTCACATGTTAAAACCCTGCCCCAAAGTGTGATGGTATTCATTACCAAAAGCATGATTTTTAGTGTATTTTTTCAGTACTATGTTCTTTTAAGATATTTTACTTGTAGTAAGTGTCAGAACATCTTCTGCAACTATGTATGCAAGATAATTTTAAAGGAAGAGGTAAAACATACGGTCAAGTCAATTTTGACTTTAATTTATGCCTTCCTTTTTAATTGTGCGGTGGCAGCTGAAGTTGTTGAATGCAAGTACTTGATGCAACTTCCTTAGTCCACTGAGCAAGTCAAGTGTACCTTGTCGAGCACCGGTGATTTGTGATTTTATTTATTTCCTAACTATGAGGACCATCTCAACTACTCTCAGAAATACTGCTAGAGCAATCCACCTTAAAATATCCCCAAACACACACATATACAGCCACTCAAAGGAAAAAAGCCCCTTCCCATACAAGGTACAGGAAGTGTGAAGGGGATTCTCCCTATTCATACATCAAAAGCTGTCTGATAACTGGCTTACAAGCACTTTTGTCAATACTTCATAAGCCGCCTTTTATTTACTGTATTTATTACCTAGAAATATGATGCCCTCTGGCTCGTGCCCATATGTAATACTTCCTGAAGAACAAAGATATTTTTTTTTTTTTTATTTGCTGTGGACTCCTTTTTACATTTAAAAAAAAAAAAAAACAACACTTTAAGATGCTCTCAAGTCTGAAAGAATGAGAATTGCCAGCTTAATGCCTAGGGAAAGCAGGTCCTGCCAGATTATGCTAAAATTAATTACAAAATTGCTTCCAATCAAATCAGGCAGAAAGCAATAGTCCAAAACAACACAGGTTTGGGCCAAAATGGAACATTTGACATGGCCAATTCAAGATCTCTCTATCTTCCTCTATGACCTGGTCATTCTTTATTAATTTAGCAGCTATTTACTGAACATTTGTGGTGCCAGGCACTTTAATAGATGTCGGGTACACACTGATAGATGGCGGTCCTGTTCTCCATAAATCTACCTTCTAATTGAGAAAAAAGACAGGAAATAAAGCTTATGCAGAGTGTGATAACCACCATGAAGAGGTGTTCAGTGCCAGAAGAGACAATAACGGGATGATTGTACAAGATCACTTTGAGGAGGTAGCACTTAAGAGGTCTGAATAATCAGAAGAAAAAAATGCACTCCCATTTCTTACCCTCATCCTAACCTATCCTTCAAGATTGAATGTGGAGATCAGGTGTGCAAAAAATAAAGATCCATCCTGTGGTCAGCACCAGAATGATCTCATCAAACTCACATGGGCTGTTTCTCACATCTGGGGGCTCTAGGCTGTTGAAGATAATTGGCACCAATGTGCCCAAAGAAACTGGAATAGCAATCTGGAATCCTGTGGTCTCTAAGAACTGTGCTAAAGTCCTTAAATACTACTGTTGGCATTTTCAAGAGACAGAGGTTTGCCATAAAGCACAGCTTTCAAGGGAGTAATGGATTTCAGATGGCAGCCTCATCTCCTTCCACTGGAAGCCCGAATGCCATCAGCTGTCATCTGTGTGCATCTAACTCTCCCTGAGGAAGGTGCCCCAGTTCCTACCAGACTCTGAGCTGGCACTCTCAACCTGAAATTCTGCTGTCACCACTATTAATCCTCTCTACCCTCCAGGTGTAAGAGAACCAATGCCATAGCAACGAACCTTCCCCAGTTGGTGGGGTGGAGGGTGGAATCCCAGGAGCTGGTAGGTGGTGCTGTTAACTGCTTGACATTTCTTAGTCATGCTATCACTTCGTTTTTCATCCAGTTTTGTTGTTGTTGTTTTCTGTTTGTTTTTGTTTTTAGTTTCAAATGTAATATTTAGTGATTTATCACTTACATACAACACCCAGTGTTAATCGCAATAGTGCCCTCCTTGATACCTATTTAACCCATTCCCCTGCCCACCTTCCCTCTAGTAACCCTCAGTTTGTTCTCTATAGTTAAGTTGTTGTTTTTCTCCATGTTCATTTGTTTTATTTCTTTTAATTCCACATAGGAGTGAAATCCTATGGTATTATCTTTCTCTGACTTATTTTGCTTAGCACAATACATTCTAGCTCCATCCATATCATTGCAAATGGCAAGATTTCATTTTTTTTGATGGCTGATTAATATTCCATTGTGTATATATAACCACATCTTCTTTATCCATTCATCAGTCAATGGACATTTGAGCTCTTTCTATAATTTGGCTATCGTTGATAATGTTGCTGTAAACATTGGGGTACATGTATCCCTTCAAATCAGTGTTTTTATATCCTTTGGGTAAATAGGTATTGTGCAACTGCTGGGTCATAGGGTAGTTCCATTTTTAATGTTTTGAGGAACCTCCATACTGTTTTTCCAGAGTGGCTGCACCAGTTTGCATTCTCACCAAGAGTGTAAAACTTTTTTCTGCATCCTCACCAACACCTGTTGTTTTCTGTATTGTTAACTTTAGCCATTCTGACTGGTGCGAGGTGATATCTCACTGTGGTTTTCATTTGCATTTCCCTGATGTTGAGTGATGTTGAACATCTTTTCATATGTCTGTTAGCCGTCTGTATGTCTTCTTTGGAGAAATGTTTATTCATATCTTCTGCCCATTTCTTAACTGGAAGCTTTTTATCTTGATGAAGTCCCAATAGTTTATTTTTGCCCTTGCTTCCCTTTGCATCAGGAGACATACCTAGTAAGAAACTCTCCCTAATCCTACATAGGAGGCCACCATCCCTTCCTTCTCAGCAAGAAGTTTTGTTCATTGCACTCTTAGCACTTCACACAGTAGGTGGCGCATAAAATACTCAGCCAATGATTCTTCAATAAACCAATGGTATTGAAGGTTTATTCCATAGTGACACTAAGCCAGTCTCCAGAGAAAGATAAGGGAAAATCACAGTACTAAAACCTGCGTGTAAGTGAAAGTCCAAGTGCTAAGTGATAAGACACTCTTTCCAACTCCTATACTACCAAGATCCCAAAATGCTGGAAGCCAAACTGTTAACTACAATACCCCAAGCAATAAATTGGAGAATTCCTCTTTGGATAAACAGATTGATTGCAAGGAAGGGAACATTTACATGCTGATAGCAAGGGATTATATGGCTGCACCCCCATCCAATCAACTGACAGAGAAAACTGTTAGTTAATAAACACTCAGTGGTTTCCAATCTGACTTTGAGTTCATCACTTCTAAATATAAATGTGCAATAAAAGACAGAGACTTGAAAAAAACCTCTAACACAAAAGATACAAATAAAACAGACAAGTAGAACTCAAAAGAAATAGAAAAAGATATAGGGAAAAAAGTAATTCATCAACAAATAAATATCTAGAATGTTTACAATAAGAGAAATAAGTAAAACAGTGCATCCATAAAATGAGAATAGGACTTATTCTTTTAAGGAATTATAAAAGGGAAGGGAGTTTGGAAATTAAAATTGTGAGAGCTGAAATTTTTAAATTCCATAGATATATTGGAAGATAAAGTCAAGAGAATCTTTCAGAAAGTATAACAAAAAATGCAAGCAAAGAGGAAATAATAAAAAAAATCTGAGGATCAATTCAAGAAATCCAATATCTAACTAATATAAGTGGTAGAGTGAAAACAGAATTGAAAGACTGTTTTGCTTAATAGAGCTCAGAAAATAGGCCACAACCAGTAGGGGAAATCCACAGTATGTCTTACCATCACGAAATTTTATAATACAAGGGATAGGATAAAGAGGATTATCACAGCTTCTAATAAGAAAAATAAGCCGCTAACACAAGGAAAAGAATCAGAACAGCATATCGCTGTTTGACAGCATTGCTGGAAGCTGAAAGACATCAGAGAAATGTCTTCAAATTTTTTAGTGAAAGGATTTTCAACCTAGAATTCTATACCCAGCCAATCTATCAATCAAAAGTGAGGATTAAAGTAAGACTTTTCCAAAATGAGCAATGCCTAAAGCTTTCTCCCATGCACCCTAAGAAAGCTACTTGACAAATGTGCACATTCAAAACAAGAGAGTAAATCAAGAAATGAGACATTGGCTATTTAAAACAGATGATCCAAAATAGGTGAGGCTGGAAAGTCTGAGGAAGGCAGCTGTGCATGAAACCTGAAGGACAGTCAACCTGGATGAGACTAGAGGGTAGGGGACTCGATAAAAATGTCTCCAGGTTAAACGGGAAAAAAGTAAAAGTCATATTGTGTTTAATGATATGAAAAGTGTTATTCTTAATGCTTTTGTAAATCTATTAGAATTTTAAAGAAGATTACTAACTGTAAAACAAAACTAATCAGAAAAAATAGGTGTAAGAACTGGCTTTTGTTGAGTAAGAGTCAACCACAATGTTTCAGTGGTATCCAAAGATATACTTCACATGGGTCTTCAGGTTGTTGTGGGGTTGCCAGGTTGGGCTTGGCTGGGTTTGGGTGTTGATCATGTCCTTTACAGTCCTTGAGTCAGTGGGCTAGGCTCAGAGCAAGTTCCTATAAGGAAGATGATAGGCACAAACGTACCTGCCACACAAGTACATTTCAAGCATTGGCTTGAGTTACATCTGCTAAGATCTCATTGACCAAAGCAAGTCATATAACCATGTTCATAGTTAATGGGCAGAGAAGTAGATTCTTCCTATGGAGCTGGCAAAAGATGAATATTGGCCAAACGATGATTCAATCTACTACGTAAGTCAAGAATTGAATCCAGTAAGAGTAAGTTTTATGGAAAAAGGAAAATCACAGTATACAATGTGGCTCCCACTGATCAATAATTACTTGATTACAACAAAGCAAACATGAAATACTGATTTGCCAAAAATTGTGATATAAAAATATGGAGAGGAGAGAGTGGAGGGAGAGTGGAGTGGAGATAACAGTCTAAGAGTGCTAAATCCTCATTTACAGTATAGGATACAATGTCTAACTTTTGAGATCAGTATAGCAGTATACTTGAAGAAATTGAAGAAGGAGTTTGGGAAATGTCACAGTTTAGGAGGGGGACAAGGTAGAAGGCAGATATTTTTCTTTTTTTTTAAAGATTATTTATTTATTTATTTGACAGAGAGAGAGAGAGAACACAAGCAGGGGGAGTGGGAGAGGGAGAAGCAGGCTCCCCGCTGAGCAGAGAGCCTGATGTGTGGCTCCATCAAAGGACCCTGGGATCATGACCTGAGCTGAAGGCAGACGCTTAACAACTGAGCCACCCAGGCACCCCAAGGCAGATATTTTTCATTAAAAGACTGTTAAACAGTGTATGTATTTTAAAGTTAAATAATTTTAAATATAAATTGGTAAGTGTATGGAGAAATAATAATAATAGCAAAGCAAAAATATTTATTGAGCATTTCCTCAGCTAGGCTTTATAAGCTCTATGTCTTAAACCCTTCCAAAAACTCAATGAGTTGGATACTGTGGTCTCCTCATTTTATGGGTGAGGATATGGAGCCTTTTAAGAGGTTGCTCAAGAGGGGGGACCTGGGATAGGAGTCCAGTTCTCAACCACCATCATATACTCCCAATCCTGCCTTGGGCTGTGTCAGGATTTCAGCAAGGAAACCGTACTGCATGATGGAGAATTTGAAGTCCAGGAGTAGCAAGGAGGGAGTAGATGAGATAAGATGGAAGGAAAGGAATGAAAAGCACAGGGTGATGGTAAAGGGGTAAATACCCCCTATACACACACACACACAACCCCTCTTCACCAAAAGATATTGACATAATCTACTAAACTAAAAGGGCTGGTGTGAATTTTTTTTTTCTGTGCAAACCAAAGAAATGACTGAGTTTCACACCAGAGTTAATCTCTAGTAAGATGGCCACCTTGTAGAAATCTCTGGAGGATGCTCCACTTTTGTGCCAGTGAATTGAAGCATCAAAGGTAATTGAAGGAGGTTTTTAAGGGGCATCTATCCTCAACTGACACCCACAGCCTCAGCTGACAATGAGGCAAAAGTTAAGATACAGCTTTCATCATCCTCTTGTTGCTTCCCGGTGCTTAAAATAGAAAGCACAGATTCCTATCAAGACAATGGAACCTTCATTTACCATTTTGCCAGTTTTCTCTTCCAGTATATCTACCTTTTCATTTTGTTTCCTAGATTAATTTATTCAAAGGTCTCCATCTGGCCTTTCTAAACCTCCATGTCTCAAAGCCCACCCTTTTCCCTTATCTAGATTCCATTATCATTTTAGCTTGTACCTCTGTTGTAACATCCGTTCCTCTCTGTCTTCATTTACAATGGTCTGATTTCCAGTAAATAAATACTTTAGTCCCCCAGATCATAAGGAAGGGAAGGATCTCTGACCCTTTATTGTTGTATGTCAATATTTACTTCAACAAGCATAGAAGTTGCCCTCTAAGTTTTCTTTAAATGAATAAATGAGTGAATAGAATGAGTAAAGTACATGCAGGAAGGGAGGGAGGGATGGAGGAAGGAAGGAAGGAAGGAAGGAAGGAAGGAAGGAAGGAAGGAAGGAAGGAAGGAAGGAAGGAACTAGCTTTGAAATTTGGCATGCTTTCCTTACCTGGGATTCAGTTTCCTTACAGATGAAATGAAAGAGTTGAACCAGATGTTTTTTTTTAAAGATTTGATCTATTTATTTTGAGAGAAAGAGAGTGAGCAGGGAGGGGCAGAAGGAGAGGGAGAGAGAGAATCCTGAGCAGACTCTGCACTTAGCGCAGAGCCCGATGTGGGTCTGGGTCCCACAACCCTAGATTGACCTGAGCCAAAATCAATGCCAGGACACTTAACTGACTGAGCCACTCAGGCACTCCCAGATGATTTTTAAATGCACTTCCTGCTCTAAAATTCTGTTATTCTATGCTGCAATAAAAATACTAAAAACACATTTTTTCTATATGTATTTGCACTTACATTTTAGAAGTTATTTGTTTTGATTGTTCTTTTATTATTTACTCCTAGTGAAAAAAATTTGATGAAGTTATCTGAAGCCCAAGAATGTTTCTTATGTATTACTCTGTTTCCCTTTCAAGTGGTAAATGTTAGCTGGCTACAGACATGCTATGATGAGGTTTGGGCATTACAAATGAATGAGCTTCACGGCCTCACAGCCCAAGATGATCTTGTCCGGACAGTGCTGCCTCTCTTGCACAGAGAGAGGTCTTTTGGAGGCTTTCCAAAAGCTACAAATACGCAATTCACAGTATTCTTCAGTTGAAAGCTGGAATTTTTAACCTCACACAGGAAACTATAATGATATTTATTTTTTAATTTTCCCTCTTTTTCTGTAAATTATGAGGTCAGATTAATGGGCATTTTCATGATTGAAGTCAGAAATATTGAAACATGAAACTTAAAAAAAAAAAACAGCTCCCTGCCTTATTGCTGTCTATGATTTTTGGAGTAGTTAGAGAATATAAAGTGTTTGAAGAGTTTCTGAGTCACCTATTTTGAATACTTGATTCCATAATTGGAATTGAAGGTTTACTTGCCATATTTGTTACCAGCCTGAGCTAACTTGAATTAGCCATTTCTCCAGAAGTCATTACCTTAAAGAAATAAAGTTTAAGGAAGCAAACTGGATAAAGAAGCCAGAAATCAGGATATATGTAGTTTTACCAACACACACACACACACACACACACACACACACACACACACACAAACACACTCACTGTATTCACTATGCAGAAAGTCTTTTGAAACATGGATATTTTAGTAAGTAATCAGAATCATTGTCAGAGGAAACAAATATGAAAGACTAGTTTTTATCCTTTTACTATGATAGATGTTCTCTCTCATATTTTTTGTTTCTCTTTAATTATTTTACCTAATTATTTATTGACGATGTGTAAACTACAGTCATTTAATTGAAAAGCAAGTTACTTCTAAGGACTTGCCAACCTGTTAGAATATTTTAAGTTGAGTCGCTAAAGGGCCCTCAGGATCAAAGCTATGGGGACAATAATTGGGACATGTGCCTTGAGCTAATGGCTTCATATGTAGACCTAGCGCAGGCCAAATAGATTGAGCCTAGTGATGTGGAAGTGACAACTGCTTTCTGGTGCCACTCATCAATGTAGACAGTCAATCTAGATCTGTTCAAAGGAAGGAAAAGTACCTTTCTCCCCTTAACAGCTGAATTGGAGGACTAAATTCTTTAGAGAGTCACTCCACTTCCTTGCATTACATCGCCAACACATGTGTGTTTTGAAGTTGCTTTTGAGTGTTTGGTTTTTGCACTTTTTATCTATACTGATGGACTGCAGCATTAATTATTGGAAATGCACAAAGTGTTTGCTCAAGTATACTTGAGGCATCCTGGAGAGGTAAAGTTTGGAGTTATTTATGGGTTTGGCTGTCAAAAATATGAGATGTGCTAGTTACATGTCTAGTTTAGATCAGTTATTTGCATTTTAAAATTAGATTCACTATCATTTATTCCTAGTAATTTTAAGTGCTTGAATTGCTTTTCATTTACTCTAAAATAGTTAAGCTACTCAGACTGCAAATGTGTGTCTGCACTTTTACATTTTTTGTGTTCGCAAATGTATATGACTTTAAGAAGTGAAGAAAGGCAATCACTGGAAGTTTATTTGATTTTATTACTTTGAAGGTGAAAAATTAGAAATAACCTCTAATGAAAGCTTAATTGAAGAGTTAAAACATAAATTTCTACAAATTTTTGTTTCAAATTTTAAATTCTAGTTCATTAGCATAAAATATAAAACATAAATTTCTACAAATTTTTTGTTTCAAATTTTATTTAAATTTTATTTAAATTCTAATTCATTAACATATAGTGTAATACTGGTTTCAAGAGTAGAATTTAGTGATTCATTGCTTATATTCAACACCCAGTGCTCATCACAAGTGCCCTCCTAATACCCATCACCTATTTAGCCCATCCTTGCCCACCTACCTCCTTCTACCCAGTTTGTTCTCTATTGTTAAGAGTCTATTAGGGTTTGCTTTCCTCTCTCTTTTTTTTCTCCTTCCCATATGTTCATCTGTTTTCTTAAATTTCACAGATGAGTGAAATCATATGGTATTTGTCTTTCTCTCACTGACTTATTTCATTTAGTATAATACACTCTAGCTCCATCCACATCATTGCAAATGGCAAGATTTCATTCTTTTGGCTGACTGAGTAATATTCCATTGTGTATATATACCACATCTTCTTTATCCATTCATCAGTTGATGGACATTTGGGCTCTTTCCATAGTTTGACTATTGTTGATAATGCTGCTATAAACATCAGGATGCCTGTACCCTTCAAATCTTTATTTTCGTATCCTTTGGGTAAATACTTAGTAGTGCAATTGCTGGGTCATAAGATAGTTCTATTTTTAACCTTTTGAGGAACCTCCATACTGTTTTCCAGAGTGGCTGCACCAGTTTGCATTCTCACCAACAGTGCAAAGGGTTTCCCTTTCTCTGCATTCTTGCCAACATCTGTTGTTTCCTGTGTTGTTCATTTTAACCATTCTCACAGGTATGAGGGGGTATCTCATCATGGTTTTGACTTGTAGTTCCCTGAGGAGGAGTGGTTGAGCATCTTTTCATGTGCCTATTAGCCATTTGTATGTCTTCTTTAGAAAAATGTCTGTTCATGTCTTCTGCCCATTTTTTAAACTGGATTATTTGTTTTTGGGTGTTGAGTTTAATAAGTTCTTTCTTTAAAAGATTATTTATTTATTTATTTATTTATTTATTTATTTATTTATTTATCTATTTTAGAGAGAGAGAGCACAAAGCAGGAGGGGTAGGGAGAGGGAGAAAGAATCTCAAGCAGATTCCATGCTGAGCACAGAGCCAGACACGGGGCTCAATCTCACGACCCTGAGACCATGCCCTGAGCCAAAACCAAGAGTTGGAAGCATAACCAACTGTGCCACCCAGGAGCCCCTGATAAGTTCTGTATAGATTTCAGATACTAGCCCTTTATCAGATATGTCATTTGTAAATATCTTCTCCTATTCTGTAGGCTGGCTTTTAGTTCTGTTGATGGTTTCCTTCACTGTGCAGAAGCTTTTTATCTTGAGGAGGTCCCAATAGTTTCATTTTTGTTTTTGTTTCCCTTGCCACTGGAGATGTGTCTAGTAAGAGTTGCTGTGGCCAATGTCAAAGATGTTACTGCCTATAGGAATAGATGAAATGTATCTCAACATCATAAAGGCCATATATGAAAGACCACAGCTAATATCCTCAATGAAGAAAAACTGAGAGCTTTACCCCTATGGTCAAGAACAGGACAGTGATGCCCACTCTCACCATTATTATTTAACATAGTACTGGAAGTTTTAACCTCAGTAATTGGACAACTAAAAGAAATAAAAGGCATCTAAATTGGCGAGGAAGAGGTCAAACTTTTACTCTTTGCAGATGACATGGTGCTCTATGTAGAAAGCCTAAAAGACCCCACCAAAAAAATTGCTAGAACAATTACATGAACTCAGCAAAGTCACAGGTTATAAAATCAACATACAGAAACCTGTTGCATTTCTATAAACCAATAATGAAGCACCAGAAAAAGAAATCAAGGAATCAATCCCATTTATAATTGCACCAAAAACAGTAAGATACCTAGGAATAAACCTAACCAAAGAAGTAAAAATCTTTACTCTGAAAACTATAAAACACTTATGAAAGAAATTGAAGAGGACACAAAACAATGGAAAAACATTCCATGCTCATGGACTGGAAGAACAAACATTGTTAAAATGTTTATACTACCCAAAGCAATCTACACATTTAATTCAATCCCTATCAAAATACCACCAGCACTTCTCACAGAACTAGAACAAACAATTCTAAAATTTGTTTGGAACCACAAAAGACCCCGGATAGCCAAAGCAATCCTGAAAAAGAAAAGCAAAGCAGGAGGTGTCATGATTCCAGACTTCAAGCTATATTACAAAGCTATAGTCATCAAGACAGTATGGTACTGGCATAAAAACAGACACATAGGTCAATGGAATAGAATAGAAAACCCCCAAACGAAACCACAGCTATATGGTCAACTAAACTTTGACAAAACAGGAAAGAATATCCAATGGAAAAAAGACAGTCTCTTCAAAAATGGTGTTGGGAAAACTGGACAGCAACATGCAGAAGAATGAAACTTGACCACTTTCTTATACCAATACAAAAATTTCTACAAAATTTCAGGATGCCTGGGTGGGTCAGTCGGTTAAAGCATCTTCTTTTGGCTCAGGTCATGATCCCAGGTCCTGGGATCGAGTCCCGCATTGGGCTCCCTGCTCAGTGGGGAGACCACTTCTCTTTCTCCCTCCACCTGCCACTTTGCCTGCTTGTGCTCTTTTTCTCTGTCAAACAAATAAATAAAATCTTTAAAAAAATTTCTACAAAATTTAAAACTATGTATTTACAGTAATTTATCAACCCTATAGCATTTGGTTCTTACGTGATAGTCAAAGATGAGTTGTCTCATCATACCTGGAGGAGGATTTTTGTCAATTTAACTGATAAGCTTTTCCACACTGATAAAAAGTGCATTCCTGGCTGCTGTTTTTAAGTGTTTAAAGTAAAACTAATCCATATATCCTTTTTTATACTGTATTAAGAAATTGAAATTATGCGTTGGATCCTAGTGGTTGATTTGTATACATAAAAGTGGGTATTTACTCATTCTGATTTAAGATCTTTTTCCTAATAAAAGAGTCTCTGTTATGTCTAGGTCTATAAGTTCTCACAAATAGCAGTATTCACATTTAGGGACTTAAATGATAATGATTAGACAGTGGTTGATGTTTTTAACTTGCCTACATTTCTGCTTTAAACTGTATTTTTTTTTTTTACTTCCCTATATGCACTTGGCACTTTCATGTCTGTTGGACTCATCCATTGGTTTTACGGATGTGATACCAGGCAGCACTCATACCCATGTGTACATTTAGATAAATTAAGTCACAAATACTTCTGGGAATAAGAAGGAAGGCATTTCTTAATTAAATATTTGATAGCCCTAAAAAACAAGGTGGCACTCTATACTTATATGTACCCCAAACATAAATAATAAAGATTTAGAAAAAATAATTTAATGTTTTTATTATAAATAATGTTTACATAATTAAATGGAGACAAAGATTTATACCAAGTAAATAAGATCTGGGTAGAAGTGGGAGTAGCTACATGCAAGGATCCAAATTTTAATTGCTTTACATTTTATGAAATAGATGCACTTTATAATATTCTACCTCAAATTATTTAGATTGGGCCTTATGAAATTGCCATTTTTGTGTAGACTAAGAGCAGCAACTTCAAATAATTCACGCTTATAGACAATAATCCAGAAATCCATAAAATGGCATCCAATTTTCTCTGATGTTCTTTACTTTGTATTTCTTTTAGTCTTCATAGAAATTCTGCACAGTATTTTATTACACCTGTTTAGACTAGGATCTAGCAAGTACAGAGCCAGGCTTTGACTGTAGGCAAAGCACAACCTCTTGCCTCTTCTGTACTCATACCTGAAAGATGAGAGAATGTTCTAGCCATGTAAGGGGAACACATTCTCCCAAGGGTCAGCTAAAGATTCTAAAGAGTCGACATGGATACCTCATTTATTGTGTCTGGAATTTACTCCATTGTTCTATGGTGAAATTTACAGAACTTTAACACTCTGAACAATGATGTGTCTCTACATGGAAAATAGGATTATTTTAAAATTTTTGAAAACTAGGTGGGTTTTGGTCACATAGCCTTCTTGCTTCTCCAGTTCTTTCTTGTTAGTTTTTTATCATGGTTGTTCATACTTTGGGGATCTGAGTTATTTGTGGCTTCCATGATTCAGGAATAGCCCTGTTTTCTCTGTCATGCTTTCATTTGAGCATGCTTATCCAAATTAAGGAGAGTTAAAGGTTTGAATTAAAACCATCTAAGAGAGTGGTAAGAGCTTATTAAAAAAAAAAAGCAGTGTAACTACAATGAATTTTGAAGGATGATATATATAGAATTATCATATTCGACCTGATAATGGGAAAGCATTTCATATTCCAGGCATGAGTGATTTAGGATCAGCAAACAAGTCATCTCAACTACCACTTCCTGAGGTCTAGCTCATCTATCAGAAGACATGAATCCTTTGTCTACTTCCCCTTGCTCAATACATGCTCCACATACTCCAGAAAAAGATTTTCCCTATTAAACTCGTTAATGTATTACTGTGGCTCCCTGAAATTTGGCTTACTTGCTGTAGTCAAAGTGAAGAGTTGAAAAGTCATCTTGATTCAAAAAGAAACCAAAGGTCTGCTTATGAATAGAAGGCCCCTGGACGTCTGTAATAATTCATCTGCTTGATATTTGATCCATATTTGCATTTTCTTTGCCTGCACTATCCCAGAGCATGACTCCTGAAGGTTCAGAAATTTATCTCAGCTCTTTATGTATTAGAAACCTAATAACCTCTGTGAGAGAAAAAGTAAACAAAGTGGAACCAAGTCTATCATATGTATTCCTTTTCCCTTCAGTTTAAAATACAAACAAGGTAAAGCTTCCAGATAAATTCTGTTCCAAAGGAAATTTGACTCATCTCTGTCCCCACCATCCTTGGGCATCATTTTTCCTTAATACTACCCCTTTCAGTGGGAGAAGATGACAGGAGAAAGCTCTTATCACTAAGGAGATGAAAGATGACAAAATTATAGTCAAAAAGCTTGTGTGTGTGTGTGTGTGTGTGTGTGTGTGTGTGTGTGTGCGCGCGCGCGCGCGCGCGCATGCGCTAAAGGGGAGGGGGGATGGGTGAAATAGGTGAAGGGGATTAAAAGGTACAAACTTCCAGTTATAAAATAAGTAAGTCACAGAGGTGAAAAGTATAGCATAGGGAATATAGTCAATAATATTGTAATAAGTTGGATGGTGACAGATGGTGACTGCACTTAGCATGATGATCATAGTGTTATGTGTAGAATTATCAAATCAAAGTGTTGTAAAAAATTATATCAGTCACCAAAAAACACATATTGAATGACTCTGGTTATATAAAATGTCCAAAATAGGCCAATGTGTAGAGACAGAAAGATGAGTGATTGCCTAAGGCTAGGGAGAGGATTTTGGGGGAGAAATGGAGACTGACTGCTAATAAATACATTTTTTTTGTGGATGAAGAAATATTCTAAAGTTGATTGTGGCAATGGTTGCACAATCCTGTGCATATATTAAAAACCATTGAAGTATACTTTAAATGGGTAAGTCACATGGCGTATGAATTATATCTCAATAAAGCACATCTTTAAAATGGCAATTTAAGATAAATATAGTGTGTTTTTTAACTGGTAAATGTATATCAGATTTTATATATAAGTATGCTCTTTTGCTCCAAAATAAATGTCTTTAGAAACAACAAAATAGTGGGAAAATAATTTCCTTGAGAAGCATACTTATTCTTTATTTTTTTAGTTTAGGGATAAAATTGGCTTAATGTATGGGCTAGTTAAAATATCTGGCATTGTTTAGGAATTTCTATACTTTTTATTGAGTCTCTCATCACAAACTGCTTGAACAGCTGCCTTCAGAACAGCAATTTGAAGATATTTTTTAAAATATTGACAGTTTAAAAAGCAGAGAGATTTGACAGTCTCCAGTGTAAGTAAAACTTTATATTTCATTTTGTGTGATTACTGCAATCATTTCAAAGCAGTAATAACTGGATACAAATGCAGTTATCATTCCAAACCTCAAGTGTGTTCCAGAATGTCTGACAGCACTATGGCATAACAACATTGATGCATAAATTGCCATTTTATTTATCATTAGTCTAAAATACTAATCAAGGAAAATGTCATATTCTTTCAAAGATAATTTTGGTCCAGGGTCCTGAATCTAGTAGGAGCCTGTAGATTGGGGTAAGAAAAGAGCCAATTTTTTCTTCAAAAGGTTTGTAGATCAGTATTTTAATACCCCCAGATTAAGGGATCCCACCTGCTCCGCATGGCCAGATGGCTGCATTGTTAGAAGCTCCCGGAGGAAGGAATTGGCTTTCTTCTAAGATAAAACTTAAGTATACATTTGGTAATAGTAAACATTCCAATGCCCAGATTTTAAAGGCAATTTTACATCATTGTTTTTTGTTAACATTATCTAAGCAGGATCTCCATATAGGATGATTGCCTTCACAGGCATTAGCTGACTTCAGGAGAGATGAGAAAGTACCCAGCAGAAGTCAGAGGCCCCACACTCTGGGCTAAAAGCCTGCTGACATGTAACCTCTGGCACCATGATTGGCTCCTCCTGGACCCATAAGGCAATGGCATTTCTCAACTATCACATTAACTATCTGAAGAGTCCATGAAAAAATAAAACTGTCCCCACACAACGGGAGTTTGCCTTTGGCAGTCATCATCAGTTCTTTCTCTGTGGTTTCAATTCAAAATGTCAAACCTGAATTTTGTACATGATATACAGTATTGCTTCTATCTGACACTTTTTTTGTCTGACTTAAAATGGCTTTGTCTGACTTCTACAATAAATACATAATAAATATTTAAAACCATTTTTAAATATAATTTACTCACAAAAAATGTTATGAATTACAATCCACTTTAAATTATTTTTTCTTGTTTTACTACATTTTAATGTTAACCTTTTTCTCACAGTGGCTTGCACCAAAATATATCTCTTTTTTAAGATGCATTTATTCGAGAGAGAGAGAAAGAGCACACATGGGGGCCAGGGGCAGAGGGAGGAGAGAATCTCAGGCAGACTCTACGCTGAGCAGGGAGCCTAAGGTGGGCTCAGTCTCACTGCCCTGAGATCGTGACCTGAGCAGAAACCAAGAGTCAGATGCCTAGCCCACCACACCGCTCAGGCACCCCTGCATTAAAATATATCTTAAATCACTATTTACTAAAATTTCTTAGTGAAATATTAAGGAGGGAAAATCAGAGGGGGAGACAAGCCATGAGAGACTGTGGACTCCGGGAAACAAACTGAGGGTCTCAGAGGGGAGGGGGTTGGGGGGATGGGTTAGTCTGGTGATGGGTATTAAGGAAGGCATGTACTGCATGGAGCACTGGGTGTTACAGGCAAATAATGAATCATGGAACTGCATGAAGAACTAATGAAGTACTGTATGGTGACTAACATAACATAATAAAAAAAATAAACATGCCTACATGGTCCTCTATTTCTGAAAAGGGACTTATAGTGAAATAAATAATTGGTATTACTTGGCTAAAAAAATCCATAATACTAAGCAAAGTAAACAGCATATCACCTATGGACATTAAAATGGTTAGGATGTACAAATAACTTTTGAAGACTATTGTATTAGATTGCATAAAAGCCACAATCGTAAAGTGGCATCATTTTCTCAGTGATACTTATTCTTCCAACATTTTATTTTAAAACTGTAATAATTACAGAAGAGAGGCATTTGCATTTGAAAGGTACATACAACCACAATATTGGTCTTGTTAAGTAGCAAGAAAAGAGGTTCTTTTCTGTGTTCTGCCAGTGATGATTTGTTTCCATCTGCCTCGGCTGAGTACCTCTGCAGATGGTCTAAACCAGGACATGTGCAGACACAACACGAAATACAGTTTATGTGAAAGAAAGGAGTTTTTTCCATTGTAAGAAAAGTGTTAATATCTTTTATGTGTATTTATTACCAATTATGGTTCTCGACTTTGGCCTTTTTCTGATTTTTAGCAAATCCTTATTCACGGAAAAAAGAAACCAATCCAAGTACTTTAAACAGTACCAACTGCTAGATTAACATTAGCTCAGTTAATTCTATAACTCCTCTATTGCCTTATATCCTTATTGGAAGTAAACTTTGTTTATTGACAGCATCGGAATTCATGACATAAATAAGGAAAAAAATTATTACAGGGGTGATGCCCATGATAACTGAGACAGCACTTCCACTCCACGCATGCGTATGCATTTATCAGCATTTTTTGAGCACCTACCAAGTACCAGGCTTTGCTAAACACTAATATTTCAGGGCCTGCCTTCATGAATAAACAATCTAGTGAAAGCTGAAGGGAAATAAACTATGTTCAAGAGATTATTAAATAAACACACATACTTAAAAACGTTTTTCCCTGGATCATTTGGTATATTTGGATTTGCACCCTTGAGCATTTTACAGATAATTCAATAGCATCATTCCAGACTGAGATGAAGAGTCAACACAGAGAAGTTACATCTTATTCCCAATTGGCTGGTATCTCCAACATACAGCCTCACTTCCCCACTAATGGCATTCTCTCCTGACCCTGAGGGACTCCTTTCGACACACAGCTCATAGAACCATAATGCAGAATCTCCCAGGATTTAATATTTTAGTCACATAGAACATTCACCCTAAGCCCCCAGAAGCTTATATTCAACTTCCATTACCAGAAGTTTCCTTATAACCTCTGCAATAACACAGGGAGCAGCCTCACTTGTTGGAAGGGAAAGTCTAACCCTCAGGTCTTTCTCAACTCTTATTGCACATGGAGCATAGCGTAAAATTATGATTTCTTCTTTGCTTCACTCTTTAAAAACTCTGTTGAATTATGCCCAGAGTCTTCATAGTGTAGAAAGAAAGGCATCTTGCTCACCAACTTTGGCCTCACTTCTGGAATTTCTCTAGGACGTGACTCTTGCCTTGGACTTCATGTCCTCTGTCTCCTCCCTCTCTTGTGCTTAATTCAGAGCCTCTTACTGTCACTCAGCAAGCGCTGATTGGGGGATTTATCCGTTCATTTTTTGTGCCATTTTAAATGTGTCCTGTCTGCTCACCTCGAATCCAGCCTTCCGTGCACCACTATTTGTGATTGACCCCGTTCTCCCACCTTCATCTCCAGCATGTAGACTGGCCACTTCTGTAATACTTAAAAATGTGCTTCATAGATTTAAGGAATGTATTCTGACTCCAGACCAAAACTCCTTGAGAGTAAGAACAATACCTCATATTGCTTGTCTTCTCAGAACCCAGCATCAAACCCATACCCTTCAGAAACATGGAGCTCTTTGTCCTCTCCTCAACCTGCACAAACCTCCTCTCCCACACCCACCATTCCCCAGCTCTTCTGGACACAAGCTTGTCACATTCTCCACTTGGAGTTTAGTGTTAGTGGATGCCTAAGTCTCAGTAAAGATCCCAAGGTCACAGAGAGTGAACCTATGAAGAGAGCAATACCATCACATGGACCATTTTAGCGTGACTATAAAACCATCAAAGCTGAAAACTCAGGGCTCATCAGGTGCACAGGCCCCACTCCCAGCAGCTCACATGGTTATATGTTTTTGTGAAATTTTCAAAAGGAAGACATTTTAACTAAAATTATCTCCTTCCAATCAAACTCCCACTACATCTTATTATGTTGAGAGTTATTGGAGTAACCACAAACGTGTGGGAGTCTGACTGAAGGGAAATTGAGTGGGGTTGTGTGGACCTGAGATATATTTATGTGGCTTGAGGTCACTTTAGTGTATAGTTAAGCAATTGGTAGCCAGGCACATGTAGTAATGGCTCTCAGAAATACTTTTACCATCGACAGTGGGAACTCAGTCAGACATTGAGACATGAAGGTATCAGGTCAGAGATGGTTTCACAATATAAGATATATCCTACTGTTTCCAAAACTAGATATATGTAGATAGTGGAGCGAAAACAAGGTTTATGTGCCAGAAACTAGTCTGTGGAGAACTCTTTCAGTCATCAGACATGTGAACTTATAAACACAAGACTGGGTCTCATTGATGCCTGGTCAACAGAGAAGTTCTCTCCTGGAGGAAATTTCCTTGATAGCATTGAAAATTATAATTGCACCATGCATTTTTTCTTTTATAATGGGAATTAAACAAAAGACAATTTATCCAAATTCTTATGTTTGTAGAGCACAAGTTTGTAATAGTATTACAAACAGTGAGTACGCCTATAGAAACTCATATATGAAAGAAATCTTAGAGTGGTTTCCCACTGAATTTGACAACTTGGAAAATGTGTAAGATATTATCAATAAAAGTTTGTAAAGCTGAAAAAATCAATGAACAGTCTTAGATTAAGACTGAATTATCTTTCTGTTTTATCTAGAGAAAATGTTATAAAACTACTACCATACGAAGAGTTGATCAAAGAGTATGGAGCCAAAAATGTAGGGAAAATTATTATGGAGATGTATTGGGCAGTAGGTTAAATATTTTTCTGGAAGTTGTCATGTTTGTAATATTTGTCACCTTTTTTAAATTTGAGATTTGTTGTGATTTCTTTTCTCCTTCTAAATAAATGAATATTCACCTTCACATCTAATTTAGAATTTTCAGTTTTGTTGTTCCTTTTCCTTTTTTAAAAAAAGATTTATTTATTTAGTTGGAAGAGAGAGAAAGAGAGAGAGCATGCTCAAGAGAGTGGGGGGAGGGACAGAGGGAGAGAATCTTCAAGAAGACTCCTGCTGATCATGGAGCCCAACGTGGGGCTCGATCTCACAATCCACGAGATCAAGACCTGAGTTGAAATCAAGAGTTGGAAGCTTAACTGACTGAGCCATCCAGGCGCCCCTTGTTGTTCCTTTTCTTTTTTTTTTCTTAATATTTTTTTAAATTTTATTGTGTTATGTCAATCACCATACATCACATCATTAGTTTTTGATGTAGTGCTCCATGATTCATTATTTGTGTATAACACCCAGTGCTCCATTCAGTATGTGCCCTCTTTAATACCCATCACCAGGCTAACCCATCCTCCCACCCCCCTCCCCTCTAGAACCCTCAGTTTGTTTCTCAGAGTCCGTAGTCTCTCATGGTTCATCTCCCCCTCCGATTTCCCCCCCTTCATTTTTCCCTTCCTACTATCTTGTTTCAGAGGTACGGGTCTGTGATTCAACAGTCTTACACAATTCACAGCGCTCACCATAGCACATACCCTCCCCAATGTCTATCACCCAGCCACCCCATCCCTCCCATCCCCGACCACTCCAGCAACCCTCAGTTTGTTTCCTGAGATTAAGAATTCCTCATATCAGTGAGAACATATGATACGTGTCTTTCTCTGATTGACTTATTTCACCAGCATAATACCCTCTAGTTCCATCCATATCACTGCAAATGGCAAGATTTCGGGGGTTTTTTGATGGCTGCATAATATTCCATTTGCATATATATATATATA
>NW_027397064.1:9420599-9463356 GCF_003265705.2 Callorhinus ursinus
TTTGATGGCTGCATAATATTCCATTTGCATATATATATATATATATATATATATATATATATATCACATCTTCTTTATCCATTCATCTGTTGATGGACATCTTGACTCTTTCCATAGTTTGACTATTGTGGACATTGCTACTATAAACATCGGGGTGCATGTACCCCTTCGGATCACTACATTTGTATCTTTGGGGTAAATACCCAGTAGTGCACTTGCTGGGTCATATGGTAGCTCTATTTTCAACTGTTTGAGGAACCTCCATACTGTTTTCCAGAGTGGCTGCACCAGCTTGCATTCCCACCAGCAGTGTAGGAGGTTTCCCCTTTCTCCGCATCCCTGCCAACATCTGTCATTTCATGACTTGTTAATTTTAGCCATTCTGACTGGTGTGAGGTGGTATCTCATTGAGGTTTTGATTTGGATTTCCCTGATGCCGAGCAATGTTGAGCACTTTTCCATGTGTTTGTTGGCCATTTTGATGTCTTCTCTGGAAAAATGTCTGTTCATGTCTTCTGCCCATTTCTTGATTGGATCATTTGTTCTTTGGGTGTTGAGTTTGATAAGTTCTTTATAGATTTTGGATACTAGCCCTTTATCTGATATGTCATTTGCAAATATCTTCTTCCATTCTGTTGGTCGTCCTTTGGTTCTGTTGACTGTTTCTTTTGCTGTGCAAAAGCTTTTTATCTTGATGAAGTCCCAATAGTTCATTTTGCCCTTGCTTCCCTTGCCTTTGGCGATGTTTCTAGGAAGAAGTTGCTGCTGCTGAGGTCGAAGAGGTTTCTACCTGTATTCTCCTTTAGGATTTCGATGGACTCCTGTCTCACATTTAGGTCTTTCAACCATTTGGAGTCTATTTTTGTGTGTGGTGTAAGGAAATGGTCCAGTTTCATTCTTCTGCATGTGGCTGTCCAATTTTCCCAACACCATTTGTTGAAGAGACTGTCTTTTTTCCATTGGACATTCTTTCCTGTTGTTGTTCCTTTTCTTAAAGAAGTTCTTCCAAAATTGTGTGTACATCAGGCCCTGAAAACCTGGATCATCCTCTGCCACCAAGATATGGAAAGATATATGTGTCAAGTATAAGCAAATGATTGGTTTATGTCTGGCTTTGTTCTGGTCTTGGCCCAGCTAGCAAGTGTGGAGGGTTTCTTCCAAATGTAGGCAGGGTTTCACATCACAGCCCAGAATGAATAGAAAGAAAATTCATCTTCAGAGAAAAAAAGACAATATCAGAGGACAGAGAAGTAGTTACTTCGCATGGTCTCTGCGTTATCTTCTCGCACTGTGATAGAAGATAAGAGCCTTGTGGTGCCAGGACAAGGTAACACACCTTTCTTTAAGGTAAATGGAAAACTGTTTAATCAGTTCAGTAAATGCAGTCCCAGTTGCATGTTATTCAAAGCCCCGGAGTACGAACAGATATTGAACCAGTTTTCCAAGGGCAAAGCTCCAATTATTGTATGAATATTCACAAACTGCTATAAACCATGAACTCCTTCCAAGCACTATCTGCTATTCATGCCTCTCTTCATGCTGCCCCTGAAGGAACTCATGCTTGGTTCCTATTTAGACATCTTATTAACCCAATGGAGAGCCTCTGAGTGTGAGTGTGGATGGCAGTTCATTCCCCTTTTTCCCCCAAATGCCCATCAGGTTATTTTTAACAAGCAGATACTGTATCTTAGAGATATGCTGCAAAAATATTGTGAGTTCAGAAATCAAGAAAACCTTCCATTGGGGGAAAAAAACAATAGTGAGTTTTACACTATAGCAATGTATAACTATTGTAGTTCTTAAAGAGTTACTGCAAACCTTTCAATTATGTTTTTTTAACCGCAAAAAGAGAAAAGATGGACTCTGAGAAACCATAACCCCAAACAACTGAAATTGAAAGGCCCCATATGCTTCCAAGCATCTACATAAGTCCAAACATCTGACTAAAATAAATATATAGATAGTTAATGTTATCAGTTTTATAATGGGCAAATTAACTTGTTAGGAGTAAAAAACTTGAATCACTATGTACACCTGAAACTGATGTAACACTTTGTGCCAACCATACTCAATATATAATTAAATAAATAAGATTTCAATTAAATTAAATGTATTTATTTAAGGGGAAAGAAAAGAATATATCTCACCTCTTTGTGTTTTAAGTTTTCTTCTCCCCATCTCCAAGCAAGTGCCCATAATAGACTTTTTTCTATGTGCTGTATTTGAGATTTAAGCTATAACAATTCTTTTGTTGTTGTTCTGAATTATTTTTTAAGATTGTCGCTATTGGTTTCATACTCTAGCTTATTCAGACATTTATTTAAGGTGGCTAAAAAGGGGCAAACTACACAACAGGATTAAATAAATGAACAAAAACCATGAAACAAAGAGAAATCCACTTATCATGCATTGGATTGTAAACAAGAGGAGAAAGTGGGGGGATGAGAAAAAAAGAGAAATGGAGAGGAATTTTCATTGCAATTAAAAACAGAGGTTTATGGGCACCTGGGTGGCTCAGTCAGTTAAGCGTCTGCCTTTGGCTCAGATCTTGATCCCAGGGTCCTGGGATCGAGCCCAGCATCGGGCTCCCTGCTCTGAGGGGAGTCTGCTTCTCCCTCTCCCACTCTCCCTGCTTGGGCTCTCTCTCTGTCAAATAAATAAATAAAATCTTAAAAAAAAAAACAGAGGTTTAAAGTATTACAAGTCTTTTCTCCTATTTCATGAGATTCGATAACCCTTTATAAGTCTGAAGATTTTGTTGTGACTTACATTGACTTGAATACATAGAGACTGTTTCATTTGTTGGGACATGAATGGGAGAGGGTGTGCAGTGGGATCAAGGGAATTGTGACTAGGGTGTTAGAGGTTTGCACAGAAGTCCAAAGGTACAGTGGCTGTTTCTGTGTCAGACCAAGTGTACAAAATGTGCAGGATTCTCAAATCATTTGCCTCCAAATGGATTCCATGCTTTCTTCGAAAAGAACTGCCATGTTTTTCACTTACTTGGCTGTTTTGGGTTTTTTTCCCAGGTTTGCTTCGTGAACCTGGATGTGAACAAGGATGCATGCAGCACGGAGCACCTGCAGCAGGTAACACTGGGAACATGAGCTCTCTGGCAGCTCATGACAAAGGCTGGCTGCACCAACAAGAGAGCAGACATGACTTCATCTACAAATAGTGCTCATTCAGTTGGAAACTCTTTAGTTGAATGGCTTCATCACAACCCATTCCCTGACCCTTTCCCTGCCACCTCCCACACAGATTGCCTTCCTTATACTTGGGAACCTTGCTTTCCCACTATAATAGGGCTGCTCTCCAAACAGGTGCTTTCCCCTGCGTGGGGCCTGATAGTGGCTTTGTCTGCCCCCACCTCCTCTGTTCTCAAATGCCCTGGCTGAGATGATGTTTCCAAGGCTTTTCCAAATCTGCTTGATACCAGCCAGCCCTTCTTTGTGGCTCTCAGGTCTGCTCTTTCCTGCTGCTTTTATCAAACGTTTTGTCCCTAACTTTGGTTTCCCAGTCCTACACTCAACTGGGGCTCAGACTCTTTGCGTTCTGCAGCAAGTACATATTCCAAGCTCATCCAAGGTTGGGAGGATCCTGATGTAAATCCTTGACAACATGCAAGAAATTGAAGGGCCCCTCAGTCCTTTGGACTAGAGTCAATAGGGGGTCTGATAGGAAGAATTAATTGGTGTGATATGATTATCCTTTCATACTCAAAGCTGAAGATGGGTTTGACCTCACTATTTGGTATAATATAGTGGTGTAATAGACACTATTTGCAGGTTGACAATCAGAACAGTGGGGCTGTGATTACTTAATTATTCCTATAATGTTTTTTCTTGACAATGCTGCAAATGTGTTTGAAGTTTCTCAAACCCAATTGCCCATACAGATTATCCATTATAGATTTCCACAGACCTTCAAATATCATTCATCTGTGTAGTCCTGGAGGGATCTTTGGGAAAAAATTTTTACATATGATTTCATTTAATGGGCTTATAGTACAGACAGAGTCTGTCAAATAGAGCAGGAGAGACCAAAGCAAGTTGGCATCTTAGGGACTGTGTGTTTGAAGATTTATACAAGTGATTTCAGACAGTCTTCTACTATGGCTAAGAGTAGAAACTTGGCACTGATTTAGCTATATGACCTTGTGTAAACTAATCTCTGGGCCTCAGGCTACTTATGTGTAAAAAGAAAATAATAATGGTACCTAATCCATGTGGGGGTGTTGTGGGGATTAAATGTATAAGATGTAATGTATGTACAGTCTTTAGCATAGCACCTAGTACATACAGCAAAATCAATATTGGAAATTATTTTATTATTGATATGATTATTATTGACTTTGTTAGAACAGATGATTATTAGTCAACAATCTCTTATTACAAGAGTTAAAAGGAAAAAAAAATCCTTACTATGTATACTTGTGATGTGACAGTATTTATTAAATATCTACTTTGGAAAATTTAGAACTAAAGAGTTTTTAAAGCTTTATGTTTAAGTAATTTTCTATTCCAGTCTAAACCTTTATGTTTCAATTTCACCCAATCTCTTCTAGTAATCATCTTAGTAGATTAAGTAATCTATCGCTTGCATACGTTATGTATTATTTTTGCAAATAAGTAGTTTTGGGGTAGAGTTTTGGAGGTGAAAAGAAATTATCTAAACTACCTAATTTCTTCCTCTACAGAAATTGGTCAATGTTTCACCAGATCTTCCAAAACTCATCAGCTCCATGAATGTCCAACAGCCAAAAGAAAATGAAATTGTCCTTCTCAGTGGGTTAACATCTGGAAATCTCCAGGCAGATTTCGAAGTTTCACAGGTAAGACATGTAAGCTCTTGGTAAAATATTCATTAGTGATAAGTTATCTATGGTCAGTTCTTGGCACAAGTCAGTATGAACTTCAAACAGATGCTACACGTAAGCTCCCAGAGCATAGGACCCCAAAATCTCTTTGTAATCAAGAAGAGTCTTCTTTTTATTTCTTCTAAATATGCCACTCAGAGTTTGACAGAGCTTCCCTTACCTCAAAGCCTAACATTTATTATCTTCTTAAGTTCATGATGCTAACTTGCACTTAAACTAGAGCAGACACACTGGGCATTGACTGCTTAGCTTGGTTTTCTTCAAATCTATTAGGTAATCAAAAACAGACTCGTCTTCTGTTTCACAAACAATACCAAAATTCTAATTCATACCATATGGTCCCAGAATCCTAGCATTTCTTCTTTATTCTTATATTTATTTCTTAGGATATACTAAATGAGCCAGGCTAATAAATATAGGATAACAACCCTATGGATGGAAAGTGAGTTTCCTAGAAAGAGTGAAGTGAATGAGTGAGTCCTTAAAGAGTGAATTTTCCTTAAAGAGTAAAATTCCTAGAAGAAATGAGCATTACTAAAAATAAAGCAGGAATTCAGACACTATTATTCTCTTTCAGTGTACTGATGTTCATTGTTATTAGATAAATCATTATAACATTCTTTAAATTTTTACAATTCTAAATCACCTAGGCGATTTACAGAAACAAATATAAGATTTCTAAAGGCACACTGTATCAAAGATCGTGGATCTTCCCAAATAAGGTATGCTGATAGTGACACATAACACAGCTACAGGTTAAAATGATGAACATTTGTTTGCCTCCAGTTGTTCTTTCTTGGGTTTCAGTTTTGCTGGAAATTTTTAAAATATTCTTTTATTCTTCAGTCCTTCAAAATATCAAAAAACTCAGAAATCCACCCATTTGCATCTAGTCCAAATGCTTTGTAAAAATCTGCACACACAGTCTATTACAATTTGGTAATCAAGACTAGAAAAAGGGCACCTGGGTGGTGCAGTCGGTTAGGCTACCGACTCTTTGTTTCAGCTCAGGCGATGATCTCAGTGTGGTGATCTCAGTGTCCTAAGGTCAAGCCCTGTGTCTCTCTGTGCTCAGCGCAGAGTCTGCTTGGGATTCTCTTTCCCTCTCCCTCTCCCCCTCTTGCTCTCTCTCTCTCTCTCTAAAATAAATAAATAAATCTTTTAAATAAAAGACTAGAATAATATTTCTCCTGGTCAATCTAATAACACATTTTCTTAGTGGTAAAATTAATCACCTGAAAAGAGAAAACAGAAATGGTTCTAAGTGCCTTCTCTTTATATTGGGCAAAACTATGATGACAAAAAGTAATTTTCACATCTGAGTTTTAAAAGAGTATTTTTGCACCAGGCCTATTAGGATATGTAGTTAAACATGACAGAAAATTGGATAATGTATAAAAGGAATGTAACTAAAAAGTATAGTGGGTAGATTATTACAGCTATTTGGACAGTGTATTCAGGACATGGATCTCCCCCTGTGGCCTCTTTTGGACTTCCTCTCTCTGTACCCACTATCAGACAAGTCTCTTCCCAGGAGGAGGCACTATCCCTTTGGGTTCAACTTGAGCAAGAGTGAATGTCTCCTCCAGGTGGCTCACAGCAAAAGTCTAATTGTGTTCTATTGGGTCTTGTGTGTCATGTGCCCATTTCTGAACCAATCACTATGGCCTGAGGATTGCTGTGTTCTGATTGGCCAGGCTGGGTCACATGATCACCTCAGAGTTTGAGGTCAATTAACTCCATGTAAATCACTTGGACTGTGAGTAGACCAGAAAATGGTGCCCCACAGGGTATGAAAACCAGAAGAAGATTGAATGATGTGGTGTCACAAAAGCAGCACAGATGTTAGTTGGGGTCAGGGAAAGTCCAAATGCCCAGGACTCATCAAATGTCATCCATGAAAAACATACTTAACATTCTGCATACTTTTCCTAAGAGCTGTCAAGAATTGCCTGTGAGCTGTAGCACTCTTAAACATTTCATTCATCTCTATCCCAAGAGTCGCCCTCACTTCCTACATACCACTTCACCCTTCTGCAGTCTCCCAAAGGTCTACCTCATTTTCTAGGTACCACAGTCCATGTATCTTAATAGATCAGCAATGTTGGGCAGCATATCAATATGGAATCCCATGTTAACCAACCATAGCCATAACCTAATTGTTTAAGGATAGTCTCAGTTTGGCTGCCCTGACTCATGAGAGTTAGTTACTTGGTAATCCACAAATAATCAGGGAGATACTGGCATAGGCAACTTGAGCTGGGTTAAGGGGGAGAAGTCTAAAGCAGGCCCCAGGGCACAGCTATCGTTCCCAGTGACCCTGTGAAGAAGGGAATCAACAAGCCCTTGGCACCTTTGACACAGGAAATTGCAACGCCAAAGATTTTTGGTAGTCCAGATAACAAGTTACCTCACCTCTCTCAACTATAATTTCTTATTCTATAAAATGGAGATTTAAAAAAATATCTTCCCTCTATTCTCAGAGACTAGACATAGTGATTTAATAAAATAAGAAGAAGCCACCTTGAGAAGGACTATTCAAATAAAAAGTTTTTTGAAAAAAAAAAAAAAGAAAAGTGTTTTGTTTCCATGTCCAAAAAATTGAATAAAGGTGAAGTAGAAAGAAAATGTTATTTAAAGCAAAATAAGGGGCATCTGGATGGCTCAGTCTATTAAGTGTCCGACTCTTGATTTCAGCTCAGGTCATGATCTCAGGGTCCTGAGATTGGGCATCACATGGGGCTCTGTGCTGGGCTTGGGGCCTGCTTAAGATTTTTTCTCTCTCCCTCTCCCTCCCGCCTTTCTGTCTCAAATAAATAATCCCAAATAAAAAGATTTCAGAGATGCATATTAGGTACAATAAGAAGATCTACTCCTGTGTCTGTCCTTTCTATGAGATGGACACATAATTTTACTGGGCATGCATGAGTTCAAGGAGGTCCAGGTGCAAACCACTCTTCTTTCCAAATTGCACATCCTCAGTGGGTATTGGAGTTTTGCTGATTAGACCAGAAAGCCACGGGGAGAATTGGAAAGTACACAGGAATTGGAGTCCAACAGGCCTGGATTTCGGTGCTGGCTCTTCCATTTTATATTTGTGTAACCTTGAAAGGATCGGTTAGCCTTTCTGTGCCTGATCTCTCTTCTGTAAAAGAGTAATGGCACCACCAACCTCATAGAAACCATGTGTGCATTAAAGGTAATAGGATAGTCAAGGCACCTAATAGACTACAATAAAAATTATATAATAATACCTGCCATTATTTTACAGGCTGTGTCATTTGGCCTTCACTTACTTAAGACTCCTAGGATGTTTATTTACTTTCAAGAAGATAGTTAAGAAAATATATTTTCTTTCTACAAACGCAATAGTCATGGAACATGGCACATTTCATACAATCCTTTCTCCAAGTTTATTTTGAGGTATTACTTAACTGCTCATGTTGATTTAATAATATCTCTTTTGATTCCTGCCACAATACATAAAACCTTATGTTATAAATATTTAATCTGAATGATAGGAAATGGCCAATACACAACCCTTTTTACCTATAAATATGGTAACTTCTAGTTCAACTTTATAATTATTTTTATTCATGCCTGATCCATTGGCAGGCTATCGTGCCCCACCCCCCACTCCCTACCCCCATCTAATTCATGTTTCTACCTCCCAGCATACCTTGCATATAATAGGCACCCAGAAAGTATCTTGTAAATTTCAAGTTAGTGCATTATGTCTGAATTCGTGGAAATAAAATTTTAATCAAGCCAGCTACTGTTACTCTACAGCATTTGTTCCTCATCATCATGGGGGATCTCAGACTCCTTGTGAATTTCATAAAAGCTATAGACCAGTGCTTCTCAAATGTTAATGCATGTGGGAATACCAAGAGATTTTTCTTGAAAATGCAGTTTCTGATTTACTAGATCTGGGGTGGGTCCTGAGATTATAGATTTCTAACAATCTGCCAAGCTGCTAGTCTACAACCCACACTTTGAAAAGTGAGGTTATGAACCCCCTTCCTTGAAAAAAAAACCTAATTACCTAAGCACATATATCAATTCTGTTTCTGAGCCCCCTTGGCCCCTTGGAGAATGACTGGATTTTTCATTTTGTAATCAAGTGTCCTGGAATTATTCTAATCATAATATTCAACCAAATAGATTAATAAATGACATTTATGTAAGAAAAAAGATATACTACTTTCAGAAATACAATATGGATGTCTATGTGTCTGTATTTCTCTGCATGCGCACATACTTACCCCTTACACACACATGTATTCAGACTCAAGGATTCCAAAATGGCAAGTTAACTAGGATTAGACCCAATGAACTCTAAATGCAGATAAACATTTGATTTAAATAATCCTCTTTGTAGGATAAACATGTATGCATAGAATATTTCCCCCAAACATTTCAAATTCCACTTTGATATAAATTTATTTAGCTTTCTCCTCCCCACTAATTCCTGTTTCCATTCAAAGAATTTTCTGTTAAAAATTCCTATGAATCAATGTATTGTCCCTTTTATGAAAATAAAAATCCCAATGCATAAGATATGTTTGTAATTTACTAGTCATCTGTGCAGGAGCAATTGAAACTTTTATTGCTGTTCTAATGAACAACAATATGGAGAGCGAAAAGTGCGTAGTGGAGAATAAGGTTATGTTCTGCCACCCTAGAACAGAACAGAATTAGTAGGTCTCACAGGGACACCATCCAATGATTTGGGCCTCCTTATCACTGCTTTCCTCATATGCTGGCCTTTTAGAAATAATCAGTGCTCTTCCAGGGGACTTCTTTGTACCTCATTGTGTCTGCTTCTTCAGATGAGCAATACACATTATACATTCTAACTGTAGGTAATAGAAATACTGAAATACTGACAGAGGCTTTACTGAACATCACCAAGGCAGAAAAGGATCTTGGTCTGAAAAGCTGGGACTCAGGTTAATCAAGAAGGGTGCACAAGACGGCCTCGACATTCCCCTCAGCTTGACTAGACTTCAGACAGGCTTCTTCCTGACTCCAGGCACTGACACCCTTTTCTTAGAACATTTACTTTAGAAAACATCGTTAGGAGTCTCTGCCCCTTTGAGATGTAAATCATATGAAAAGCCTCATGCCAGGTTTAAAGCCCAGGAGTGTCTTTTTCAAAGACCTGAGAACCATCTCTGAAGTAAGATCATCAAAAAGATAGTTTCCCTTTCTCTGTGGAAGGATGGGAGCCTAGATTCAGTAGGAGCCTGACTCCAATTTGCAAAACCACCTCCTGCCATGCAGATAAAGGAACCTTAGCTTTTCCTCTGGATAAAGCCAATTAGCAAGAGCAGAAGGTCTGCAGCCCTCTGACACCAGCTCTTAAAAGCCCTCGTGCCTTTTGTTTCAGTGGATTTGTGGTCCAGGTCAGTTCTGGCCCCTCTTTCCCTACTTTAAGAGCTTTGAAGAAAGTCTTCCTTAACCTATTTAACTGTGCCACTTTTGCTTTGACAGGAGACAACAAAAATATGTGATGCAACTGGTCTAAGTTTCCCTGAAGTCGGACTTTCTTCTAGGTACCCTGTGTGCCCGAATAGCACTTGAATTTTTTTCAAACAATGCATCAGTCGAAGCCCAGAAGATATTCCAAATATTTTAAACATTCCCCCACTCCTTGTAACAAGAAAGACTGGTGGAAGAAGAAAGGTCAGAAGCAATGGTTTTTTATTCTCTCTTTCAATAAATGCCTTTTTTCCTCTCAACTTTCAGTGCCCTTGGCTGCCAGATATCTGTTTGGTCCAGTGTGCGAGAGGGAACAGGGCAAACAGTACCAACTGCATCATCTTTGAAATCAACAAATTTTTGATCGGTCTCGAACTGGTGCAGGAGCGGCAGCTCCACCTGGAAACAAACATCTTAAAAGTGGAGGATGACACCAATTGCTCTCTGTCTTCAATCGAGGAGGACTTCCTCACCGCCTCTGAGCACTTGGAGGAGGAAAGCGAGGTGGAAGACTGTAGGAGCGGTGAGAACTACCCCATGAAACAAATGCACATCCTGAAATTAGTCACCCTCTAAAAATGAGTAAAATTTCAGGAAAGTTTCAGACCATGTCAGTTTGGCTGATACATCATAATCTTCACATGCCAAGTTTAGGGAGGGCAGGAAAATAACAGACCATGAGTGAGGATGCTGACTCATGCACTTAGACTTGCTGGTTGGATGGCTCCATTTTCCTAACGATGCTGTAGGGATGCTGAAGGACATCCTCCTGCCTGCCAAGAGACTAAGACTATCACAGGGAGGAAAGTTATCTTCCCTGAGACTTCCATAAAGCCACCTATTAGTTGAAGCCAACTTAAACTGGCCTAATTCTAGCACTGCCTCTTTGAGACTGTGAAGCCTGGATTGGTTACCTAGTCCTTCTGAGCCCCAGTTTCTTTATCTAGTATTTGGGAGTATAATAATACCTCTAGCACTGTTACATTTACTATATTCAGCTTTAAGTATTTATGATATTTACCTTTTATTATGGTAAGGACAGAAGGAAATAACACAGGAGAATACTTAGCACTTAGCATTTATTCAGTTTTGATTGACTGATTCAAAGAGCTCAGTGAACGATGTGTTCCTCTTCCCCATTCTTAGCCACAGAGGAAGGGATATTGCAGATGTTGTTGTCAGTCCCTGGGACAAGTCCTACCCAAACTTCAGAGCAAAGTTTTGCAAGAAGGCTTACTATGGAGGTTGCTGTAAACATTCTTCCTCCTCCTTCCATTTGCACTAGGAAGCTCTAAGATGCAACTGTCTGGGTTACTTTTCCCATGGAGCCATGGAGAAAGATGATCAAGGGCGCCTGGGTGGCTCGGTTGGCTAAGCGTCCGCCTTCAGTTCAGGTCATGATCTCAGGGTTCTGGAAATCAAGCCCCCTCATCGGGCTCCCTGCTCAGCAGGGAGTCTGCTTCTCCCTCTGCCTCTGCCCCTTCCCCACCCCCCTCGTGTTCTCTCTCTCAAATAAATAAATAAAAATCCTTAAAGAAAGAAAAGAAGAAAGAAAGGTGATCAGCACTCAGCTCCCCAGTAAGAAGAAAGAAAGGTGATCAGCACTCAGCTCCCCAGTGCTATCTTCTCCCACTCTAGTGCTGACGTTAATATCCCACATTGAAAGCCATTTTGTTGAGTGGGGCTCCATAATGAAACTCAAAAACCTCTTCAGATTCACTTGTCTTGAAGGAACATTCTAAATGCTGTTTGGGAGGGGAGGGAAACCCCGGTACTATAAGGCCTTTTTTAAAAATAATTGTTAATTTAGACTCATGAGATCCTGCTATCCAAAAAGTAATGGGGGGCCCTCATTTTGTCTTCACTAGGTGATGAAAATATAAATGTCTCAGCTAATGTTTTGGAAAGTAAAAAACCAAAGGAAGCCACTCAGGAGGGATGGAATTACAACAAGGAAAAGTTGCTTTATGCTTTGGAAGACAAACGTATTGGCAAATATCATCCGACGATGAAAGCAGAAGGATCTCTGGAAAAAGTAGCAGCAGACACCACTTTGCAGAGCCTCGATGCATCGGAATGGAAAGATGAAGCTGTGCAGAAGGAGAGGCCAACCACAAATTATTACTATTCAGGAAATGTTAAAGGTCACATGGAAAAATCCCAGGCACCATATATTCCAGGGGATGCTTACTTCTCCAAGATGGTTAAGAACGGTGGGCCTCCCGTCTATGGTGCCCTTGCTGAGCATGACAACAGCTTAAACCCAGGGGACCGTGAAGATGGTATAAACTCCCTTCCTCCCAAACAAGATGGAGAAGCCACAACTGGAGAGTATGCTACAAATTTAGCAGAATCGGTGCTGCAAGACGCATTTATTCGGTTGTCCCATTCTCAGCCTACACCGCCCCAGGAATCGGCAGTCAGTGTTTCTGTTGCAAATGCTCTGCTACCCAGTGGCTCTTCCACCAAAGGTATGGTGGGTCCTCGGTCATGGGATGAGCTCCCCAAAATCGTCATTGTTCAGAGTCCAGACGGCAGTGATGCCATGCCTGAGGTGGGCATCTCCTCATGGTCTGAGGTGGAGGTCTCCGTTGAAACCTCGGGTGTCCTCTCTGGAGAGAAGTCCAGCAGACACCCTCAGAGTGCTCTAGAAGTCGCATTGGCTTGTGCGGCCACTGTAATTGGAACCATTTCCAGTCCTCAGGCCACAGAAAGGCTCAAAATGGAGCAAGAATCTTTGGTTTCACCCCATCCAGTGGGAGGCAATGAACCGCTGCAGACTCAAATATCCAAAGTACTCAAGGAGCCATCCATCAGTGAATACTCCTTTCCATCTGCTCTATGTGGCATGACTCAGGTGGCGAGTGCCATTGCTGTGTGTGGCCTGGGTGAAACAGGAGAGGCGAAGACTCCCAGAGGCCTCTCGTGTGCAGCTGAGGCCTGTGCAGCGGCCCCCTCGCCTTGCAGTCTAGTGACAGTGGGGAACCTAGAGCTGGGAAATGAGGCCATTGCTTGGGCATTGCTCAAGGAAGCTGCTCTGGTTTTAACAAGGCCCAATCCCTGCAGCGGCATTGGAGACCTCATGGAATCAATGAGCAAGAGAATCATAGAAACTGCTTCAAAGCCTCAGATCTCGTGCTCCGAAAATGTCCTCAGGAATGACCTGGCACAGACCCTGTCCAATGTTATCCTGAAGCAATGCATTGATGACGCTCACCAGAAAAACAAAATAATTGATCCCAACGATAGCAGGCATTCACCTGAAACTCTTGACACCTTGATGGAAAGTGCAAATCAACTGCTCTTCAGTGTGATATGCTTCACGTTCAAGAAGATGAGTCATTTTGTACAGGTTGGGGAAGGCCCCACTGCCCTCGCTAATGAGACCATCAGCTGGATGGAAACAGAATTTGGCTGCCGGCCACCTGACCAGGCTTCTGGTCTAACATGGACCAAAACCATTGAATATTCCAGCAGCTATCCACTTAGCAATCCGTGTAGCACTAGTCTTATAGATGATGTTTATCTGAAGCAAGACAGCAAGGGCCCAGCAAAGCCAGGACTCTTCAAGAAACCCGTGCTGCAATCTGAATTGCCCTGTAGTCCCAGAGTGCCTGAATCTTCAACTGCTAAAACACCCCCCAGAGAAATATATCGAAAAGGAACCGCAGGAGAAGATCCAAACCACCCTCATCAGATGCTCAGGCACAATGAGGATGAGTACAGAGCCCGTTCGGAGGGAGAATGGACACTGGCAGTGGGCAAGGGCAGCAGAGGTTCCCAGGATGCAGAGGACGGCACCAGTGCAAACACCCAGGAGAAGTATAATCGTGCCTCCCCTCTAAACAATGAAGTTCAAGTGAACCGGTCTTTGTTAGGGAATGACTTGCTGCTTCCTGCTCAATCCATGCTACAGGCAAAACATGCAAATATACACTGCATTACAGACTTTGCGGAAGAATTAGCAGAGATGATTGTCTCCATGGCAACTGAAATCGCAGCAATTTGCCTTGACAACTCAAATGGAAAACAACCCTGGTTTTGTGCATGGAAGAGAGGGAATGAGTTCCTGGTTACCCCGAACGTATCCTGCCGGTCCTTGAAGAGGAAGAAGGAAAGCCAGACCAGTGGGGCCACAGTGAGGAAGCACAAGCCACCAAGGCTCAGTGAGATCAAGAAGAAAACAGATGAGCACCCAGAGCTTAAAGAGAAGCTGATGAACAGGGTTGTGGACGAGTCAATGAATCTTGAGGATGTCCCAGATTCTGTCAATATTTTTGCAAACGAAGTGGCAGCCAAGATCATGAACCTAACAGAGTTCTCAATGGTGGACGGCGTCTGGCAAGCCCAGAGCCATCCCCGGAACCGCTTACTCAGCGGAGACAGGTGGAACCGACTAAAGGCCTCTAGCTGTGAAAGCATCCCAGAAGAGGACTCTGATGCCCAGGCTTATGTTAATAGCCTAGGTTTAATGAATACTTTAAGTCAGCCAGTTAGCAGGGCCAGCTCTGTCTCCAAGCAGTCCAGCTGTGAGAGCATCACTGAGGAGTTTTCCAGGTTTATGGTGAACCAGATGGAAAATGAAGGAAGAGGGTTTGAGTTACTGCTGGATTACTATGCGGGCAAGAATGCCAGCAGCATCCTGAACTCAGCCATGCAACAGGCATGCCGTAAAAATGACCACCTCAGTGTGAGGCCAAGCTGTCCCTCTAAGCAGTCCAGCACTGAGAGCATAACCGAGGAGTTTTATAGGTACATGCTGAGGGACATTGAAAGAGAAAGCAGAGACAGCACCTCCTCCAGACGAAGCAGCCAGGATTGGACAGTTGGCTTACTGTCACCTTCTCTGCGATCCCCATTGTGTTACAGGCAGTCGTCCATGCCAGATGGCAGATCTCTGGGTGCCAGGCTGACGGTGAATGCGCCCATCAAAGCCAACTCTTTAGATGGCTTTGCTCAAAATAGCCAGCAAGATTTCCTAAGTGTACATCCAGTCAGTAGCACTTCCTCCTCGGGTCTCTGCAAATCTGACTCTTGCTTGTATCGGAGAGGCGGAACTGACCAGATCACCAACATGTTAATTCATGAGACGTGGGCAAACTCAATCAAGGCCCTCATGCAGAAGAACAAAATTATAGTGGATGATGCCGAGGCAGCTGAGGCTGAGCCTGTTTCTGGTGGCTCTCCCATGCACGTGGAGAAATGTGCAAACAGATCAGCTTCGAGCAGAGTGCAAAGTGGGCCAACTCTTCTTGTTCAAGAGTCCGTTGGTAACCCAAGGGAAGACTCCATTACCGAAAGCAAACATCCCCCAGTGTTGTCTCCGAGCAAAGCTGCTCCTCTTACAAACCACAACAGTTTAGATTCTTTTAAAAAGGAAACTTTGTGCCATGGGGCTGTGCCTGTCAACCACGCCAAGCGGTCACTTTGCTCAAGGGAAGTGCCTTTAATTCAGATTGAAACAGATCAGAGAGAAGAGTGTGTTGGAGAATCTGAACACTCCCCCTCCAAAAGCAGCCCCCTACGGGAAGCAGAGGAGCATTTGAAAGATGAAAATGTCCCAGATGTGATGAGGGGTGGAGACACTGCCATGAGTGCCTGCCAAGACCCTAGGTGAGTGGATGACCCCTTAGACTAGATAGGGTGCATGGTACTGGAGTTTGCTTCTTAGTTAGTATTCATTCTAAATCCTAAGGGCTTTATTGAGGTGAGAACTGAAATCCTGAGACAATAAATGACCTTCCTGGGTTAATATACACTTATAATAGAAAGTTGGAAGTGATTTTTTTAAATTTCTAAAACAAATGGAGTTCATCTATATAATGGAGGAAATAGAGTTTCATTTTCCTCATGAAAATTAATATCCCATACTATGTTACCTCTTAAAATTCATTCATGAAAATTTTCAAGGAAAAAGGAAAATTATGTCAACTTATTTGAAAAAAGTTAAATTTAAATAAGTTTTAATATTGGAATCTGACATTAAATATTTTGGCATCATTTCTCTATCATCTCTCCTTTCAAGTTTTTCTGTTTTGTTTTGTTCTAAAAATCTTTGCAAGGACACCTTGTCCCACAAATGCTGGACCTTTAGATGCATGGTATAATCATGGCAATGTTACAAAGTAAAATTAGAATTTTGCTATTTCAATAGTTCCTTTCCAGAAAATTGTAGTGTAAGTGACAATGCATTTTGAATTTGAGATAAAGGAATTATTTCTTTCCAGGTTCTTAAAGAAGAATCAGTCCTTTTACATCTCCCCTTTTCCATAGAAAATTCATAATATTCTTGAATATGAGACCATTGTGTCAAAATTTATTATTAAAGTTTAGTTGACATACTATATTAGTTTCAAGTGCACAGCACAGTGATTCAACAGTTCTACTATACATTACTCAGTGCTCACAAATGTAGTCACCACCTGTCACCATACATTATTATAGTATTATTGACTATAATCCCTATGCTGTACTTTTCATCTTCATGACTTATTTTATACTTTTTTTGTCTCTAGCTAAATAAAACAGAAAAAAAAACAGATATTAAGCTACTAGCCTTGGAAAATGTTAAGTTGGAGAAATAGCCTATGTAGTCTTTTCAGGGGCATATTTCTATTGTACAAAGAGCCTGTTATTTAGGTGCAGTAGGGAAGTTGAACACAGTCTTCATCAAATTTCAGCTGCTCTAGAAAATCCCTAACACTTCCCCACCCCTACAAGGGAAGCAAGAAAGGTGCTCCCTATCACTATAGAGCATCATTACAAGGTGTGGGTGGTGATGGTCCAGGTGCACCTGAGTATTTCTTTCTTAGCCACTTAGTGCTGAGAACTTTCCAATTGAATTAAATCCTGGAACAATTCAAGGGGGAAAAAAAACATGAAAACTTACAAGCAAGAGAACATAAAATTAAACAAAATGGAATACAGGCCAAGCTGACCAAAACTAATTCATATGTATCATAATTCTCCAGGTCTAGATAATACTTATCAGTGTCTTATAGGAATACCAATTCCTCACTTTAGTGTTCACCACCTCCAGGAAGTATGGAGAAACAAGTTTTTAAAAGTGATCAAAGAGTTGAAGAAACAAAATACCAAAGTGATATTCTTTAGAATTACCTTAACATGAGATATATGAAAATGGAAAAGTCTTATTTTAGATTCCGGGTGTCTGACTTAGAATCTTCTTCAACATCTTCATAAACCAGCCGAGAATTTTAGCCCAAGAAAGTTACCTAGTTAGGGAGCATTTTTGAAGACAAGATTCACGGCTGCAGGCTCAAATCAAATACCGATTGCCACTGAAGTAAAATAATATTTGTTATAAAGTTTTGAGTGAAATATCACTAATATTATGCTTAAAATAGATAAAACCTGGACACTTCCAAATTATTGGGGAAATATGCATGAATAAAGCTTCCCACTAATTAAGATTTATATTCTATATAAGGACCCGAGCACACATTCTCTCAACTCATGTTATGGACTTCTGATTTGGTTTTCCAACAACCAAAGAAAAAAGAATGTAGAATCATCAGTCTTAGAAATTCAAGAGCTGAATCTGCTTCCAAAACATAAGGACATTGATATGGTCGTTTTTGTTGTTTGGAGTTAGGGTATATGATTGCCTTTATTTTGAGAGATGTTTTTTTTTCCCAAGAGAAACCTGTTATGAACTGTGTGAAAATTTTGTTAAAACAGATTTACAAGGGGGAAATTAGTTATATTTAGACCACATTTTCTAAGCTCAGCGTTGTAATTAGGGGATTTGATATGTCAAAATACAGAACTCAGTTCTCTGTGAAATAGTTCCTGCCTTCTTACACAGAGGGAAGGAGGTGACACAGACACTCTTGATTCTGTTTGGCCCTACGGAGGTGTCATGTCCTGAAGATATTTTTAGGCTATTTTTTGAAGGACATTTTCATAATTCTGCTGAAAACTTCATAAAAGCCCAACATACTGAAATAAAAATCACTTTCTTATTTTTTTATTTGAAAAAAGAGTAACAATTTCAGAATTCATTATGGAAGCCATGCCCAAATGGAAATAATTGTATTTGAAGCTGCCACATTTGTCCAGATACCTGAATAATCCCTCAATTATTAAGGTAAATGATTGAGGATAGCCCAATTCTTGATTTCTGGGAAAATCGTATCCTATTGGTGGGCAGTAATGTGTCCTTAACTCAGCTGCCCTCTCTGAGATTATTGAAGAGCAATTATATAACTTTTTGATAATTTGAGATCACAAGGTATAAACACCAAGCTGAGAATTCTGAGCATTCACATGTTGCCCTTGTTGGCATAATCTGGTTTTTTAGAAGTATATTTTATGTTTTGTTTTTATTTCTATTTGCTACAAGAAAACAATCATTCATCCAACGAATATTTGCATGTCTATTCTGTGATACACACTATCCTTGGGGCTAAACACACAATAGAAAATAGAGATTTAGTACCTGCTGTCATAGCTCCTACACACCCAGTGGGAGAGATGACAATATGCATAGAAAGACCCTTTGGGAAAAGATAATTACAGTGTGTTAGGAGAGGGAAATAAAAAGAATAATGTGATGGAGAACTGGTTGGGGAATGTGTTTACTTAAGATAGAACGTGGGCATTTGGATGAGACCTAAGGGATGAAAGGGTGCCAATCATGTAAAGAATTGAAGTGGAAGATGTACATTTGTGTTTCAAGCAGTACTGGTGTTCTAGCTAACCTAAAAACATCTTCCCACCACGGACCACGTAGAAATCCCACATTAAATATTGTAAATACCCTTTTGAATACAGGGCTGAGCTTAACAGTATTAATAAATGATGATGAAAATCTTGGAGGCAGAAAATGAAAGGATATAGAAACAAAAGTAGTAATTCTGTGCTTGCTTTTGAGGCCTTGCCAGTCTCCCTAACCTACAAGTTCATTTTCTAAAAGCTAGTGAAAACTGGGAAATAAGATTGTGGGTCCATGAATGGTGAAGACTTAGAAATGACACCAACCTCCATATCCTGAAGTGTTATGTCGTCAGAAAAAGTACAAACTTAGTAAAAAAGGTTAACTCACCAGAAAAGGAGCTGATGAGAAGTATCTTTTGGGGTTAGGGCTCTAGGTAGAAGTGAGAAAATCCTCTAAGAATTTATAACCACAGCTTCCCTAATGCATATGTGAGGTTCTAATTTACACAATCTGTGTGGTCCAGAAAACCCCAAATTGGTAAATTAACTTAAATCAATTTCAGGTTAACAGCACTGTGAGAGCTTCAAAGAGACAACAATAAATCCCTGGGTATTTAAGCCCAAGTCTCAAAGGATTTCAGTAGGTAAAGCCCCATCAAATAAGGGTTCAGAACCTCAAATCACAAGATAAATTCTACTTCTGAAACTAATTCTAAAAATGTAAAAAAATACAAGTAAAAACATAACAAAGAAGCAGAAAAATGTCACCAATAACCAATAGGATAATCAGTCAATATAAATATATTCAGGAAGTAGAGAGATGATGAAATTAGCAGACAAAAACTTTAAATAGTTATTACAAACACACTCCAATATTTGAAGGTACACATGAATATATAATTTGGTGAAAATTATAAACTCACAAATCAAGAAGTACAATGAATCCTAAGCAAGATAAACAAAAAGAAAACCACATCAAGGCACATCATAATAAAATTATTATAAGCCAAAGACAAAGAAATAGTCCTAAAAGCAGCTCAGAGGAAAAAACAACTTACATACTGAAGAACACAAAAATTTCAGGTTTCTTATCAGAAAAAAATGAAAGCTAAAAGATGAAGAATGACATCTTTCTTGTGCAGAAGGAAAAAACTGCCAGCTTTGTATTCTCCACTTAGCAAAAAATAAAGGCTATCCATGGATAAGAAGACTCAATATTGTCAAGATGTCAGTTCTTCCTAACTTGATTTATAAATTCAGTGCAATCATATTCAAAACCCCAGCCTGTTATTTTGTGGATATAAATGAAATGATTCCAAAGTTTATGCAGAGACAAAATACCCAGAATAGCCAAGACAATATTAAAGGAGAAGAACAAAGTCAAGTTGCCACTACCTGGCTTTAAGACTTACTGTAAAGCTATAGTAATCAAGACAGTGTGGCATTGGCAAAAGAATGAACAAATGGATCAATGGAACAGAATAGAAATTCCAGAAATAGATCTACACAAATATAGTCAATTGATTTTTGGCAAAGAATCAAAGGCAATACCATGGAAAAACGATAGTCTTTTCAAGAAATACTGGTGGAACAACTCGATATGCACATGCCAAAAAATGAGTCTAGAAACAAAACTTACACTCTTCACAAAAATTAACTCAAAATGGATTCTATATCTAAATGTAAAATTTAATAGAACTGTGAAACCCTAGGAGATGACATACGAGAACATTCAGGTGGCCTTGGGTTTGGTAATGACTTTTTAGATAGAATATCAAAGACATGATTCATGAGAAAAATAATTGATAAGCTAGACTTCATTAAAATTAAAAACTGTTGCTCTCTGAAAGACACATGGCAAGAGGACCAGAGACAAGCTGAAGACTGGGATAAAATATTCCCAAAGACTGATCTGATAAAGGACTGTTATCCAAAATACATAAAGAACTCTTAAAAACTCAATAATAAGAAAAGAAACAACCTGACTTTTAAAGTGGGCAAAAAGCTTCAACAGACACCTCATCAAAGAAGATATACAGAAGGCAAATAAGCATATGAAAAGATGCTCAATAATCATATGTTATTAAGCAATTTCAAATTGAAACAACCAAGAGATGCCACTACAAACCTATTAGAATGGAAAAAAAAAAAAAAAAAACGGGCAACACAAAATGCTGAGAAAGGTGTGGAAAAACAAGAATTCATATTTCCAAATTTATTGCTGGTAGGAATGCAAAGATGGCACAACCACTTTGAAAGACAGTTTGGCAGCTTCTTACAAAAATAAGCATACACTTACCATATGATCCAAAAGTCATGCCCCTTGGTATTTATCAAAATGAGAGGAAAATTTATGTCTACACAAAACACCTGCTCACAGGATTTTATAGCAGCTTTACTCATAACTGACAAAAGTTGGAAACAACAAAGATTTCCTCTAGTAGGTTAATGGATAAATAAACTCCTGTACATCCAGGCAATGGAATATTATTCAGCACTAAAAATAAATGCGCTATTAAGCCATGAAAAAAACATGGGGGAAACTTAAATGCATATTATTAAGTGAAAGAGGCCTATCCAAAAGTTTACATAATATATGATTCCAACTCTAGGACATTCTGGGAAAAGGCAGCAAAAAGATCAGTGGTTGACAGAGGTTAGGAGGGAAGGAAGGATGACAAGGTGGAACCCGGAAGGTTTTTAGAACAATAAAACCATTCTGTGTGATACTATAATGGTGGATACATGTCATTATACATTTGTCCAATTCCATAAAATGCACAGCACCAAAGTGAACCCTAATGTGAGCTAAGATTTGGGGTGATAATGATGTGTCAACATAGGCTCATTGAATGTAACAAATATATCACTCTGGTGCAAGATGTTGATAGTGGAGGTGTGCATGTGCGGACCAGGGGCACATGGGAACTCTGTTCTCTCCACTCAGTTTTAGAACCTGAAGGCACTCAAAAAATAAATAAATAAATAAATAAAGCTTATTGAAAAATTTTTTAATAAGGACCAAATAGTAACTTTGTATACAAACAAAATCTTAGAGAACATGCCACTAGGAGATCTGCACAAAAGGAAGTGCTAATGGAAGTCATTAAGCTGAAGGAAAACAATACTGATGGAAACTTGAACTACACAAGGGAACCAAGAAATCCACAAATACTAAGTATGTGGGTAAATACACAACACTTTTTCTACTTTTAAAAAATTTCTTTATAAGATAATTATTTAAAACAAAAATGTTTTATGACATGTAGAACTAAAGTATATGTTGGTTATGACACAAATGATGGGAGGGAGAAATGGAAGTATACTGTCATAAAAATCTTCCATTCTATGTGACTTTGTATAATGTAATCTGAAAGTAGTCTGTGATAAATTGGATGCATACTGTAAACCCTGGAATAACTACTAAAAATATGACAAAGAGCTATGCTAATAAATTAATAGTGGAGATAAAGTGAAATGCTAAAAATATTTCAGTTAATCTGGAGAAATGCAGGAAAAGAGAACAGAAACAAAGGACAGATGAGATTAATAGTAAATAATTATCAAGGTGATATATGTAAACACAATCATAATGATAATTGCACTAATTCTTAATGGTCTAAACACTTCAGTTAAAATACAGAGATTGTCAGACTGACTATAAAAGCAAGCCCCTACTATAACACTCTATAAGAAATGCACTTCAAATATAAAGACATAGATAGATAAAAAGTAAAAGAATGGAAAAAGAAAGATCAAATATGAAATAAGATATGATAAAAAGAAAGATGGAGTAGCTATATCAAAATCAGACTGGGTAGACTTCCGGACATGGAATTTTATCAGGGATAAAGAGGGATATTTTATAATAATAGAGGGATTCATTGAGGGATATTTTATATGATAGAGAGCCTGATTCATTAAGAAAACAGTAATTGTAAATATGTAGTCACCTAAATAACAAAAATTCTAACTACATGAAACAAAATCTGATTGAGCTGGAGCTGGAAGGCTGGAAGGCAAAATAGACAAATCCATAATCAGAGTCAGAAATTTTGCACCCTTCTATCAGTAACTGGTAGAATAATAGACAGAAAGTGGATAAGGATATTTAAGACTTGAACATTTTCAATCAAATTGACCTAACTAACATTTATTAAACATTCCACCAACAGTAGCAGTATATACATTTTTTTTCAAGTATACTTGAAACATTAGCCAGGCTAAGCCATGAGGCCATAAAATAAGTCTTAATAAATTGAAAAAACAAGCTAGAATATTATAGAGCATGTTCTCTGACCACAGTGAAATTAAACAAAATCAAAACATCTAGGAAACTCCCCAAATATTTGGAAATTAACAACACACTTCTAAAGTATCTGTTGGTCAAAGAACAAATCACAAGGGGAGTTAGAATAAACTTTAAAATGAATGAAAATGGGGATGCCTGGATGGCTCCATCAGTTGAGTGTCTGCCTTCAGCTCAGATCATGATCCCAGTATCCTGGGATGGAACTCCACATCCAGCTTCTGCTCTCCTCCCTGTTCATGCTCTCTCTCTGGCTTACTCTTTCTTTCAAATAAATAAATAAATAAATAAATAAAATCTTTTTATTTTAGTGAAAATAAAGTGAATGAGAATGAAAATACAATATATCAAAATCTGCAGGGGTTGCTTTTTTTAAAGGAAGAATTGCCTAACATCAACAATCTGAAATTCCACCTTAAGAAACTAAGAAAGGATGGTCAAATTAAATCCAAGGTAATATAAGGAAGGAAATAATAAGAGCAAAGAAACAGAATTAACAGAAATAGCCAAGAATGGAGAAAATCAATGAAACTAAAAGGTTTTTTTTTTAGTTCAAATTTGGTGAATAAAGACATGTTTATGCATTTAAAGTTAAAAAAAATATTTAAAATGTGTATATTTAACAAAAAAAATTCAAAGTGGATGAAAGATGTAAATGTGAGACAGAAACCATCAAAATCCTAGAGAACACAAGCAGAAACCTCTTTGACCTCAGCAGTAGCAAATTCCTACTAGACCTATCTCTGGAGGCAAGGGAAACAAAAGCCAGAATGAACTATTGGGACTTCATCAAAGAGCTTCTGCACAGTGAAGGAAACAATCAGCAAAGCTAAAGGCAGCCTATGGAATGGGAGAAGATATTTGCAAACAACATTCCTGATAAAGGGTTAGTATCCAAAGTCCATAAAGAACTTAACAAACTCAGCACCCAAGAAACAAATAATCCAGTTAAGAAATGGGCACAAGACATAAATAGACACTTTTCCAAAGAAGATATCTAGATGGCTAACATTCATGAAACGATGCTCAACATCACTCATCATCAGGGAAATACAAATCAAAACCATGATGAGATACCACCTCACACCTGTCAGAATGGCTAAAATGAACAAAACAAGAAACAACAGGTGTTGGCGAGAATGCAGAGAAAAGGGAACCCTCTAGCACTGTTGGTGGGAATGCAAACTGGTGCAGCCACTCTGGAGAATGTGTGGGGGTTCCTCCAAACGTTAAAAATAGAACTAGCCTACAATCCAGCAATTGCACCACTAGGTATTTACCCAAAGGAAAAATACAGATTCAAAGGGTACACGCACCCTGATGTTTATAGCAGCACTATCAACAATAGCCAAACTATGGAGAGAGTCCAAATATCCATCAACTGATTAATGAATAAAGAAAATGTGGCATATATATATATACATACAGTGGAATATTAGCCATCAGAAAGAATGAAATATTGCCATTTGCAATGACATGGATGGAACTAGATGGTATTATGCTAAGCGAAATAAGTCAGTCAGAGAAAGACAAATACCATATGATTTCACTCATATGTGGAATTTAAGAAAAAAACAGGTGAATATATGAGAAGGTGAAAAAAGGAGAGAGGGGAAACAAACCATTAGAGACTCTTAAAGACAGAGAACAAAGTGCGGGTTGATGGAGGGAGGTGGGTGGGGGAGGGGCTAGATGGGTGATAGGTATGAGATAGGGCACTTGTTGTGATGAGCGTCGATGTTGTATGTAAGTGATGTATTGCTGAATTCTACTCCAAAAACCAATATTGCACTGTAAGTTAACTAAAATTTAAATTTAAGAAATGTGTATGTTTGTTATGATTTCCCTCTTCAATGAACTTTTTATAACTAAACAACTGGATGACCCATTGGAAAGAGGGCTTTTACTGTAGTTCTATATTTTTATTGTTACCTCCTACCTATGGCGAGTGATTTCTGTTTTCCATTTACAGTGATGATTCAATATTTCTTTTTAAAATACACATTTAGTTTACTTAAACTGATTTTTACAATTTTTATTATTAATATAGAGGGAATGCAGGTATGGCAAAAATCATGACAGTGGTTTGCTAGTAAATTAAGTTGGGGGCACATTAGGTTAGATGATTTCTGAGGTCCCTGCTAACTCGGAAATTCTACAATTGAATTTGATATCATATAAAAAACGGTCCTCTGAAGCTCTGTATGTGAACTATGAAATCAGAAGTGGAAAAAGGCCATCTGCGTACATCTGCATAACACATCTGTGTATTATTCATAAATAAATGAGCAAAGCTATACATTTCTTTCAAAAGAAAATGAAAACCAGTATTTTAGATAATCATTATTCATTTTGAATTCCCAGGTATGTGACATAGAATATGAAAGTTACTGTAAATAGAGCATGAAATTAGATCAACTAAAAAATGCTGACAGACTCATTTTTAACCTGAATATTCAATGTCAATCACTGAGATTTAATTTCTGCTTTAGTGAGAAATATCCTGGAATGAGCTTTTCTAGTAATGTAAGGTCCTAATTTAGTAAAGAATTAGTCCAGGAAATTTCTTTTTACCTAAGAAAACAGATGGTTTTAGAAGCCTCTCCTTTGTGCTCAGTACTTGGCTTATTTACCCCCTTTTGGGGAGTATTTGTATTGTTTCCATTTATCTTCAATAAACTTTTCTTTCATTTGAATTTAACTAAATTCACCCAATGTCTTTTTGGTGGCAGCCATTCTCTCACGTTCTCCCTGCTCAATTTGGAAAAATCTCAACATTTTAGAAAGGAAAATCAAGCTTATTAAGGACCTTTTTTTCATCAAGTGTTAGTAGCACAGCATGCTAGAAACAGCCACACCTTAATACTGTATCTATGCAGAATGCTGTGGGAAAGAGTCTTAGAAGCAAGTATCCAAAGCTTTCATGAAATTTTCTAGAAAACCAGTTCATCTATCAAAAAGGAAATTTTTCATCAAACTCCAAAATTTACACATTTGAAACTCTACTCTCTATATTAGAACTCATTTAAAAATTTTTCAAGTATAACCATTTTTGGAGAAAAGATAATGGTACTAATCCTAAGATTGAAGAGAATTACATAGACTTTTCTGCAGCCAATATACTATTTTTAGAATGAAGCACACTGAGTGTCTTGGGTTGCATCCCCTGGGAACAGACTTTAAGAGGGAGATTTTCAGGACAATAATCTGGTAAGAGGAAGTGCTCTCCAGAGATATGTGTGCATATATCTGTAAGGAGGTAGGAAAGGCAAGATTATATGGAGAGAAGGTGCCCCCAAATATGTTTGCAACTGGGGCTTCAGCACATCCTACAGGAACCCCTGAAGAGGTAATGGTCTGTCAGGTTTGGTGCCAAGTGAGACAAGAACTGGCCTTTTGTGTCTTTGTATCAGCTGGTTGTTGGGATGCTCACTGAGAGAGCGTACAACCTTGGCCAGGCAGTTCTCTGTCTGCTGGTAATTCCCAGTGCACACTGGCAGCAGACAAATTCTCTGCAGTCAGTGTACAATGGCATTCTGTATCCACTACACCAGGTTATTGCATTTTTTTGTTGTTGTCACCTGAGAAATACACTCTTGCTTTTTGCTTGCAGTTATCAATGTCCTTCTCTGCTATACTATTAATTTTTGATGACTGTCAGTAGTGTCAGGAGAAAGGTTGCATGAATATGTTCATATTTCTGTACATTCGGCTTTCTGAACAAAGACTATTGACACCTGGATCAAAGGATGATCGAATACTAACCCTAAAGATAGAGACTTTTAGAGAGATACAGAAATTTACATTTCTGGAGCTATTTGTTTACCATCCAGGGTGGTGAAGTAGAGACTGTTTCCTCCTCTCTGCAGAGAACATTTGGATTTATTAGTGATCTCTCTCTCTCTCTCTCTTTCTCTCTCTCCCTCCCTCTCTTTCTCTCCCTCCTCCGCTTTCTGTCAATCTATCTCCCTCTGTCTCTCTCCTTTCTCTCTCCCCCTGGTGAAGAAGAGAGGCAAATGTGTCAGCAGCAACTCCTATACAAGCTCCAAGCTTCATAATTTTGAGGTTTTCTTTCTGTGTTGCAAACCTCACAATGATTCTCCAGCATTTGTTCTGTTTTTACATTCCACATAAAAGTAAAATCATATGGTATTTGTCTTTCTCTGTTTGATTTATTTCACTTAACATAATAACACCTAGTTCCATCATGTTGTCCAAAGGGCAAGATTGTGTTCTTTTTAATCACTAATATTCCATTGTATATATTTATTATATATTCTTTATCCATTCATCTATTGATGGACATTTAGGTTGTTTCCGTGTCTTGACTATTGTAAATAGTGCTGCAGTAAACATAGGCATGCATATGTCCTTTCAAATTAGTGTTTTTGGTTTTGGGAGATAAATTCCTAAAAATGGAATTTCTGGATCATGTGGTTGAAAGAGGAGAAATAGCTGGGGCTTAACTATTAGGAGGCCAATACAATATAGTCCAGCCAAGAGTAATGGAGCAATGCCCATGAGTCTCAAAACTTGAGGTCTAAAGTCTGGTACCAACTCATTGCAATCTTGGACAAATCATTTAATTCACCAAGCTTCTGCATCATAATCTACAGGAAATCTATGAGGTTCCTTCCAAATCTAAATTCAAGCAATTTAGAAGGACCTAAATTAAGAAAATTTCATGAGCAGAGAGACAGAAAGGGCAATGGAAATAAAAAACACAAGAAGAGGATTGGAGGGCAATCAGAATTCGTTTAAGATGTGTTGATTTCAAAATGTTAATGAGACAGATTGACTATGTTCAGAATACCCGCTGAAAAGAGAGTCCCAGAAGCGGAAAGAGGCGCCCAGGCTGAGTTCAGATTTAGAAGCTATTTTCATAGGCAGGAGAGTAGATGAAATTGTTAGGGACAGACTGGAACGGAGGGCAGTGAACCCATCAGAGCTGGCGACCACGGCCCTGAGAGGCAACACGGGGAACCAGGCTCTCGGCAAGGTGTGACCAGAGAGGCAGAAAGTCCTGGGAGGCCAGCAAAACAAGGGCTGCAAGGAGAAAATCCTGTCGGATCCAGGGTTAAATGCTTTGCAGAGCAACTTGACCTGAAAAAGCACTCATGCCGAAAGGTGGTGCTGATATAAATCAGAGGTTTCAGAGAGAGAGGATGGTGTAACTGGGTAGCTACAAATGCAAAATGTGTCCAGAGCCATTTGCAGGCAATACAACTAGGTAAACCTACAGAACCGGGTGGGCGTTTTTTTCCCAGCATGGTCCACGTGCCACTTGCATTAAAATTACCTGGAGTGGTTGTTCAAAATGCAGGTTTCTTGGTCTCCCTGCAGAAGGAATGACCCATAATCTCTGGGGAGGAGGCTCTGAGTCTCTTCATTAGAAACACTACTGCCCCACATTTACGCTTATGTATGCAGCCCAGGGTGCTTCACTGTGTTTTTGAAGTGAATGGAGGGAGTCAGTAGAAAGACATAAAATGAAGAGATGGGGAAACTGATGGACAGCAATCTTGAAAAGGCAAAATGAGACCTAGGTCACCAGGAGAAAGAATAGCCTGAAAGAAAAAAATCCACCCATCTCCAAGTATATCCTGCTCACTGCGGCACAAGCCAGCCAGGTCCCCATGAAAAGTTCTGCCTTGTGTCTCTGCTCTTGGTAATGATATCTTGCCCATCTACAGTGACAGTCTTGATGCCAGAGATGTAGCAGGGGCTGAAGTCTCGGCAGAAGGCAGAGCCCCCGATGAGTTCCCCAACCTTTCCGGCAGCAGCGGGGAGAGCACAGACAGCTGGTCCCAGCTTGCCAATGAGGAGTCCAATCCGGATGACACGAGTAGCTTTCTGCAGCTCAGTGAGCGATCCCTGAGGTACCTGCTCTTTACTTGACTTCCCAGGGAAACAGGTCTCAACACAGATTCTAAAAATACTTTCTAAATGGTTCTCCAAAAAGGGTCCCTAATAGAGCAAAAAGGAAAGCTGCTGCTAGGTCAAGGTACCTGCCTGTCATGATTTGTGCTGAGAGGTTTCTTAATATCCAGTTGGGCCTTTAATTACCTTGGCCAAGGTTAAGAGTCAGTTGTATTCCTTTCTCTGTAAGCCCCAGCTAGTGCATTCAGTAACAACCGGGAATTTTTAAATAAGAGCTGCTGTCACACCTGGTGTGTTTGATACTTTCTCTCTGGTTCATTTGTATTTCAGATGCAACACAGGCTGGGTTTACATGAGGCAAGTGTTTCCACATTGTGTTGTGTTGTTTGGCCTAACTGTTTCTCCCCTTTCTCTCCCCTGCCCTGTGTATTGTTGCTCAGAGAAAGCAAGAGAGGAGTTAGTGAAAGATCAGATTTGGAAGGACCCAAGCCCATCAAGAGACATGAACTAAACACTATCCCTCTGTGAGGTGGAAATGAAAAGAATCTCCACATTTCTGCCCCAAGTCTTATTTGATATGATACTGGACAAAATCTGCAGACTTCCCAGAAAGACCAGTGGGAAAATGGGATTCAGATGCATCTGGGGGTAATGGCTCCTTAGCAGTCTTATTTCTGGCAGTTCAGTCTGTTTAGACTTAGGAAAATTTCAGTGTTAAACACTTGGTCTAAAATCCCCCCAAACCCATGGGAATTATTACAATATGGAGATTAGAAAAAGAGAGAAGAATATAAATCTCTAGACCTAGCAGCAGTTTATATGTTAATTGCCTTCAGTGTGATGTTTGAGTCATCAGATTTCAATCAGTGAATATATTCAATGCCCCACATGAAACCCAAAGCAGGAATTTGAAATTGAAGGAGTACAGTTTGTTACTCATGGTACTCCCCAGGGAAGACTGTCCCATTCATTACAGGACACACAAGCACTCATCCTTTGGAAACCTGACATGGAAGAGATGTCCCTGGGAAATAGTGGGAGTATGAGGAAACTCAATTGGTTTGCTGAAAGGGGATGCATTCCATTCTGCAAGTACCGAAAGAGCTTAAAAATTGGCTCAAGTCTCCTATGTTTCAGCAACTAAGTTCCAAGCTAGTAACTAGACCATATGTTGATCGTGTAACCTATGTAAATGATTCAGCAGCCCTCCTTCTCCATGATACACAAGGTATCAGGTGCTGCTTCTCAAAGATTTTACGATAAAGAAGCTAATAAAACTTTGGCATTGCCCAGCTTCATACTTGTAAATTCTGCAGTCCCACAGGAAAACAATCAGCCAGGTGCATATTCTGTGGAATATCCCTCAGAAAAATCCTTTGAATGGCAAAAGGAGAACATGTGTTTACTGGTTTCTGTCAGAAGTCAAGAAGCTAGCAAATGAGCCTTCTGATATCTCCCCCAGCCAGCATTCTCAGAAGTATCTCAGTCTCCGTGGGTATACCAAAGGATCTCTTGCTGACAGATAAACATCCTCACTGTAACTAGAATGAGGAATACAAAGCCATGCTGATAGTCACCCACTAGGTGTGGCCCACTAGCTATAACACCAGTGCAAAAATCCAAAAACAGTGATGATGATGATGATGATGATGATGATGATGATGATGATTGGCTGGAGCCAAAAGTGTCTTTTGTTGTGTCTTCCCCTAATTTGCCCAGAAATAAATATTAATTTAGGAGGCCCCCAACAATATTCTTCTGGGGACCCAAAGAAGGACCTCTTAGGAAGAAAGATGGAACGTCAGTGTTGGTCGTGTGGCCAGGTGGTGGAGACAGGCATTAATATGTAAACTTTTGCTTTGTCAGCAATGGCAACAGTAGTGCCACTAGCAGTCTTGGCACTATGGACCTGGACATTTATCAGGAAGGCATACCAACTTCTCCCATGATTAAGTAAGTAGCCACTGAGATGCAGTGATTGTGAGACCACTACTCTAATTCCATCTGGCAATCCATTTTGATCATTCAGACTGTGCCCAACCGCTGAATCATCATGTCTAGACTGCTGTGGTTCCATGTCACTGGAGCAAGAACTGGGGCTGAGAAGAGTCCTACATTAGCACCACTGTTTTCTGGATTTCAAATCTGCCCCCTCTGATAAAATCATCCTGGAAAAAGTTTATCCATATAATCAGAAATAGCATGTCATTTTACTTAATTGGACACAGAAGAGCAAAAATCCTTTTAAATCCTACCATGCCAACCAACAAAGACTATTGTTCAATAGAATATAATGTGAATGATTTTTCCTTTACTTGTAGACACCTGGGATAATCACTACTAAATGTGTCTAATACCAAACGGTGCCACAATGCAGATATGTCATTGCCACACAGTGACCCTGCTTCCCAAGACCTCGAGACCTTCCAAAGACCAAGGAGAAATAGCACTTAGAGGAGCACAACATGTGTAGCACAGAATACAGTGTGGAAAGGAGGACAACATGAGGTCAGGGCTATATCCAGAATTTGTGATTATTCTGGAAAAGTAAATGAATTGAAATCTATCTTTGACCACTATGACTTAGCTTATTACTGTTTGGAGTTTTCTGAAATCTCAGAAAGATAAAAATGAAATATAAGACTAATGCTGCTCCCTTATCTACTTCCTCAGTTACTCTCTATAGCTAAGTCATTTTTGTTTCACTATGTAATCAGGTATCCTGCCTGCGGGCGTGTTCCTTAGTGATTGAAGGAATCAATCCTTTGTTGTTCCTTACTGCCACTATTCACAAGTAGAGATGAACGTACACGTGGTCTTGGGTTTGTTTTGTTTTGTTTTGTTTTTTAAAAGTAGAACCAAAATACAAACAAAAAATTACTTTGGGGTAAATTTATTTTTCTCCTTCAGGAAACATTTGTTTAGCTACCTTTTTCCATCTTTCTCCAGGGTTAGAGCCTAGGACCCCACACACATATATGCATTCAGGGAAAACTAAAATGACCACCTCCTATCAGCATCCTGCAGCTCCACAATAGCAGAAACTGTCCCTACCATCTTTCATTTCACTTATATCTCTTGCAGAGACCTAGCAGAGGCTCTAGACCCTTGGGAAATTGGTTGTTCTTCTAGAAATAATTCCATATGCATGGCAGAACAACTATACTCTCTCTCTCTCAACATTAAGAGGAATACAGTGAAATTTATAGCCAGTAAATCTTAGCAGTAAGAGAAAATATAAGGGAGAATACTCTCATAAAAATACACATTTTAAGAGATCCTGTATTCTGAATTTCTAGCCCATACAAAAATATAGGACAACCACAGGCTTCCCAAGGTGGTCACCTCCTTTCAGCTGTGGGGACATATGCTCTCATTTTGGAAGCATTTACTGAGTCCTGCCATTACATTAAGACTCCCTAACAAGTAGTTACTGTATGAAAACACCTCAAACATTAAACATGGCTTTAACTAATGAAATAATTCAGTTATGTCTCTAGTTTTTTATCTCCTCCAGCCTACTCCATCCTCCTGATAGAAAAAGAAAAATTTCAATTTTAATTGAGATCTTTTGTTGTACAATTTAAGTTCTGCTGTTCATTGGTTGTTTTTTACCCTTATTTCAGATCAAAGAACCACAAACATTAGAAAAATATTTTCCTAGACTAAAATGTAAATTTGTTGCTATCATAGTATAGGGGGAAAAAATCGCTGTGTTAGGATGGAAATATATGGTCTTTTAAATGACAAGTCAAATACAGAAGAAGAATAAGTCCCCAAATCAGACCTAGTTGCCTGCAAGATATTTCCCTGATTGCTCAAACCAGTGATGAAGAGAAGTTGAGGAGAAGAGAAAGATGAATTTCTTAGTCTCCCACACCTATTATTCCAACTAAAACTATGTAGTTTATCTGGCCTATTTAAGGGCCAGGACTATTTATGGCAGACCCAATAATCCTACGTAATAGCCACATTGATATTTCTCCAGTGTTACTTCCCTCTCTGAAAATGGTAAATCTAGATTGAACTTGAGAAGCTTTTAGATCAATAAGATCCATTGCCGCATCGTCTATTTACAGCTAATGTCTAAACATTACCAACCATATACTGTTGTTTTCTCCCAAAGTGAATTAGTAGAAGAAAAGGAGATTCTTAAAGGACAGTCAGAAAACGTAGAGGGTAAGCCACGTTCCCATAATTTTGACATACAATTTGCTTGTGATTCCCCTTGGAACATGTAGTAAGCCGGGGTTTGTGGTCTGTGTTCAGGTGTCTCTGTAGTGCCAATGGGAGCAGCCAGCCCCCAGGGGAGTCTGCTAGTGATCAACTTTGACCTGGAGCCAGAGTGCCCTGACGCTGAACTTCGAGCCACTCTGCAGTGGATAGCTGCCTCGGAACTTGGGATCCCCACCATCTACTTTAAGAAATCTCAGGAAAACAGAATTGAAAAGGTACCCCGTCCTGTTTTTGGATGTGAATAAATTGTGCTTTTATTACTGCTGGAAACCCGGTAAATTCCCAGTCAACTCATTTAAATGTGAACTATTTGTTCTTTTTACCTTAAAATTTTGACTAGAACTTTGAAACCTTCCACCTGCATCAATATAATCATGGTAACTGTTTCTTTGACCCTCAGTTGGTCTCAGCTCATTGGTGACAATGAGAAAGTGAAATGCGGAGATGGGAACTTTCTCAGAGTCTAGTGTTTTGTTTCTTTGTTTTTGTTTTGATGTTTCCTTGCTCTGGAACCAACCTCCTCATACCACTCGTTTAAATAAAAGGTAGAAGGGAAAAGCTTGATAGATACAAGAAACTAAAGTGAGGCCATACTGATATTTAAAACAGACGGTGACATGGTGTCAACGAGATGCATGTGTAACCCTCTACTGAACAGGTTTGCATTAGACGGACTTCCTCCTTATCACTCTCCACCTACCAGAAATATAAAGTCAGGGAATAGATCCCTTGCCAACCTCTAAATTAATAGCAACTATCTCTCTAACTCCATATCCCTAAAACTGTCCACTGTTATAGAAAGTTAATTATTAAGATTAAAGCACAAATCCATCTGCCAATGTCTTCAACCTCAATTTCCCATAATTTAAAAGCATGCTCCTTCTAAAGATGTTCAAATTAATAATAATGTTGCTGTATGAGATTCCTATTGCTGTGTAACAAACTGCCACAAATTTGCTAGGTTAAAACAACACCACCAACTCTGTTGCCAGGAGCTGGGTGAACTCTACTTTGCTCTCTGGTTAGGGACTTGCAAGGCAGAAATCAAGATGGCAACCTGGCTGGGCACTTGTCTGAAAACTGTGGGGAAAAACAAGCTTCCAAGTTTGTTCAGGTTGTTGTCCTAATTCAGTGCCTTGTGGTTGTAGGACTGATGACCCATTTCTTTGCTGTGCCCCTTCTAGAAAGTTCCAACATTCCTTTTCGTATGGACCCCTCTATGTTCTCATGCAGTCAATGTCTCTTACTTCTGCCACCAACCAGAGAAAATGGTTTTTAAAGGATTTATGCAATGAGATTAGGTTCACCCAATAGTCTCCTTTTTGATTAACACATTATTAACTGAAGAATCCCTTTTGCCATGTACATAATAAGGTCATAATTTTCTCATCTTATTCATGGTAATGAGGATTAGGGCAGAAATCTTGGAAGCTGTTTTAGGATCCTGCCAATCACTGCCACAGTGTATTTTGTAATGTCTTATTGTCACAAAGTACTTCCACATATGCATTATACTTCTTTCTCAATAACCCTGTGAGAAGAGCCAATGGCTATTATCATCCCTTTTTAATGAGCAAGTCAGGACTCAGAGTGGCTGGCCCATGAGAGAATCCTCAGGTAGTGATGTCTGAGCCTACTCCTGGAAACTTCTCAATAGTGTCTCTCTCAGGTTACATTGCCTTGGAGTTATGATCTGGATTTTTTTTTTTTTTAAATGTGGAATTCTCGTTGTCAAAATCTAGCAGGCTGAAATGAAAAATCCTCTACCACGTGACCCATGCACATGGTAATTAGAGCAGCTTCCCCATTTCTGCATCACCAGCCAATGGCATTGGCTACTGGAAAAACTGAGGAGACATAATCGATACTGCCCTCTTCCACATTAGTTTCTCTCTCCAACCAGTAACATATTTCTCTTGCTACCATTCCATGCCATCTGAATCTAGATACTATCTATAGATACTATCCTATACTTGCCATACCTTTGTTGGCAAGGTAATGAGTGGTTCACTATGTGATAAATTCTCCTTCCACCTTACCACCCAGCCTGCCCAGTGCAAAGAGTGGAGTAGAAGAGCACTCCACATCGGACCCCTCCTTCTTGTCATACACAATCCTAAAGACTCCCTGCCATGGGGGGCAGAACAAGAACATTCTCAGGTAAAGTGGATCCTCAAATTCCTGGAAAAAATGAAAGATGGGCTGGTTTCCAACTTTATCTCCAGAGCATTACTTGGTGTATTTTCGGATGGTCTCTTAATAAAGTAGATTTTTATACAATCAACCATTTTGAAGAAACAACATAGTACTCTATGTGAATATGTGTCTCATAAATCCTTATCAGGTGAAAGGACAAGGGTGTGTCATGAACTTGATTTTGTAAATTGGGCCCTGACTTGATATTTATTTATCTTCACTAATTTTCTTTTCTTTTTTTTTCTGTTTTTATTTTTTATTTTTTTTATTTTTAAATTTTTTTTATTAACATATAATGTATTATTTGTTTCAGGGATACAGGTCTGTGATTCATCAGTCTTACACATTCACAACACTCACCGTAGTACATACCCTCCCCAGGTCCATGACCCAGCCACCCTATCCCTCCCACTATCCTCACTAATTTTCAATTCCCGGAGGGAATTCCTGCCTTTGCTCATAGCTGTTTTTCTGAGACAATAAATGCTCCACTAATGTTATCAAGAAAAACAGGAAGTAATGTTTTACTCATTCAATGTAGCATCAGGTCAAGGAATTTATTTCTAAGTAATATAACTTTAGGGACTAAATATTCTAATTTTTTTCAGACTCAAAATTCTCTATACAGAGTGGCTTCTCCATAAATGGGCACTGTTTGTTGTCTGAGATGGAACTGGTCAAATAAAGCAAATCCATAGGCAAAATGTTGACATCCTTTCTTTTATCAATGTTGCATTTGGAAACCTCATTCTGATTGTCTTTCTTAATTAGTTAAGTAGTTATTTTGAAGTAGTGTGGAAGAGAGATTGTGGCCTCCCATGAGGCTTTGTCTTACATAAAGGCAACAATGTCTCACATGTTCCTACTCAGTTTGTAGAGGATTAAAGAAGCATCTCTGTTTAGCTCAGAAATGTCATTTTCCCACCATCACTCGAGTATTAAACATCACTCATAGATCTATGCCCTGAGTCCCCATTTGTGTGAATTCTGAATTTTTAAAATAAATTAACTTAGTTAACAATTTTCCGCCTAGGGTGTTCCCTCATCAACCCCCCTGCCTTGTGACAATACAGGCATGAGCTGAAGAGGAGAGGGTATCGTGAGTAAATACTGAAGCAGCTCATCTTTCCCACCATTGACCTTGGAGTTGAAGGGCACTTAATTAAAGTCAGCTTATAATGAATTTCAGCCACATTTCAACTCAAAGGCAAATTCCAAGCATTTTTGGTGCCCAACGTAGTGTCACTCTTTTCTGATAAAATGACACTTTCATTTTTAAGCTTTCTCTTTCATGGTGTTTTTTTCTATTCATTAAAGTGCTATCCACTTGAAAGTTGTACACTCAGAACATTCATCAAAAGTTTATCAAGCATGTACAATAAGGCACTGTTGTTCTAGGCTCTGGAAATATAGGGAACAAAAGAGACAAAACTTATGACATGACCCATGGAGTTTCCATTCCAGTTCCAGAGGGACCCAGAGTAGGGTGAATATAAACTGGGAGAAGCTCAGATTCCCAGTAAAGAGAAATCTTGAAATATGATGCAAACTTATTTTAGAAGCAGATGACAAACACATTGAAAATGGGATTTCTCAGGGAGAGGAAAGATGGCAGAGGAGTAGGGGACCCTATTTCAACTGGTCCCCAGAATTGAGCTGGTTATCTACCAGACCACTCTGAGCACCCACGAAACCAGCCTGAGATGTAAGAAGATCTGGATCTCTACAAACAGAATATTGCAGGCAGTTGGTTTCGAGGTGCAAAGTGGGGAGCCGTGATTCCCCGGGCAAATATCAGAGGATAAACAGCAGCGGGAGGGTGCCTGGCTGTGGGGATCCTACACCGCCGGTGAGCGACAGCCTCGCGTGCTGGGGACGGGGCACAGACTCGTGGACCGGTAATGGCATGGAAAGGACTTTAGGGCAGCCCCCGGGGTGGAAACCCGGAGCGGCGGGGTCATGCGTGCGATCTGGGGGCAGCTGGTGGTTTTAGAAGCTCAAAGGGCAGAGACGTGCCCTGACCTGGAGGCAGGACTGGGGGCGCTGCGGAGGGGCACACAATCCAGGCTGCTGCAGTTTATAGCAGCATGGACAGAAACAGAGACGGTGTGGCCTGGAGAGCCCACTGAAGAGCAGACTGCGATCTCTCTGCCCTGAGGCAGAGAGTTGGAAACAGTCTCTTCTGCTCTGACTCATGGAAGAGACATGGAAAGCCACCAGAGAACAAAAGCCCCAAAAACTGATTCCCACTGAGCCCATCCCCTACCACAGGGGTGCAGGGCAACTCCGCCCAAACAGGGTTGCCTGAGTCACAGCGCAGCAGGCCCCTCCCCCAGAAGACAGGCTGGGAAAACAAGAGGCCAGCAACCCTAAGGTCCCTAGAAAACAGGTGCATCTTGCTTGGGTTCTGGTCAATAATTTGGACTCTATACATTCCCTCAACCACCCATCAACAGAATGACTAGGAGGAGGAACCCCCAAAATAGAAAAGACTCAGAGATTATGACTTATGCTGCAGATTTACAAATGGATGCAGATATAACCAAGATGTCAGAGATGGAATTCAGGCTAACAATTGTGAAGACAATGGCTAGAATGGAGAAATCAGTTAGTGGCAACATAGAGTCTCTAAGGGCAGAAATGAAAGCTGAATTGTCAGAACTTAAAAATGCTATCAATGAGATCTAATCCAATCTAGATAATCTAACAGCTCGGGTAAATGAGGCAGAAGAATGAATAAGCGACCTGGAAGACAATATAATAGATAAAAAGGGAAAAGAGGAGGCCAGGGAAAAACAACTCAGAATCCATGAAAATAGAATCAGAGAAATAAGTGACACCATGAAGCTTTCCAATGTCAGACTAATTGGAATCCCGGAGGAAGTGGAGAGAGAGAGAGGACTAGAAGATGTATTTGAGCAAATCGTAGCTGAGAACTTCCCTAATCTGGGGAATGAAACAAATGTTCGCGTCCTAGAGGCAGAGAGGACCCCTCCCAAGATCAAGGAAAACAGGCCAACACCCCGGCATGTAATAGTAAAACTTGCAAATCTTAGAATCAAGGAAACCATCTTAAGGGCCGTTAGGGGGAAGAGATTCCTTATGTACAGAGGGAAGAACATCAGAATAATGTCAACCTATCCACAGAGACCTAGCAAGCCAGAAAGGCCTGGCAAGACATCTTCAGGGTACTAAATGAGAAGAACGTGCAGCCAAGAATACTTTATCCAGCAAGGCTGTCATTTAGAATGGATGGAGAGATGCAGAGCTTCACGACCAGCAGAAACCGAAAGAATATGTGACCACTAAGCCGGTCATGCAAGAAATATTAAGGGGGGTTCTATAAAAGGAGAAAGACCCCAAGAGTGATATACAACAGAAATTTACAGGGACAATCTATAAAAACAAAGCCTTCACAGGCAACATGATGACAATTAATTCATATTTTTCAACAATCACTCTCAACGTGAATGGCCTAAATGCTCCCATAAAATGGCACAGGGTTGCAGATTGGATAGAAAGACAAGACCCATCCATATGCTGCATACAAGAGACTCATTTTGAACCTAAAGATACATCCAGACTGAAAGTGAAGGGATAGAGATGCATCTTCCATTCCAACGGACCTCAAAAGGAAGCTGGGGTAGCAATTCTTTATCAGACAAATTAGATTTTAAACTAAAGTCTGTAATTAGAGACACAGAAGGACACTATATCAGTCTTAAAGGGTCTATCCGACAAGAAGATCTAACAATTGTAAATATCTATACCCCAACATGGGAGCAGCCATCTACATAAGCCAACTGTTAACCAAAATAAAGAGTCATATTGATAACAATACATTAATTGTAGGAGACCTCAATACTCCACTCTTAGCAATGGACAGATCATCTAAGCAGAAAATCAACAAGGAAACAAGAGCTTTGAATGATACACTGGACCAGATGGACCTCATAGAGATATATACAGAACATTCCACCCTAAAACAACAGAATACTTATTCTTCTCGAGTGCACATGGAACTTTCTCCAGAATAGACCACATACTGGGTCACAAATCAGGTCTCAACTGATACCAAAAGATTGAGATTATTTCCTGCATGTTCTCAGACCACAATGCTTTAAAACTGAAACTCAATCACAAGAAAAACTTTGGCAGAAATTCAAACACTTGGAAGCTAAAGACCACTCTGCTCAAGAATGTTTGGGTCAACCAGGAAATCAGAGAAGAACTTAAACAATTCATGGAAATCAATGAGAACGAAAACACGTCGGTCCAAAACCTATGGGATACTGCAAAGGCGGTCATAAGAGGAAAATACATAGCCATCCAAGCCTCACTCAAAAAAATAGAAAAATCCCGAATTCACCAACTAACTCTACACCTTAAAGAACTAGAGAAAAAGCAACAAATGATGCCTAAGCCACGCATTAGAAGAGAAACAATTAAAATTAGAGCAGAGATCAATGAATTAGAAATCAGAAACACAGTAGATCAGATCAACGAAACTAGAAGTTGGTTCTTGGAAAGAATTAATAGGATCAATAACCCACTGGCCAGACTTATCCAAAAGAAAAGAGAAAGGACGCAAATTAATAAAATTATGAATGAAAGGGGAGAGATCACGACTAACACCAAGGAAATAGAAACAATTATTAGAAATTATTATCAACAACTATATGCCAATAAACTGAGCAATCTGGATGAAATGGAGGCCTTCCTGGAAACCTATAAGCTGCCAAGACTGACACAGGAAGAAATTGACAACCTGAATAGGCCAATAACCAGTAAGATTGAAGCAGTGATCAAAAACGTCCCAAAAAAACAAGAGTCCAGGGCCTGATGGATTCCCTGGGGAATTCTACCAAACATTCAAAGAATAAATAATACCTATTCTACTGAAACCGTTTCAAAACATAGAAACAGAAGGAAAACTTCCAAACTCATTTTATGAGGCCAGCATTACCTTAATCCACAAACCAGGGAAGACCCCATCAAAAAGGAGAATTTCAGACCGATATCCCTGATGAACATGGATTCCAAAATCCTCAACAAAATCCTAGCTAATAGGATCCAACAATACATTAAAAGGATCATCCACCACGACCAAGTGGGATTTATCCCCGGGAGGCAAGGGTGGTTCAACATTCTCAAATCAATCAGTGTGATAGAACACATTAATAAGAGGAGGGAGAAGAACCATATGGTCCTCTCAATTGATGCAGAAAAAACATTTGACAAAATACAACATCCTTTCCTGATTAAAACTCTTCAGAGTATAAGGATAGAAGGGACATTCCTCAAGTTCATAAAATCCACTTATGAAAAACCCACAACGAATATCATCCTCAATGGGGAAAAGCTGAAAGCCTTTCCCTTAAGATCAGGAACACATCAAGGATGCCCACTCTCGCCACTATTGTTCAACATAGTACTAGAAGTCCTAGCAACAGCAATCAGACAACAGAAAGAAAAAAAGGTATTCAAATTGGCAAAGAAGAAGTTAAACTCTCTCTTTTTGCAGACGGCATGATACTTTATGTGGAAAACCCAAAAGACTCCATCCCCAAATTACTAGAATTCATACAGCAATTCAGTAATGTGGCAGGATACGAAATCAATGCACAGAAATCAGTTGCTTTCTTATACACTAACAATGCAAGTGTAGAAAGAGAAATTAGAGAAACAATTCCATTTACAATAGCACCAAAAACCATAAGATACTTCAGAATAAACCTAACCGAAGAGGTAAAGGATCTATACTCTAGGAACTACAGAACACTCATGAAAGAAATTGAAGAAGACACGAAAAGATGGAAAAACATTCCATGCTCGTGGATCGGAAGAATAAACATTATTAAAATGTCTATGCTACCCAGAGCAATCTATACCTTCGATGCCATCCCGATCAAAATTCCAATGACATTTTTCAAAGTGCTGGAACAAACAATCCTAAAATTTGTATGGAATCAGAAAAGGCCCCGAATCGCCAAGGAAATGTTGAAAAAGAAAAACAAAGCTGGGGGCATCATGTTGCCCAATTTCAAGCTGTATTACAAAGCTGTGATCACCAAGACAGCATGGCACAAAAACAGACATATAGACCAATGGAACATAATAGAGACCCCAGATATGGACCCTCAACTCTATGGTCAAATAATCTTCGACAAAGCAGGAAAAAACATGCAATGGAAAAAAGACAGTCTCTTCAATAAATGGTGCTGGGAAAATTGGACAGCCACAGGCAGAAGAATGAAACTCGACCATTCTCTAACACCATACGCAAAGATAAACTCAAAATGGATGAAAGACCTCAATGTGAGACAGGAATCCATCAAAATCCTAGAGGAGAACATAGGCAGTAACCTCTTTGACATCACTCACAACAACTTCTTTCAAGATACATCTCCAAAAGCTAGTGAAACAAAAGCAAAAATGAGCTATTGGGATTTCACCAAGATAAAAAGCTTCTGCACAGCAAAGGAAACAGTCAACAAAACAAAGAGGCAACCCACAGAATGGGAGAAGATATTTGCAAATGATACTACAGATAAAAGACTGGTATCCAAGATCTATAAGGAACTTCTCAAACTCAACACCCAAAAAACAAATAATCAAGTCAAAAAATGGACAGAAGATATGAAAAGACACTTCTCTGAAGAAGACAAACAAATGGCTAACAGACACATGAAAAAATGTTCATCATCATTAGCTATCAGGGAAATTCAAATCAAAACCACATTGAGATACCACCTTACACCAGTTAGAATGGCAAAATGGACAGGGAAAGAAACAACAAATGTTGGAGAGGTTGTGGAGAAACGGGAAACCTCTTGTCCTGTTGGTGGGAATGCAGGTTGGTGCAGCCACTTTGGAAAACAGTGTGGAGGTTCCTCAAAAAATTAAAAATAGAGCTACCCTATGACCCAGCAATTGCACTCCTGGGTATTTACCCCAAAGACACAGATGTAGTGAAAAGAAGGGCCATATGCACCCCAATGTTCATAGCTGCAATGTCCACAATAGCCAAACTGTGGAAAGAGCCAAGATGCCCTTCAACAGACGAATGGATAAAGAAGATGTGGTCCATATAT
>NW_027397064.1:9463456-9463842 GCF_003265705.2 Callorhinus ursinus
CCCAATGTTCATAGCTGCAATGTCCACAATAGCCAAACTGTGGAAAGAGCCAAGATGCCCTTCAACAGACGAACGGATAAAGAAGATGTGGTCCATATATACAATGGAATATTACTCAGCCATCAGAAAGGATGAATACCCAACTTTTACATCAACATGGATGGGACTGGAGGAGATGATGCTAAGTGAAATAAGTCAAGCAGAGAAAGTCACTTATCATATGGTTTCACTTATTTGTGGAACATAAAGAATAGCACGGAGGACATTAGGAGAAGGAAGGGAAACATGAAGGGGAGGAATTGGAGGGAGAGAGGAACCATGAGAGACTATGGACTATGGGAAACACACTGAGGGTTCTAGAGGGGAGGGGGGTGGGGGGATGGGTT
>NW_027397064.1:9463942-9533268 GCF_003265705.2 Callorhinus ursinus
TTTTTTTTTTAATGGGATTTCTCACACCTCAACTATGAGCCAAATGCACAGAATTACCTGGGACACTTACTTACAATTCATATGCCTAGGCCCTTCCTTGGCCCTGATTATGTTCGATGGGGCCCAGAAATATATATTTTTTAACAATTTCCGTCAAGTGAAGTCATTTTGATGAGTACTGAAGTTTGAGACCCCCTTCCATAAGAAATATCCTGAAGTAGTGGCAGAATTTGAGGTAACTTTAAGTATCCTAAATTCCAGGGCAAAGATTGCTGAGAATCGTAATGCCTAATGATCTAAAACAGTTTGTAAACATCATTCACAATGGCTGACACTATATGCAACTGATGAATCACTAAATTCTACCCCTGAAAATAATAATGCAGTATATGTTAACTAAATTGAATTTAAATAAAGAATTTTTTAAAAGTTTAACCTGATTAATTCAAAGTGAAAAAAAATCATGAAGGTAACTTTTTTAAAAAAATGACATAAATTAGCCAATTATTCTGCCTCTTGGATACAAGGTATCATTGCACTCTAGATCCTTTTCTAAATCGAATGAGCTTCTGTGAGCTAGAATGGCCTGATGACTGGCTTCACTGTAAATCAGTGCCTTTCTCATCTTTATGCATTTGAAAATTACTTCCTTTTCTTGGAGGCAATGCAAAGAACAGAGGAAAGAGAGGAAACAGGTGTATGCATACCTCCCCAAGAAAGTGAGGGTCAGAAGAGACATGATCTCACATCTAATTTCTCATTCTATTCAACATGAAAAGTGGTGGTAGGACAATAAGAGAAAAAAAGGAAGGAAAAATAGAGAAGAATTATACAGTGTCTTAACTTAGACCATCTTAACGAAATACCATAGACTGAGCTGCTTATACAAGACATTTATTTGCTCACAGTTCTGGAGGCTGTGAGGTCCAAGATCAAGTTACCAGCAGATTCCACTCCTGGTGAGGGCCCTCTCCCTCCCTCTTTCCTCCTAAGGTAGACAGAGAGAGCTCTGGTGTCTCTTCCTTTTCTTATAAGGGCATAAATCTTATCATGGGAGCCCCATCCTCATGACCTCATCTAAACCCAAAGGCCCCACCACGTAATACCATCACATTGGGGTTTGGGGTTTCAATATATGAATTTGGTGGAGAATACTGACATTTATGTGGATAATAGATACTAAATCTCTTTGTTTATAAACATAAGAAATTGTCTTGAATTGAACCCTTTAGTCAAGGTTCTCAAACTCAGTGTGTTCTAGAATCACCTGGGGAGATTTATAGACCTAGATGCTCTGACCAATTAAATTAGAATCTCCTCTTGGTATGAAGCCCAGGCATTGGAGTTTTCTGAAGGTCTCTGGTGGTTCCAGGGTACAGCCAAGGCTGGTAATCATGGCTCTACAGGCTATAATTGCAGGAGCAATATAAAAACCAACTCACTTGTGTTTAATAAAATGGAAGTCTGCCTTGGAGCAAAAGAAGGTAGTTACTTTCAGAAATCCAAGCTGAGTGTTTCCTAAAAATCTCACAGCTTGCAACAACTCCCATAGATTTTACCATAGGATTTTGTAAACGACTGATCTAATTTAGTAAATGTGCCTGTGAATATAAAAGTCCTCTACCATGTAACACTCTTCTTCAAATGAGTCTGTCAATGATACACCATCACAGGATGTAAATCCTTCTAGTTTCTTAAGACAAAATATTTGCTCAAGGAAATGCCAATTATGATCTATAGAAAGGGAACCTAATTATTGATTGTGAAATGGCAGGAAATGAAAATATTTGATTTTTATTTTTCAGTGCATTGAAATGGAAAACTCAGATCCCTGACATACTGAAGCTGATTATAAAATTACCAGAGCAAACACATGGACAGGCACAATGAAAAATCTAGGGCCAGATGCTAAATTGAATGTGGTTTTAAAGGCTATAGTAACAAGCTGGAAATGTCCTTTCTTGGCTTCTTCACAATTTTAGCCTCATTTTTATTTAGAAATTTCTTGCAGTCAAGGAAGAAAAGAAAGTGTAAGACCTTCTTGCTCATGAGACACACAGATGTTTCAAGGTCTTGATGTCTGAGATTAAGTCATCACAGCCTCAGAGTAGGCTATAGTTAGTGGGGCCAGATCATTTTTAAAAGCTTCTTTATTGGGATATCAGACTGGATTTAGAAATCATGAGACAGATTCTAGCCTGTGACCATTCCACAAACTACTGGCAGAGTGACTACCTTCTGGCCCATTTTGACAACTTTGGGTCAATCAACCTCATCCTGTGGTCATCACCACAGTGGGAGATCCTCCTTCAACAAGTCCTAAGTAGATGGAAAGAAGCAGTAATTGAGCTTCTAAAGAGGTCTGAGGCTGAGAGCCTTCTGGGAAGGGCTTAGCAAATACTGACATCTGCTCCAGAGTTTTGATTGTCTCTTAGAGCAATGACTCAGGGATAAAAGTTGGGAACAGAGTGGTAGACCAGTGAGCCAGAGTTTACAGAAAGAAAGAAAGGAGCTGAGGCTAATTTTATATTTCTGTGTATTTTATGTTGACTGCATCTTTATAAGACATGTTAAGGGAGAGGAGACACCCTCAAGGGATGGGTCTGGCCTAAGGCCATTGGTGACACTTGAAGGAATTCTTGAAGAGAAGTCACCAACTTATGAACCTCTCACAATGAGACCTCAGAAACTTGATGTTCAAGCCTTCTCCACTGGTAACACCTACTTTCTAGACTTCCAGTAAGAGCTGGAAAAGTCTGATTTGTCAAATCAGGCAAAGACATCCTAGCCTTTCTCTCTTTTTCTCTGATGCTTCATGTTTTTACCATTAGTATGACAGAAAACATGCCTCAGATCATTCATACATGCCAAGATATAAGTAACAGCTGACAAAGTTATTTTTATTCATCTCCATAAATTACTAATAGTTGCTAGGAATGTTCCCCTATCTGAGGGTATTTGCCTTTTAAGCAAAGTCTTAACCTTTTTAAAAGATAAAGCTCTCTAAAATTTCAGGAATCTGACAGACAGGAAACTAGGCAGAAGTTGCAAAGGGGTCCCAAACAACTAGTAGTTTATGAAATGTTATCACTGAGACCAAGGGAGATGAATGGAGCTAACCTTCCATTGCTGTTCTAGTGAAGAGTGAAGAGAGGTCCGGGCTATCCTACCCCACAACATACACAACGCTGTCAGTCACAATTCAATAAGACAGATGCCACATGATCAGCTTTTACTGTGCTTCTTGCCCACTACCATTTCACTAATCTAGGCTCTGTTCAGCCTCAGCTTACAACCACTTTTGTGGAGCATCCTATCAATAGAAAATTATTGACTAAACAGCCTCAAGATACACATGTTTAAATTACATATGTGTAAATACATTACATAACACTTAAGAAAGAATACTTAGATGAGGTTCATCCTCAATGATTCTGGTTGCCATCCCATATTTCAAATAGTCTTCATGGTCATTTTGAATGTATTTGACTCACATTTGGTCATTTGTTCCTTCTCTCATTCAGCAAATATTTATTGAACACCTATCAGGTACAGGCACAAGATAGTAGGATATGGCTTAGGTGTTGTCCTTCCCTGGGGGATTATTATCTATAGTTGCTATTGACCTCCTATCTGTCTCTTTGTTTACATCATCCTAAAGATCGTGCACATGTTTTCATCTCTCAAGACCTCAATTTTTCATTGTTAATGTCTGCTTCACAGAGTTGTTGACAGAGTTGAATGAGGTTACATGCAGAAATGTACTTCGTACAGGTTTTGGCCCTTAATAATTGTCACTTTTCTTTAAAAGTATCTGCCTAAGGAGTTTGAGAGGCCTTCACCCTGGCTTCAGCCCACAGTGTCATGAAGGGAATGATCGACAATGATTTCTCATCTTTCAACACTTCAGCTCACAATTCACCTGCAGCCAAAAACATTGTCTCTAAGTCGTGGCCAGTTGAAGCTGGTACCAATAACTGGGTGACAAATCTAGGGTGTTTCTTTAATCTTTACTTTTCCTTTTGCAATGGAAAGCCAATGTCTCTTGAAATGTGATGATGGGGGAGGGGATTTTTCAAGATGGAGTGAAGAGGCTGTAAGTGACCATACCCAAAAGTTTAGCACTTGATTTACTTAGCCTAAATGTATGCATCCAATCAGAGATTATTTGGGACAGGTAGAAGGTCCTGGGAGCTATGCTGTACAGTCCTGCCAGAGAGAGTCCAACCCAGAGAAAAGCAAACCTGAGGAAACTCTGGAAATATCTAAAAGACGGACTCTTGAAAGAAGAATTCCATCTAGTCTCCAGCAGTCAATGGATGGCAACTGCTCTGAAGAAGAAAATTCCAGTTCACTTGAAAGAACTCCCCAGCAATCTGAATTGTCTTAAAAGGAAGTAGACTGTCCTAGAAAATAGTCCTCTGTCACTAGAGATTAAAAATATAGCCCAGAGAGATGTTGGTTTTGGAAGAATGATTGAATGTGTTAAATTTGAGGCTCATCCGTAATATGTGAATCCTAACTCTGTGCTTGATTTTAGTTTTTAGATGTCGTGCGGCTGGTTCAGCAGAAGTCCTGGAAAGTGGGAGATATCTTTCATGCCGTTGTTCAGTACTGCAAAATGCATGAGAAACAGAAGGATGGGACCCCAAGTCTCTTTGACTGGCTCTTGGAACTGGGATAAGACAGCTTTGCCCTTTAGAGATTCCTTTCCTTTCTCCCAGCTTAGATTACAGTGGTTTGCTCTAAATGCTCTAAACTTTCTCAAAACATCCCATCACATTAGCAGAGCTATAAAAAATCTGCTATTCAACTCTACTGCACATGGAATAAGTCTGAGGAAAAGCAATAGGTCTGTACAAATCAATACAACCTATGAGCGAGTTCAAAAGAGCTTGCATTAGGATGGCTGGAAAAACCAAAAATTTAATGGGCCCTAAACTAAAAGCTTACAACTAGGCCCAAAAATCCAGGAAAGTTGTTCTTAAATATTTTTAATTATATAAACTTCTGGGTAATGTCTCCAATTATGTGAATCAACTAGAAGCAAAGTAACTAATCAAAATAATTTTGTAAACTATGATATAATCTTTATTTTACTCTTTCAAGCTGACTCAGGGGCTGTCAGCCCAGGTCAACACTTAAGATATGGATGAGAAATTTCCAGAATTTTGATACAAAGGATTTTCACTATCAGACCAATATCAGTGGATATTAACGGAAGTACAAGAGTATTACTGATGTCCTCTACTGAGGTGATTTCATTTACTTACTTCAACTCACTGATAATACTCCGCACCTCCCCAACAATATCTGTGTTTCCACCTAACCAGAATACTATTGGTTTTTAGTTGAGAGAGAGAAAGACTGAAGATGGTCTCATGTCCATCTCTGTATCACTTGGGTAACATGCTTACAGAATTCTTACCATAAGGAAAATCTTTCTTACAAAAAAAAAAAAAAAAGTCTTTTGAGATAAAATCTGCTTGTGTATTAAATTATATAAGATATAAACTTTCATTTTATTTTTATTGTAAATTATGAAGAGATTATTATCTTAAATAATATATTGAGTTATCTTAGAGGTTCATAAAACATGAGGGGATTGTTGTGTTATGTGTCATATCTTGACACGTGAGCTCAGTGCTTTTACTATAAATGTGTTGGTTCTGGTATGGCAGACCTGTTACCTGGGTGGCATTTGTAATAACAGACGCAGGATTTGACATAACCTACTGGGATCATACACTCCTTCTGATTCAAAGATATTGGCATTTAATTTGGGAAGAAGAAAACACATTATCACATTTAGTTTATTTTAATAACAGATTGACTCTTCTGAAAAATAAAAAGTATCTAACTTCTCCTCTCCCTTCAACTAAATGAGGTACACTGGCTTTTATTTTCTTGACCAAAGAAGGTGTTTATTGAAGATTTCCTGAAATACCATGCTTTTATTCTATTTTTAAAAATTGTGAAGTAATTTTAAGTGTGAACAAGGCCCCATGCCATCAGTGCTGGCCTTATGCATCATCAACATCTTGAAATGTCAAGAAAGCTTCCTTGTAAGACTTACTTCCCTCTTCAACACAGACGGAGGAATCCTCCCCAGTACTCATTAGACATTTATTATATTAATAGTCCAAATTTAGGACATGTGTTTAATTTGTCACATTTTTTAAAATTTTTATTATGTTATGTTAGTCACCATACAATACATCATTGGTTTTGGACGTAGTGATCCACGATCCATTGTTTTCGTATAACACCCAGTGCTCCATGCAACACATGCCCTCCTTAATACCCATCACCAGGCTAACTAACCCATCCCCCCACCCCCTCCCCTCTAGAACCCTCAGTTTGTTTCTCAGAGTCCATAGTCTCTCATGGTTCGTCTCCCCCTCTGATCCCCCTCTTCATTTTGCCCTTCCTTCTCCTAATGTCCTCCATGTTATTCCTTATGTTCCACAAATAAGTGAAACCATATGATAATTGACTTTCTTTGCTTGACTTATTTCACTTAGCATCATCTCCTCCAGTCCCATCCATGTTGATGTAAAAGTTGGGTATTCATCCTTTCTGATGGCTGAGTCATATTCCCTTGTATATATGGACCACATCTTCTCTATCCATTCATCTGTTGAAGGACATCTCGGCTCTTTCCACAGTTTGGCTATTGCAGACATTGCTGCTATGAACATTGGAGTGCATATGGCCGTCACATTAACAAGATGTCAAATTTTAAAATGTATCCATTATCTCAAGCCAAAAGTTCTTTGTGGAAAAGGATATATTTATTTTTTAAACAATCCCAGAATATTGTGTGTGGATGTTTGTTGTGCTCAAATGAATGTTTACTTATCCTACAAAGCACAAATACTGGATTGTAACCGTGTGATAAAGTTATATACACGTTGTACCTAATGTTGCAAACTAATCAATAAATTTTTGTTGCCGAATTGTTCATCTTTTTTTCTCCACAAGTCCTAAGTGCCTCATAGAACACAAGAGCCACAGTATGATTGGATGAAGGTGGATCATCCCTAGACAAGCTTTACTGTTACACTTTTAACTTTCGAATAAGCCCATGTTCTTTGACTAAATTAGTTAGCACCAGTGATATTCATGTAAATTGGCATTTCTCAACCTTGGCACTATTGACATTTGGGACTAAATAATTCTTTGTTACTGTGCCTTCTAGAATGTTTAGCAGCCCCCCAGCCCTTATCCACTAGATGCCAGTAACCACTTCCTCCCATTGTAACAACAAAAAATATCTCCCAACGCTGCCAAACCACCCCTGGGTGACAAAAATCACCACCAGTTAGGGGTTGCTGGTATAAATAATACCCTGAAGGGGCAGAGCCTGAGGCTCTAGAAGGTGTTAGGTTAAAGGAAGGGGAGCCTGTAGTCTCTAGTCTAGAGAATCCCAGTAGGAACCTGACAATCAAGCATTCCCTCTCACCTTCCCAAGGCCCATGGGCTGTGGCCTTTACAGCAAGTCTGGGGGATGGGAGAAAGAAGCACAGAGCAAACAAGGCTTGGGGATAAGCTGACCTAGACTCCAGTAAACTAGAGGTAAACTTATCGGGCTTAAAGGTAAATGGATCAGTGCTCTTTGAATTCAGGAAATAAATTATTAGAATTTGTGCAAATAAAACACTGAGACTTCTGAGCACTTTATATTATTCACCAAGAAGAAGGCATAAATAATGCTATGTAAAGGCTTGTCCAGTCAGCTACAGGGTAATGTCAAATAAAAATGAACTCTGGACATTGGCAAGGAGAGACTTTATTTGAAAGGGTTATAATGAGAAGGAGAAAGGGGTTGTTGCAATGGGGCACCGAGGTTATGGTAACATTGAGAGTGGTCCCCCTGGGAGACCTGCCAGCAATTGACTGAGAAGGAAGGATTGGAGGGAAGGGCAGAGAGAGAGAGTCTTAAGCACACTCTGTGCTGAGTGCAGAGTTTACAGAGAGCTCTCGATCTCACAACCCTGAGATCATGACCCAAGCCAAAACCAATAGCTGGTCCCTTAGCTGACTGCGCCACCTATGCACCCCCTCAGGAGGGGCTTCTTAACGAGGGCTGTAGGTTAGACCAGGTTGAGGATGGGTCAACATTCAGGGGCCTGGAGAAAGGACAGAAGCTCCTGAATTCTGGTGAAATGAATTTGGTGAACAAGCACCTTGCTCTAGTTGATCAGTGGGTATGAGTCATTCAGCTAATCATTTATAAGGCGAAGAATGAGAATTTGAGGGGGGGGTCCCTGTCTGAGGCAAATAAGAGGTCATTCTGGAGTCCAAGGCTCAGAGCTTAGCTCTTAGGAACCAGCCAAAGGCATGATCTGAAAACAAGCCTCTTTTCAGGATCTGTAGGATTTGAGCAAGCCAGGCCTCCTGACACCCTTTCCACCACCTGCTTCTAGCATGGTAAGTAGAATACCTGCATCTCTGGGCATCAATGATTATGATGATTGTAATCTCCTTGAGGGTGGAGCCACCTTTGGGTCCATGGCTTCTGCCCTAGTCCTTGCACAAAGCCTTGCCCACTGGGAAACCTAGTAGGCTGTGGGTAACTTTTGTTTCCAACTAACGATGTTCAACCACTAATTCCTGAAACACAATTCTACCAAAATGTTCTTCTTAGCTTACCAGAATCTGCTGCCCTGGTATATTAAGCTTCTTGAGATTTTTTTTGTTTATGAAATTACTTTTGGACATAAGCAAGTGAAACTTTCTATGAAAAACTGCCTTTTATTTTAGTTGCATAAGAATTTTGATCACAGAAGTGAAAATGTTTTCATGGTGTTGGGATGCATTTAAATCATATTCAGGACATTATCAGCAGGACTTTGAGGCCGATTGAGTATAAACACGTTTGAATGAAGTGGACAAGGAAAAAACATCTGAGCTTCCCTTCCATCAGCAAAAATTGTGCTTGAGAAAAGCCAACAAAATACAATCTGCTGGTGTTGCTGCAAGAATCCTTCGACCACCTAAATTTTCCATTTCCTGTAACAGTTCCCTTAAAATGCTCTCCCCACCCCCATTAAAGCCCCATAACCAGTTTCTTCTGCTTCTTTTCAGTTTTCACATCTCCTTCCTATTTCCTCCCCGTCTTTTCTTTAGAAATGGCCTTTTGTTAAATTCTTATCAACCAGTTATTTATTTGCCTTTGGAAGATTCTCACTGCTTTGTTGAACTCTGTCCCATTTACTGCTTCAATCTCTGCTGCGCCTGTTTCCGGCCCGGAATGTGGCAGGGACTCCAGATGCTACCACGATGCTCAAAGCGCCACAGATCCCAGGTGCAAAGATTGTTTCCTGGCGGATTGTGTGGTCCCTGGGCTGAACACCCGGCTCAAGTCTTTTTTTTTTTTTTTTTTCAATTTGTATTATTGAAGTATAGTTGACATACAAGGTTATATTAGTTTCTGGTGTACCATGTAGCGATTCGACAGCTCTGTCCATTACTCAGTGCCCCCCACAATGAGTACAGTTACCATCAGTCGCTCTACAGTGTTACTACAGTATTTCTGACTATTCCCTATGCTGTAGTTCTCATCCCCATGACTTACTTGGTTTAGAACTAGAAGTCTGTCCCTCTTAATTCCCTTCACCTATTCCACCCATTCCTCCAGTCTGTTTTCTGTATTTATGAACCTGTTTCTGCTTGTTTGTTTTTTGTTGTTGTATTCGTTGTTTTTTAGGTTCCACATATAAGCAAAATCATATGGTATTGGTCTTTGTCAGGCTATCTCATTTCACTTAGCATGGTTCCCTGTTGGTCCGTCCATGCTGCCACAAATGGCAAGATTGCATTCTTTTTAATGGCTGAGTAATATTCCATCATCCATACACCACAGTCTCTTTACCCATTCATCTATCAATGGACACTGAGATTGTTTCCATATCTTGGCTATTATAAATAATGCTCCTGTAACAAACACAGAGGTGCATATATCTTTTAGAATTAGTGATTTCCTTTTCTCTGTGTAAATGCCCAAGAGTGGAATTACTGGATCATATGGTATTTCTGTTGTTAATTCTTTGAGGACTGTCCAGACTGTTTCCTATAGCTACTGCACCGATTTACATTCCTACCAACAGTGCACGAGGGTTCCCTTTTCTCCACATCCTTGTCAACACTGGTTATTTCTTGTTTGTTTTTTTCTGCTAGTCTGTCCCAAATCTTTATAAACACAAAATACATCCCTCTTTTGCCATATCACAAACAACAGCATGGGACACAGGTAAGTTAGGAGAGTTTTACTTCTTCCGGAGGAAAACAGAATGAATCGCCATTTGTCAAAGTCGAATGAAGGTGGATAAAACCAAGACAGCCTCCAGTTTTAAGTGTACTGGATTCTTCACAGCCATGTGTGCCATGTGGGAAGGGTCCTCTGGCCTACTCTTTCAAGCAACAGGCCAATTATTTTAAGTATAACAATATAATTTTTAGGGATAAAGGCAGTAGGCCACATGTCAGCCTTTTGCCAAAGCCTTAGAAATGTCTAGTAAAGCCTTCCTCAATTAGATCAGTATCTCCTTTTTCCTTCACTCAACATCTGGATCTTCTTTTAAAATGTAAGTGCAAGGATCTATAGACAAAGCAGTCATTTCCAGTCCCAGCTGCGTGTGCCCTCCAGCACCTAAGTTTTTTTTTCTGAAACATTTTGTTTTGTTTTTTTAATGTAACAGATAAAAGTATACAGATAATATATGAAATCACTTCCAGCTATAACATTCTACACATTGTTGTTTGGCAGAGAGAACGGAAAAGGTGGCATTCCCAGGAGGAGCAAATTGGTTCTTCTATGGAATTCCATGTCTCAGGGAAATAAAGATTTGAACAGGCCTCTTATTAAACATCAAGCAGTAGGCTGTCTCTTGGTTTCCTCATTGCAAGATACAGAGAAATCAGATTTTGAGCAATTTTGGATAAAGAGGTGAAGGAATGTTTGAGAGTATTCAGAGAGACAAAGAAAAATGAAGTTACAATTCTGAACACTTTTGTGGTACAGGCTCTTTTGAAAATCTAAGGAAAACTGCACATACGTAAAATTCAGGCATTACCTGTTCAGTTTCAGGAGAATTATTTGAGCCATTTTCAGAATTTTACTCTAGACTCTACATTTCTAGAACCATACAACTCATTCACTATCACCTTCCAGATCCTCCCTCTTGCACCTGCTCTATCTTAGTACCAAAAAGATCCTCAATACATATTTGTTTAAAGAAACCCCCCTTCTAAGATCTCATGGATTTGTGTGGAAATCATATCAAAAGGGTCAGATTCTAACTAAAAAGAATACTGTTTAAAGGCATTTTTTTTGGGGTGTGTAGATTATGTCCTAGTCAAGGAAGGAAGGAAGGAAGGAAGGAAGGAAAAGAAAGAAAGAAAGAAAGAAAGAAAGAAAGAAAGAAAGAAAGAAAGAAAGAAAGAAGAAAGAAAGAAAGAGAAAAAAAGAAAGAAAGAAAAAGAAGAAAGACGGAAGAGAGAGAGGAAGGAAGAAAGGGAGGGAGGGAGGGGGGCGAATGAACTAAGGGAGGGAGAGAGAAGGAAAGGAAGGCAGGGAAGAGGGAAAGAAACCTCTGTAACTCTTGAAGGAATATACAATACTTTTAAAGCAAGAAAATTCTAACTCCAGCAGAAATACGGAGTTGAGTTTATATAACATATGTCATGTCTAATACATGACAAGATAAATGTCCACATTGGCTGCTTTATACTTCAGTCAAAGCCTTGGGCTCCGTTGATGACTGCTCAATTTTTTTTTTTTAAAAGGTTTAAAGGAGTTTATTTTATTTTATTTTTTTTTAAGATTTTATTTATTTATTCATGAGAGACAGAGGGAGAGAGAGAGAGAGAAGCAGAGGGAGAAGCAGGCTCCCAAGGAGCAGGGAGCCCGATGCGGGACTCGATCCCACGACCCTGGGATCATGACCTGAGCCGAAGGCAGACGCTTAACCATCTGAGCCGCCCAGGCGCCCCATGACTGCTCAATTTTTTGAGGAGACTTTTTTATAGCAGCTGCACCAATTTATATTCCCACCAACAGTGCAAGAGGGTTCCCTTTTCTCCACATCCTTGTCAACACTGGTTATTTCTTGTGTTTTTTGTTTGGTTTTTTTATATATATATACTCGTCTGACCCAAATCTTTATAACCACAGAACAGGTTTCCATGCAACAAGAGCTTCTTCTAGTTCCTTCTCAACTGCCAGGGGATGAGCTCCTGATGTCCATCCTCCAATCAAACCACATGCATTTTTTTTCTTTGTCAAAATTTGCTGATAACAGAGATAACAGTTCTAACCACCTGCCAGTCCAAGCAGATTAAATATATTACTTTTAATTTAAAATGTACCCAGAAAAGGAACATCATTCAGCCACAAAAAGAAGGAAATCCTGCCATTTGTAACAACATGGTAAACACTTGAGGGCATTGTGCTAAGTGAAATAGGTCAGATGGAGAAAGACAAATACTGCATGATCTCACTTGTATGCAGAATCTTAAAAAGAAAATTCTAATAGGCGCCTGGGTGGCTCAGTCGGTTAAGTGTTCAACTTGATTTTAGCTCAGGTCATGATCTCAAAGGTTCTGGGACTGAGATCCGCGTCGGGCTGTGTGCTCAGCATGGAGTTTGCTTGAGATTCTCTCTCTCCCTCTCTGTCCCTCCCCCCATTCTCTCTCTCTCTTTCTCTCAAATAAATAAATAAATCTTTAAAAAGATAAGCTAATAGGAAAAAAAGATCAGATTTGTGGTTACCAGAGGAGGGGGCTGAAAGGAGGGGATTATTGGAGGAAGGGGGCCAAAAGGTGCACACTTCCAGTTATAAGATAAATAAGTGCTAGAGAGGGAATGTCCAGAATGATGACTGTAGTGAACACTGCAGTAAGATATCCAGAAGGTTGCTAAGAAGGTAAATCACAAGAGGTCACATCATAAGGAAAAACACCTTTTTTTCCCCTTTTTTGATATCTAAGATGATGGATGATAACTAAGCTCATGTGATAATTATTTCACAATATATGTAAGTTGAATCATTACTCTCTACACCTTCAACTTACATTGTTGTTTGTCAACTATCGCTTAATAAAACTGGGGGCAGAGATAGTTGAAAGAAATGCACCAATAACAATGGTTAAGAATAATATAATAAAAAAGAAGAAATCCTTAGAGATATACCTTAATGAGGAAGAATAAGAATTATATATAATTAACAAAATAATTGTTTCTACATAAATACCTCCTATGAGCACAAAAACTTAAAAAAATGGTTGTGCTTACATTGTTTTACTAATAATTTGCATAATGTAATTAGCTAAAAAACAGTGAGCGGAGACAGCACATGGCTTTTGTAGTAAGTCATTAATTGTAAATATAATAATAAACAATAAAAGTGTATGTTGTTATTTAAAAAATAATAACAATGGTTAAGATAACAAATTTCATGTTATTTCCTTTTACCATAAAAAAGCCATTCAAAAATGCACCAATTCCTGGGGCGCCTGGGTGGCTCAGTCGTTAAGCGTCTGCCTTCGGCTCGGGTCGTGGTCCCAGGGTCCTGGGATCGAGCCCCGTGTTGGGGTCCCTGCTCCACGGGAAGCCTGCTTCTCCCTCTCCCACTCCCCCTGCTTGTGTTCCCCCTCTCGCTGTGTCTCTCTCTGTCAAATAAATAAATAAAATCTTTTAAAAAAATGCACCAATTACAACAGAGCTGCTGTAGATAACTCTGAAGAAATAGGAAGCTATAGGTTCTTATGCCCTTAACAACGTGTTACCGTCTGGCTAAGCATTTCTTGACAGCCCAGTAACCAATTTGCAGAAAAGAGAGCCAGGAAAAGGAATTCAGGAGAATTGCCTGGCATTCTGATAGGCATTCATATTTAGCCTTTTCATTCCCTGAACGTTTATGAGGCACCAGGCATGACAAGCACTGTTTAAGATGACCCAAGAAAATGTGACAGAGAACAGACCATGTGCTTGGCATTTTAGAATTTCCATTCTAGTGAGGGATACAGATGATGAGCCATAACAAAAGTACAATATAGGAAATAAGTTTAATTGAGCATAGAGCATTAGCGAACAGTGCTGGGAAAAAACATAATTAAAAAGCAGGATGAGGTGAAAGAGGGCTGGGAAGTGTTCGTTTGGATCATGTTTAACCCCAGTGGTTCCAAGTTCCTCTCTAGGTAAATCTGAAAGTTTTTGAAGAAATCAAAAATTGTCACTTGAGGGACGCCTGGGTGGCTCAGTCGGTTAAGTGTCTGCCTTCGGCTCAGGTCATGATCCTAGGGTCCTGAGATCGAGTCCCACATCGGGCTCCTTGCTGAATGGGGAGCCTGCTTCTCCCTCTGCCTGCCTCTGTCTCTCTCTCTCTGATAAATAAGTAAAATTTAAAAAAAAAAATTGTCACTTGAAATGGCCCTAACCACTTGTTAGTCAATATAAACATGTGATTTGGGGTCCTAAGTAAGAAGGCGTCTGCAATGTCAGCTACTGTCTACACATCCACAACTGAGAGAGCTTGAACTGACTCATTACCATGGCAACATTGACACGTGCCTCCAGTCAGCAATGGTGGGAACAGGAGTTGAAGAGTTAACTGTTTCAAAGAGCAGACTGTGCAGGGAGCCAATGCATCCCTGTTCTTTGGCAGTTTTTCCTCTCACTTCCATGTCTTTCGGGGTGTATATTTTTCCACCCTCAACTAAAATCCCAAAATGTTCCCTCAGGACATTTTTCTGGACTATTCGTCAATTCTTGATGTCCCTGCACATGGCATTTTCTTGCCCTGCATGAGCACACTGGTTGGCAACACATGAGCACACTCCTGCCTGGGACATGGAGTCCTGTCTTTCCAAATGTCAAGGGCAATACTGTCGTCATCAGAGCTCCTCTGATTGATGAATAAATAACATACAAAAATAAATGAATTTATTCCTGGAAGAAAATGAATTCTCTCAGCTCGGCATAGAGGTTTTGGCAAGCCCTTGAGCTGAAAGATAGTGACATCTGCTAATGAGCATCTGACAAAAGTCCAAGCATGGCCAACTTTTAATGATCCTGAAAAGAGAGGACAGCTTTGTCAAGAAGCACCCCGGTGTTAATTAGCCAACATTTTACTAATGATTCCTCCTTCTGTGCACCTTGTACGGGTCCCTATAACTCATTTGAGTGGGAAAAAATTATGGACCCAATTTTGTAGGTAAGGAAATTGAAATTCAAAATGGCAAGGGGACCTCATTAAGGTATCAAGAATAAGAAGAAAAATAACAACCACCACCACTGACATTTATTGACCACTTGCTCTATATATGCCAGATACTATTTTAAGTGCTCTACACGTATTAACTCATTCAATCTCCACAACAGCCCTAGGAGATGGGTATTACTGTTATGATTTCATTATTGAAGAATCTGGGACATGGCAAGACTAAATAGCTTGCTTAAGGTCACAGAACTAGAAACAGGCAGAGCAGGATGCATTTTAAATTGGCATAAATTGGAGGCATGAGAAGTGAGAGAGGTCAAAGGATAAACAGAGAGGAAAAGGAAGCAGAATCACAAACCACAGATCATTCTGTGTCAGTTCAATCATATATTTTCTCAGCTACCAACCTTCACTCTCCCCAAATAGAGAGAGAACAATAAACAAAACTGTTATTTTGACAGCAAATAGGGCTGGGGAAGTGGAGTTGATGACTATGTTAAAGGCCGAGAGAACTGTTTGAGAATATCCCCGTGCAGGGATACTTCTAGATCATTCACCATAGCTGACTCCGGATAAATACTTCATGTAAATGCAAAATGTAAAGTTGCCCTCAATCTGGAAGAACACCTGGTTATAAGATGTTTTCCAAAGCTTTAAAATCACAATAAAATTCTCTTCACCAAGGAAAAAAATCTATTTGACTTCGCTCATAATGCTTTTAGAAGAATTTTTCAAATGTTGTATCATATTTAACCTTTTAAAATGTTATAGTACATCAAACATTCTTAACCAATAATGAATGCTGCACCATTTCTCTGTTCAAAATGAAAGTTTAACAGCCAGCTATAGGGCAGAATTGTTCAATGGAAGACAGAGGAAGTACACGCCAGCCAAGTGTTCAGAATGGGAAGAATAAACATCTCAGACACACTGGGAGGTGAATTTTAAACTGTTTTTAGAGCTTGACTCCAGGAGGCAGCAAGAAAAAAAAATTAAAAGGAGGGTATTTTTTTCTTTTTTTTTTTTTAAGATTTTAGTTATTTATTGAGAGAGTGAGTGAAAGAAAGAGAGAAAGAGCAAGAATGGGGGAGGGGCAGAGGGAGAAGCAGGCTCCCCGCCGAATAGGAAGCCCGACTCAGGGCTCGATCCCAGGACCCTGGGATCATGACCCAAGCCGAAGGCAGACGCTTCACCGATTAGCCCCCCAGCGGTCCTGAAAGGAGGGTATTTCAAAGTAACAAATTGCCAACCTTGGCTCATGATGGGTCTAGAAGGTAGGACAGTGGGGAGAGGGTAGGGATGATGAAGGGACCGCAGCACACAGGCCTGTTGGTCCCCAATTACATGTTGTCACCTGTCCTTCCCTTGTCTGGGCATGAGTCACTCCCACAGACTAGGGAATGGAGGAGATCCGTGGCATGGAGAAGCCCAAAGGAAATTGGCCAACACTACCCAAGGGCCATGTGGGTCATTACTAAGGTGGAAACAGATGATTATCACATAGGGTGGCCCCATGTAGTAGAGTTTGGGTGGCCTCTTCAGCAGCACCTTGTGTCCCTCTCCTCCTTACCTGATTTTATGTAGAAGTCCACCTTCCTCCACCTAACCCATGTGATGCAGAAGCTGATTCCATCTCAGGGACAGGTGCAGGCTGGACAAAGCCCATCAGACAGAGCCCAACCTTCTGTTATTGGAACAATTATCAGTTCAGGGGCGGACATGGACCTGAATTTGCCCAAATGGAAGGGAAGAAATTATACACGGGGCTCTCTTTCTTTTTCTCTCTCCCCAACCCCCAGCAAAAACTAAACAGGAAAGCATTTCCCTGACTGCTTTTAGCAGTCGATTTGAAAATGTAAATGGTTTAATAAACAATCTGAATTGTGTGAGGCAAACAAAAACATGATGCAAGGTTAAATTAAACTATTAGGCCAACTGGGTTTTGTCAAATTTCTTTTTGCCACCAATTATGCCTCTAGGGCAGACCCCATAGTTTCCGGTTGTTTTCATAACTAAAATCTCCAGCCAGTCTAATCCAATTTACAGCCTAGTTCTTACGTGCGATGTAAAGCTCTTGTTCCCTTCCGCTGAGCACCAGCCGGGCTGTGGCCTAAGAGCTTGAAGTGGGAAGAGGGACGGTGTCTGCTATTTTTGTCCTTTTTTTTCTCTTCTGGTTCTATCTCTCTCAGTGTTGGGCACTGGGGAGCAGGAAGGGAAGCAGGGCAAATGTTTCTTTCTTTATCTAGAAGCACAACTACAATTTTCTATTGACTGCCATTGCTTCTGTTGTTAATACCATCCTGTTGGCAATGCCCCCCTTGAGGCAGGAACCCAAACATCTGCTCTCCCCATGGGATACGTGTGTGAGCGTTTTGGAGGGCCCAGTGGAATCATTCACATCTCTGAAGAGGGAGACACAACTCCAGCTCTGCCTTTTCTTCCTGCAGCCTGATGACCCACCCCCATTCCCTACCCTCCCTCTCTCCCCCTCCCGCATCCAAGCTTCTTACTCCTGCCTCCTGGTACCCAATAGACAACCTTCTTGAACAGACTACCAGCAAAATAGCACAGTTACCTACCACAACGTCCCCAGTAAACTAAGGCAAACGCACCATGCCAGTGACGATCTTATCCACACCAAACAGGTCCTTCTTCCCCCACCCCCACCCCCACCTCAGCTGTGCTTTCTCTCTGGAATTTTCTTCTCTGCTCAGGTGTGTTTAAAGTAAAATAATCAAGCCTGCTGTCTAAAAAGGCAGCCAATCAAAAAAGTAAACAAACCAGAATCCCTTCCTTAAGGGATGATCTTGGTGTTTCCTCCTTTGATTTCAAGAAGAGAAAGAAAAAATACCCTCCACCCAAGGAGGAGAAGGAAAAAAGTAAAGGTTGATGACACATTAGCTACGCAGCCGGGAAGATGGCTGAAATGGCTTAAGAAGTGCAGATCTGAAGCTATGTTTTCCCATTTCTAGAAGTCAGTTTTGGCCAGAGAAACAATGACAACCAAGAAAGAGGGTTTCAAACCTGGCCAGATAAGTGAGAGATGTGTATTTCTTTCCTTTTCCCTCTTTTCTATACCAACCTGTTGGGGTTTGGAGCCAAGAAAGCAGCACCAGCTACATAATTTGTTGGCCTCAGTCCAAATGCCACACCCTCTGTTCAAAAAAGTATTAAGAATTTCAAGAGGGTGACAGCGGAGCAATAAATCAATCACAAGGCCTTCCTCAGTGCAAGGCCATGTGTGCTGGCCAGATTACATGACCCAGTGGATCCAGAAGGCAGAGCATCAAGCCAAAGAGGACTATTCTTGAGCCTTAATCTCTCATGAAGTTTAACTTGTTAAGTTTTGGACTTGTCAGAGACCCATCACCTCTTCCTTCTTTTTTTCTCTCTCCTTTTTGGAATGGGAATGTCTATCTTATGCCGTCCCACCATTGTATTTTGGAAACACGTAACTCCTCTGGTTTTGCAGGTTCACAGCTGGAGAGGACTTTGCATCAAGATGAATCTTTCCTCAAGTCTCATCCACATCTGATTTAGATCATACTTAGTTGAGACTTTGGACTTCAGACTTTAGAGTTGATGCTAAAATGAGTTAAGAATTTGGCGGCTATTGGGATGGAATGAATGTAGTTTTTGATATGAGGACATAGATTTGGGGGGTGCAGAATTATGTACTGAATATTTGGGCCCCCCTCAAAATTCATATGTTGGAGCCTAAATTCCCCAGGGTGATGGTATGTGGAGGCAGGGTTTTTGGGAGCTAATTAGGTCATGAAGGTAGATCCTTCATGGATGAAATCAGTGCCTTTATAAGAGACATGAGAAAGAGTTTTTCTCTCTCTCTCTGTTCTCCACCATGTGAGTATATAACAAGAAGATGGCCATCTGCAAACCAGGAAGCATGCCCTCAGCAAACACCAGATCTGTTGGTGCCTTGATATTGGGCTTCCCAAACTCTAGAACTATAGGACACAAGTGTTTGTTGTTTAAGTCCCTAGTCATGGTATTCTGTTATATCAGCCAGAACTAAGGCAACTCTAGAGACGCTCAGTGCCCCCTTCTGCCTTTCTATGATCACACACACATTCTGAGACAGAAAGATAGTACTGGACAGGAATAGAGTTACAGGGAGAAAGATTGAGGGATCTGCTGGAGAATAATGCCTTTGAGGTTCCACATGACCTGTGCCTTAAAGCCCAGGTCAAATTCGGAAAAGCAAAAATGAAAGAGGTGTTGGAAAAATAATTCTAAGCAAAAGGAAGCGTGTAGGCAATAGGATTGGTCTCAAAGCCAAGGCAATATAGGACACAGAGCATGGAAAATGGGAGGACTTATGATTCAAAAGTGGTTAGGAACAAAATGTAGAAGTGCTTGAAAAAAGATGTAGAGTCTATTCAAACAATGTGCTTTATGCACATTTGTTCTGAAAGTAGGTTACTTGTGTTTTATATTATTCTAGTATTTTAAATCTAGATAAGCTATTGCTATCGTTCCAGATACATGGAGTAGCTTAAAATATAATGTAGAGTCTATGATTTAAGTCATAGTTTAATAAGTGAGAGACTTCTGGTAATGTCTGCTTTATTCATGATAAGGAGCCAAAGGGATGCAGAATTTGAGATAAGGGAATCTAGCCTTGTGGCTCATTTGCCACGGATCATCTGTGTATCTTCTGGGGTAATCATTAACCTTTCTGAGCCTCTGTTTACTTATCTGTAAAATGAACATCAGTATACCTTCTGTTCAGGGTTATTGCAAGTATTTGGTTTGACGACATTTGCAAACGTGCTTTGTAAACAGCAAGCTGCTCTCCAAGGTATAAGGTCAATGTGATTCCTGAATCCTTGACTGTATTTCGGAAAGATCACCCCAATTTGATGCCTGCTTGAAAAATGATGTATAAGTCTGGAGAGGTAGAGGTAAAACAGGCTGGAATATTTATAAATCTAGTTGTCATCTGGTCAAAGCATATTTGATCATGACTCTCAAGGGAAGTTCTCAAGTGTCAATTTCATGGACCCATGAATAGAGCATATAATTGAGGGTGGTCAACACAGCTTGACGTAGCCTTGCTAGAATCTTGGAGAATATAAGATTCTTTAAAGGAAACTTTTATGTAATACTTCTGCATTTATACTCCCTGATTCTCTATATTTTCCTAGTCCTATATCTCAGCTCCATAAGAATATATGTCTCAAAGGAATGAGATCTTGCCATTTGCAACGACGTGGATGGAACTGGAGGGTGTTATGCTGAGTGAAATAAGTCAATCAGAGAAAGACATGTATCATATGACCTCACTGATATGAGGAATTCTTAATCTCAGGAAACAAACTGAGTGTTGCTGAGTGGTGGGGGTGGGAGGGATGGGGTGGCTGGGTGATAGACATTGGGTAGGGTATGTGCTATGGTGAGCGCTGTGAATTGTGCAAGACTGTTGAATCACAGATCTGTACTTCTGAAACAAATAATGCAAGATATGTTAAGAAAAAAGAAAAAGAAGATAGCAGGAGGGGAAGAATGAAGGGGAGTAAGTCGGAGGGGGAGACAAAACATGAGAGATGATGGACTCTGAAAAACAAACTGAGGGTTCTAGAGGGGAGGGGGGTGGGGGGATGGGTTAGCCTGGTGATGGGTATTAAAGAGGGCACGTTCTGCGTGGAGCACTGGGTGTTATACACAAACAATGAATCATGGAACACTACATCAAGAACTAATGATGTAATGTATGGTGATTAACATAACAATAAAAAATTTTAAAAAAAGAAACACATACAATGTAATGAACACTGGGTATTATATGCAAATGATAAATCACTAAATTCTATCCCTGAAATTAATAATACAGTATATGTTAATTAAATTGAATTTAAATAAAGAATTTTAAAAAAAGAAAAAAAAGAATATATGTCTCTATATTTTGAAATTAGTGTTGATAGTGAAACAATTATAGAATCACCCCTCAGTGTGACATAATTATAGTCTGGGCCTTGTGGTTTAGTCGGCAAAGACTTTAGATATTATTTACTCCAGCCATAACAGTTTCTTGCCATTTCCCCACAAATAATCCATGGCCTTGAAGAACTGTGCATAAGCTCTTTTCTCTGCCTGGAATATATATTGACCTATCATGGACACTTGGTAGTGCCTCTTCTAGTATCTGTTTGTCCCATCTCAATGATTCCTAATTTCCATCCTTGTATCTATTTGCTTAAAGGAAAACTAATAACGTCCCAGCCTCTAGAAGTTTGCACACAACCTAGGCTGAACTAATCATCACTTTCTATTTCCTTGGCCACAGTGGTTGATTTAGGGTTGGACATGTGACTGAGCCTAGAGAGTGAAGTAAGGGTTTATAGACTACTATGGTCTAACGAAATAGATCTGTCAGGATAAACAGGCTTATTTTTACATTTATTTTTATTTTTTCATTTTTCTAACTTGTTGACTAAGTATTTCTGGTATTACATATGGTTTCCTCAATAACATAATTGAGGTTTCTTGAAACTAAAATTTATTTCTTTCTAAAAATTTGAAAGATAACTCTGACCATGTTTTTAAAACACTTGGATTAATAATGGAGTTCAGCATACAAGAAATTAATTGAGTATCTCTTCAAAGAGTTCTCTTGGTATCTTTCTTTGGAATGAAATGGGCTTAAGCCTGGCATCTCTCCTCTAGAAACTGGGAGCCCTATAAATCTGTTATAATAGATGCCCAACAATGCACCATGAAAATAATATCAAACAAACTTGATTAAGTCATTGCAATAATTCATGCCTCTGAGAAGAGTCGTCCTTAGTTTATATCCAGCTTTTTATAGTCTTGGAAGATGATTTTTTTTAAATGGCCACAAGTTATTTGACACTCCTCCAACTGAACAGTGTCTGTGTTCCCTGCACTTGAATCTGAGTGGGGCTCTGACATTTTCGTACAACAGTGTTTGGTGGAAGTGATGCTATGTGACTTCTAAGGCTAAATAATTAAATGCCATTCAGTTTCTGCTATCGACTACTCACTGTGAGGGAATCCAGCTGCCATACAAAAAAATCAGACTAGCCTGAAATTACCTTGCTGGAGAGAACAAGTGTAGACATTCCTGCTGGCAATCCCAGTGCGTCTGGGCTTCAAGTCATCCAGCCCAGGCACCACACATCATGAAGCAGAGACAATCCATCCTTGCTGTGTATTATCTAAATTCCTAACCCATAGAATTGTTTTAACATAATAAAATTACTATGTGCCACTGAGTGGTTTGTTATACAGCATAGTGATAGGAAAATTTGCCTTTATTCCTTCAAGGATAAATTTAAGGTTTTTCCTGGATGTGTTTTAGCTTGTGCATGTCTAAATATACCATTCTTTTTATTATAATTAGGATTTAATAAATTTTTTGAATCTGTGATTGAGGTCTTAAAGAATTCTGGAAAATTCTCAGGCATTACTCTTTTTTTTTTAAAGATTTTATTTATTTATTTGACAGAGAGAGACAAAGCAAGAGAAGGAACACAAGCAGGGGGAGTGGGAGAGGGAGAAGCAGGCTTCCCGCTGAGCAGGGAGCCAGATGCGGGGCTCGATCCTGGGATCATGACCTGAGCCGAAGGCAGTCGCTTAATGACTGAGCCACCCAGGCGCCCCAGGCATTACTCTTTCTGTGCCATTCAATCTTTCCTTTCTTTCCCCATCTCCCTATCTCATCAAACATGTTAGACCTTTACACTGTGTCTTCTGTTTCTCACCCACTCCTCTGGTGTCTCTTCATGCTAGATAATTTATTCTGACCTATCTTACAGTTTAAAGATTCTCTCTTCAGCTAAGTCTTCTGTTAAACCCATTCACTATGTTTAAATTTCAGTTCCTGTTTTTTAGTTGTAGAAGTTCTAGGGTTTTTAAAATCTGTTATGTCACTTTTTATAGTTTCCTGTTCCCTAATATATTTCCAAGTTCTATTTAAAAAACAATTATTTCCTTATACTTATATAATAAGTATAGTTGTTTTATGGTTTGTGTCTGATAATTCCAAGATCTGAAGTCACATTGGATCTATTGTTATTGACTATTATTCTGCTGGATCTCACTCATGTCATTTTGGTTCTTTGTGCACCTGGTGTCTTTGATAACATGCTCAATATTCTATTTGAAAAACTATTTGTATAAATAATTGTAGGCCTCTGATAATGAAACCTTCTTCTAGGGAGGATTTTTGCTTGCTTCTGCAAGCCGATGCCTCAGACACCTTTCAGTCTAGATTGCTTTAAGCTCATTTTGTATTTTACCCAGTTTTTTTAGTTGTTTCATTGGAGGTTTGATTCAAACTGCATAGCTCATTATTACCTAAAGCATAAATTCAGGAAATGGGAGACTAATAGAGATCAGAGCTTCTCAAACTTTACGATGCATACCCATGAGCTGGTATCTTGTTAAATGGTGGGATTGTCAACAGGAATGCAGATTCTTATTTAATAGGTCTAGGATAAGGACCAGAATTGTGCATTTTAACAAGCTCCCAGATGATATGCTAAACTTTGAGTAACGTGTGTAAAGCTGGATAGGAATATTGAGTGGGAGCTGGGAAGATGAAACCTCGTGATAGAAGACATTCCAAGTATAATTTCTAAACAATATGCTATTCCAAATCAAACATACTTGAACTTTTCCTTGATAATACATTAGACATTGAGCTACTGGAGAAACTGAGATGTGTCTGATAGTACCTGATGCAGTGGTACTCCCAGTGGTACTCTGATTTCAACAGAGATGACTTACAAGGAGTGAGAGGTTTAGGACTTAGACTGGGAATGATGACAGAATAGTATGAGCTCTGCCTCCCACACTACATCCCATGATCAGGTATCTAAGCCCTATGAGGGATGGGTCTACGGATGAAAACTGAAGGAACCATTTTCCTGGGAAACTATGAAGGAAATTGGGGCATAAGTTGGAGGCCATTTGTCATCATCAGGACTTGCAGCTTTGGAAACTCTGAGAAACCAACTTGTGACCTCTCCTCAGTAACTGATACCAAGTAGGCAGATTTGTAGTGTGGGTAGTCCCCCTCAAGTTCAAGGACATGTTCGAGGCAGTCCAAAACAAAATACTTCAAGTAAACTCAGCTGTCAAGAAACACTTCCAGGATATGTGTGTATCTGTATATTATATATATATATATATATATACACACACACATTTTACCCTCTAGAGACCCATACACATTAAATATCCAGATAAAGGGTAATTCTTTGTTCATGGAGGTAGTATGGTGTATTGGAAAGTGTGCAAGATTTTTAAGGAGACCTCTTAGGCTTCAAATCCATGCTCTCATGGGGTCACTTTGGGTTAGTTACTTAGCTTCTTAAATTCCAGGAAGTTTGTGAAGCTTAAAAGTGACAACATTACAAATTACTTGTTACATATTAGGTCTTTAATGATAAATGTAAATATCCTTACTTTTTCCTTCCCTCAGTAGCAACAACTTAAAAATACATTTAAATGCCAAGCCACAGCTTAATCCACTTAGGATTTGATGAGAGAAGGTCTGGAATATTTGGACAAGAGACGCTTTAAAAAATCAAATCACTATTGCATAAGAATTCAAAGCCATGGAAATGTAAACCCTCTTCTCCTCACTTCTTTTTCCAAAAACTGATGCACCAGGCTGGGAGCAATGATTTATTTGTTCACACCATTCCAGAGTTAAAGGAAACAGACAGGATAATTAGCTAATAAATTTTATTCTTATTTAATAACCAAAGGAAAAGATAATTCTTCCATGTCCTCAAAGTAGGTCATTCTTGGAGTCTTTTAATACAAATGTCATAAGCACAATTGATCAAAAAGGTTTATTATTGAGAGGAGACATAAATGGCAAAATATGAAATAATTTTCCCCTATATTCTCACTCTGACCAGTTCAGACATATTTATTAATAATCACTTGTGGAAACATAATTCATAAAGCAGATCTTCCTAGAACAACAGTGCATTTACTTATCTCAACAGTACCACATACTAATGCTCATCTAGCATTCCTGAAAATAATTATTCAACATCAATATGGTAAGTTTAAAGTCAGAAAGAATCTAACTTAAATAATGAAAAGTACACTTGCAAATTAACCTCTCCCAAAATGTTCTCAGTTAACAAAACCCTGAACTCAAAGAATACTTTTCTATATTGAAATTGTTCATGTCGGCTTAGGAAAAAATATATTTTATAACAGATACTCATTTAAGCATGCAAACATTGACTGCTTCAGAATTTCCATATAAGAAGTACAGTTTAGTAGGGAAAAAAATCTTATCATATGGCAAAAACACATTAACTTTACAGATCGTTTGTGTTTAGTTAAAAGAGCTTTTGGCCATTGTGGGGGTGTTCCAGCCTCTCAAGCCCCTTGTCATTCCTGGTTTACAAATATACTTTCTTTTTTTTAACTTCTTTTTTTTAAGATTTGTTTATTTATTTGAGAGACAAAGAGCAAGAGATCCAGCATGAGCAGGGGGAGGGGCAGAGGGAAAGAATCTCAAGCAGACTCCCTGGTGAGCTCAGAGCCTGACATAAGGCTTGATCCCACAAACCTGAGATCATGACCTGAGCCAAAATCAAGAGTCAGATGCTTAACTGACTGAGCCACCCAGGCACCCCTGCAAATATATTTTCTTTCATGGAAAACATCAGGTGGCCCTTACAAGAAGATGTGCCCTGTAGATGTTTTAACTCTCATCAATTATTCCTGCAGAAAAGAAAAATATGTTAGAATTGAAGCCTGCCATTTGAGGGTCCTTTCTGGTAATAAATAGAGTTGTTATTGGTTTTTATGTGCCTCTTGGTTCAGATCTCAATATGAACACCAAGAGAGAAAATCTGAAGATTGTCAGGCTCACGCAAAAGGAGTATAGAAATGTTAACTTTCACAATCCCATGTAAAATATCCTCTAAGGACCCTGTAAGAATAGTTAAACCTTTGATGATGGACTTGGCTGCCTGACAGATTTAATTTGAACGCCACTTTCATTGTTAAATAAACACCTGAACCTCACTGTACTCAGGCATTCTGGGAACACCAAAGCTAAGCACAACATCCCCAGAAAAGCAGTCTTGTATACCAAAAACTACAATACACAAAGGCTTAAAGTTCTTTGTACCTTCCTTACTTCTTTTTTGTTGTGGTCAATGATATCTTTCTCTCTCTTTTATCCTGTGCAATTTTATAATTACCCAAAGTATGTGTGTGTGTGTGTGTGTGTGTGTGTGTGTGTATACGAGTTGGATATTTCCTAAGAAGAAATGCTGGTTCTTGATACAAAAGGGCCACACAGAATTATGGCAGAAGCATAAACAATAGTCTATGAATCCATTGCTTCAAACTGGAGACTTTTATCAGAAGACCCAAGCACAAAGGAACAATCTTCTAGAGCTCTGTGATGGCTCATTGGTCAGACCAGGCTGTATCTAAAATGCCTCTGTTACTCATCTGTCTTCCTTATTTTAAAACTAAAGACTTTAACCCAGCTAAAATTATATGTTTCCTGCTTGTTGATCTCTTAATAATATACACAAGTGGCCGAAGATTTATCAAAAGAGATTGCTAAAGTAATTTAGGGCAGCTTCTTTTAAGAAATGCATTTCCACACCGTACACATTTGTCATTGTGATTTTTGATAGAGTTAAGTATTTAAATTATATTTAAAAATCAAAACTACATTTTTCAAACTAGATATCTGAAAAAACAAGGTGCCTCAAGCTGAAAATTTCTTTGAATTCACACTAAGCTCCTCTTTGACTTAACTTCCAAATTAATTAAATCACAGACATGAACCAGGCCAAAAAAAAAAAAAAAGTCAGGAGGCCAAGTTCAAATATTGCCTAGAATGCTTCATCGGTCTTGCCTTAATTTGCTTTTAGATGGTACCATTTTAGAAGTGGAAAGGCTAAATTTATGCATAAAGAGTATCAAGTTCATGCAGCAAATTGGAAGAGTTAATGAGTACTTCAACCTTCCTTTTCATTGAGTAAATGTTAAAAAAAAATCTCTCAAGGTGAAGCAAGATTCAACTAAGCACTAGATGAACTTGGCAACCATTGAACAAACATTTGAGGGTCCCTCGCACAAAAGATACTGGGTGATAGGTGCAAACCCCAGACTACCAGGAGGTTGGCAGCTCCGTGGCTCAAGACAAACTAGAATCAGTCTACCCATAAGCTGCAAGACTTCCAATCCGACAAAGGAAAGGTAAAGGCTGTTAACCACCTTGACCTTGGCCACTGCCTTGGTTTGGCTACAGAATAACTGTTGTATATCCATCTGATTGCATTATTCAGAGATGATGTCTCCAAATCTACACTCTCCAATATAGTAGCCGGTAGTCACCTATGGCTATTGAGTATTTAAAATGTGGGTAGTGCAACTTAAGGAAGTCAAGTTTTGATTTTACTTATTAATTTGATGTTTAATAATAAGGAGTTGATAGCAGGATTAATGAATTTACTTAACTTGGACAAATGTAATTTTGAAACAGATGCTTTTGTTTCAAAGCCAAATCAATTCTTCCAATAAAAATGAACCAAGTCTGTCAATGTGGGTGCAACTATAAAGGAAAATGATTATTTGGTATCCAATTTAGTTATTGGGAAACTTTCAAATATGGCTGGAACAACTTACATATGTGAGCCTAACTTTTTCAACTGGAAATTTTATGAAATCTAATATAAATCAGGTATTTCCAATGAAAATTTTTTTTAAAGATTTTATTTATTTATTTGAGAGAGAGAGAATGAGAGATAGAGAGCACGAGAGGGAAGAGGGTCAGAGGGAGAAGCAGACTCCTTGCTGAGCAGGGAGCCCGATGTGGGACTCGATCCCGGGACTCCAGGATCATGACCTGAGCCGAAGGCAGTCGCTTAACCAACTGAGCCACCCAGGCGCCCTCCAATGAAAATTTAACATCTAGATAAAGATGTGTCTGCCCCAATGCCACTCTACTACAGAAATGTTCTTATTCTCATTTGTCCTGGAGGGAGGTTCATGGGAAGTTCACCCTCTAAAAGTCTGTTGGTCAGAATTTCTCTGACCCCACATAGGAAGCGCTGGGAAATGCAGAAGTTTGCAGATTCTTGAGAGGCCCTGACCATAGGACAGCCTGTCTTCCTTTTTAGGCAAGGCTCCAATCCTCAGATGTGGGATGTGTGGTGACAGTGCTGGCCAGTGTTATTTATCTAACCAGGGAAGGAATCCTGGAACTGCACTGTGGATTCTCTGCGGAACCTAGCCAGGTTCATTGCAAACAGACTTTTTTTTTTTCTTTTTTTCAGCATAAGTAATAAAAATTTATTGAGAATTCCTGGGATGGTGTTTATTGACTCCCAACCTGGAAGGAGGAGCCAACACTGTAGGGAATCAGTCAGAAATCACACTGTCCCAACACCTTTGGCCGACACAGGGAGGAGCAAAATCTTTCCCCTGGGAAATTGGTCAAGCCTTTTTCATCCTAAAAGGGTTGGGATGACAGAGGCAGAAGGGACCACTGCTTGATACGGGGGCTAGGATAGGGGTGTGCTGCACCCCAAGCTGGCGGGAGAGGGAGAAACAGACCCGCTTCTTCTCCGGGAGTGAAGTTCCTGGTCACCAGGCTCATTTCTTATCCTTGATGAGGCTGTCACTGCCCCGGGTAAAACTTTCATCCTAGGTTCAGGACAAGGTTGTCAGTAGTGAGATGGAGAAGGTTCTGGGATGTGGCAATCCTCCTGGAGATGTTCTGGGCTGCCCCGATCTTGTGCAGTTTGATATAGCCAGGTTTCTTGCTCAGGGCTCCTCCAAGGTGAGCAGGTTGGGGTTAAGGTTCACACAAGGCCCATTTTCAACCTCGGCCCCATCCTTACTACTCCAGCCCTTCTCTGGGCTGTCAGATCCAAGGCTGCACTCAGATGGCTCCTGCCTGGTCCCACTCTGGTCCCTACCCATGGGCCCCCTGCAGCCAGCTGCCAGGAACCAGAGGCAAGGCAAGCAGTGCTATTGATTTGCCTTACAGTGAGGGGCAGGCCTCAGGCACCCCACTAAACAAATAGACCTTTTAATGGGGGACTTTCTGGAAGGGGGCTTTGCCTTTTTATGGGGTCTAAAAGAGAAAGTCTGAAGAGATGAGGGTCAGTGGGTAGTTGGGTGCCTGTTGTATCACAGGGAGCTTCTCTCTACCGATGCTGTCACCGTGGTTGTGATCACAGTGGCCTCACTGTGATAGGTCTCTGTACTTTTACTCCCAGGAGTCACAAATTTGTGGAGCTGTAGACCTGCAGAACTAATGAACTGAGAAGCACCTGCCTGGAGAGGAAAAGTAGATCCACTATGTACACATACACAAAATCACACACAATATTTAAAAGAGAAGAAAACAAGGTATGTGAATTCGCTGAATATCGAGTAAGCTTTTACTATGTGCCAGTTATTAGGCTAAATGCAGAGATACTAAGCCAAATCAACTAGATCTTACTAATGAGCCATCAGGGAGAATGGCCTCCCTGGACAGTTGCCTAGACCCATAGCAGACTTTGCATAAGTGATAAATAAATTTCTGTTTATTAACTTCCTGAGAATTGGGGGCCTTCTTTATTTAACTGCAGCTTGACCTTATCTACCCTGATTGACGACTAACTAATACATGGCACTTGCCCATGACAGGTGTACAATCCAGGAAGGCAACTTCAAGTATTCCAATGGCTTCAGTAAGCACCCATTTTTTAATTAAAATAATTATTTCTAATTTATATAGGTATTTACTTCCAAGGATGATGAAAATTTTATCAATATCAAAACATGTATAAAACAAGACAACTACATACTCTGAAGGCAGAGGTATCTGTGTTATGCATTATGAATCTCAGTACCTAGCCACATGCATGGTCCCTAACAGGCACCAACGAACACTTATCAAGTGAGTAAGTGAATGAATGAACCATCTGGTCGGGGAAGTAAAGTATGCAACATAAAGTGTGGGCCATGAGGCATAATAAATGCTATGGAGCTCAGCATAAGGAGAGAGCATATCCAGGCATAGGGATCAAGGAAGACTTGCATGAGCTGAGGTCAGAGGATGGAGATTCAGGGAGCAAAAATATGGAGACCGGAAATGGCTGGTGCAGACACATTATATAAGCTAGACTAGACAAGGAATTTATGTGAGCAAATAGAAGAAAATGAATTGGGAAGAATCAATCATGGCCAGATTTTGCATGATTAAATGCAGAACTTCAATCCCTTAGCCAGTGGTGGCTCTCTGTCTCTCTCTCTTAAAGACTCAACAACCATTCTCTGAATGTATTTTATTTGTGGGCTAAAATCAGGAAGAACAAAAAAGCTAAGTTCCTTTGGTAAAGAAAGATGTGGAGGACAGGGTTCTCGATCACTGGTGTGGATGCCTTTAAGAAACCCCTAAAGAATAGCTAATGTCCCCATAAACATCTGTTGAAAATCAGTGCTAAAGTAACAGGCCACATTCAGTATTAGTTTAGTCATTTAACCAGCCCGTCAATCATTCACTACTGAGAGCTCTCTACCACCCCGCATTCTGGAGAAGTTCAGGATAAAGAGCAGACTGTCTACTGGTGGCGGGCCCAGCATGAGAGGCAATGATTATGCTCCTGAGGTCCTGAGAGGCGGCCTCCTAAGGGTTTTGAGGTTTGTTCCAAAGGCAATTCATCCCTGATAGAGGAGAGAGTTCTGTAAAAACTGTGGACCTGGCTTACCAGGTCTTCCCCTGACCTCTTCTCTCCTCCATGACCGCGTGCCAGAGCCCTGAGGAGAGGACGCAAAATGAAATACTCCATCATAAAAAAATCTCGGAGATGCTGGGGGAGGGGCCATATGGCAAACCAGTGCAAGAGGGTATCCTTTCCCGTCGAAGTGGAACATACTCTAAAAATGGGATATGAGAGAATGTCACCCATCCGAGGAGGGAAAGGTGAGGGTTGTTGTGGACAGAGGCAGGAGAACTCATCACCTCACTTGCATCCTGTCTTAGAAGAGACAGACAGACTGACAAATTCAAAGTAGCCCAAGGACGTTGGGGATAATGTAGAGCATGAAATCAGCCATGACACCTGGCTTGCTAAAACGTAACACAGAGGCCGCTGGGGGCAAGGGAGGGTTTTGCAGAAGGGCATAGACCTTTGGAATGCCGGGGTCCTCATGACCACTCTGCCTTTGGAATGCCACGGGGATTTGCCTTCCCTGAAGCCTTCTTAGCCCAAAGAGCCGCACTTGTGATCTAAAAGAAGAATGCGTTGTCCCCTAGGCTATGTTTAGTAGGCGATGCAAATTAGCATATCTTAGCATATCTTTCCCATAAATCCTCCCAGTTTCAGTAAGACCCCCTTGTCACACATCACGTGCTTGAGAAACAGTGATAAAGGATTTGTGATTATCTTGAAGGACCAATAAAAGCAGGAGCAGAGAAGAGCAAAGGGTCTTCGTTTCTGAGTGTTGACCCCCATGCCTTCTCCTCTCTTTCACGGCAAAGTTTGGAGTTATCTTTTCCTCCGTCTGTACAAGGATTGCCGGCCATTCCCAGTGCAAGGAGACTTCAGTCTACCTGCTTGGTTGACTTGGCAATGCAGATTTTCCATTTTCACCCCCGACCTTCTCACTGTCAATGCCCTGGACTCTTTCTAGCCAGGGAGCTTCTCATTACTCAGAAGGGCTTCTACTGGACAGTTTTCTAAACGACTCTTCTCCTGGTGGTTAGTCCGCTCATCTCCTGTCTCTGTTCACGGCATTTCCCATACATCACAACATAGCAACAGATCTGTGCTCACCACCCTCTCAACTCTCACTCTTGTCTTTGTGCCCTAGTCCTTCTGTCAACCCTAGGCCAGAACCACTTGTAGGATGTGCCTCTCCACACCTGTGCTGTGCAGCCAAACACCTTGGGAATCACACAATCGCAGCACACATGGCTACAGACATCTAAGGTCACAGCTTTGGGGCCGCCCAACAGCCTTTCTGATTTTCTTCAGTAACTATCATTAAAAAAAAAAAAAAAAGGGTGGTCAACACCCCTCAGTCTCTAAGCACCTCATTCTCAGCAGACAACCCTACAGAAACCCAGGTCCTCAGGCATTTATCAGCCAGGTCCTGGTGTTGCAACTGCCTTGACATCAAGACAAAAACAAAACCCCTCCATTATAAGTCTGAACACAGCTAAAATAGGAGCCCTGTTCAAGCCCCAAAATGACCACAGGGCCCCCTCTCCTGGCTAGTATGAGTGGTGCCTTGCATAAAATTGATGGATAAACCCAATCACAGCATTACCCCCACTTCCTTACAGCATCCAATCTAGAACAAAGAGCAAAGTCCCTAAACACTCCGCCAAAGAACCTAACACAATCCCAAATCCTGTAATAAATCCTTTCTAACATTCCCTTTCTGAGAGGCTCCACGATTCCCCAGGGGAGTGCATTCTCCCTCCAAAGAGCAATCAACCCAATCTGTTCTTTGACAGGAGGGCACTAACATAGTAATAAGAATTACTGTTATCACTGTTGTTGGGTTCTGTGCTCACTACTTTACACGTGTTATTCATTTAATCCTTGATGACAGTGACAATTTTGCCCACTGCGGACCTGGAAACACTAAGACTGAACAGAATTTAAAAGCCATCTGGGTCACAGATCCAGCATGATGAGTGAAGGGACTTAGGAATCAGGCTCTGGAGCTCATGCTCTTCATGATTTTAGAAATAATAAACCACAAAATTAGCAAACTAGTTTCTTCCCCACATTGTCCCCTCCAGTTTCAGAACATGAGCTGTTTTTCTTTCAATGTCAACCCCTCCTTCTGTCTGTTCTTTGACCACCTCTTCTGTCTCCTTTAACACTTGGTTCCAGCAAGTTTCAATTTCCGTCTAACTCTTCAACCGTCCTTTTGCCACTAGAACAATTTCTCAGTCTAAAATCGGGCATAAGCCTTGCTCATTCTAAAAACAAACCACGATGACTTCTGATGGCCCCATAGTCCTTTCATCTTTCCCGTCTTCAGCCCAAATTCTGGAAACCTAGCCTCTATTTTCAGGAATAACAGAATTTAAAATTATAAAATAGGCATGCACAAATGAAATTTGGGAGTGAGACCTTTTCTACCTTGGAGGGGTAAGGATGGGTGGGAAGGATCAAAGAAGAGTTCAAGGAAGAAATGATATCTGGGGTAAAGTGTAAAACATGGTGGGGGGAAGATTGACCAGCCAGAGATAAAAGAAAAGGAGTTTTAGGGTAGATGAGTGTCCCCCCCCCTAAAATTCATATGTTGAAAACTAACCCCCAATGTGAGGTATTAGGAGGTGGGGCCTCTGGGTGATAACTAGGTCTTGAAGGTAGAGCCCTCATTAATGGGATCATATGCCCTTATAAAAGAGACCCCAGAGAGCTCCCTTGCCCCATCACCATATGAGGACACATCAAAAAAATGGCCATCTATGAACAAGAAGTAGGCTGTCACCAGACACTGCATCTGCTGGTGGCTTGATCTTAGATTTGCCAGCCTCTGGAGCTGCGAGAAATAAATTTCTGGTATTTATAGTCCCACCCCCACCCCCCAGTGTCTATGATATTTTTTCATAGTAGCCGAGTGGACTAAAACAGTAAGTAAAAGTAAAATTACAGAGAGAGGAAAGTCTGGCACGTATTTGGAGACCTGATGAGCGGACTCATTATCTGCTGTATTAGTCAGCTCAGGCTACCATAACAAAACACCACAAACTGGGTGGCTTAAGACGCAGAAATGTATTTCTTAGAGTTCTGGAGGCTGGAAGTCCTAGCTCAAGCTGTTGACAGGTTTAATTTCTCCCTGGGCTTCTCTACTTAGCTTGGCCACCTGCTTGCTATGTCTTCACGTGGTCTTGTGTCTGTGCGTGTGCATCCCTGGTGTCTCTTTGTGTGTACAAATTTCTCCTCTGGACACCAGTCAGATTGGATTTGGAATCATCTTAAAGACCTTAAAGTAATTATCTCTTTAAAGACCTTCTCTCTAAATATAATTACATTCTGATTGCATTCTGAAGTGCATTAGGATGTCAACATATGAATTTTGGAGGGATGCAATTCATCCCATAACATCTAGGATAACAGAGGCAGGAAAGATCAGGTCAGAAATGTACGTTGAGACCAGCTCACAGATACCTTGGAACATAAGAATGGGAAATTTGGGCCTTGTCCTTAAACAGTGAACTATATGAATGCCTGACATGACATCACCTCTTTAGGCTGTTCACAGTTAAAGGTGACACCGGCTAACATGATTCATTACTAATTAGTTATCCATGTAGGTTATAATGTATATTTTGCAGCAACTGACTTCCCTCAAGACAGACTTATTTTCAGATATATATATGTACATATATTCATATTCTTCGATTTCTATCCTCATTCTCAAACCAAATCAGAAAGACCTATAGATATTTACAAGATTTTCTGAAACAAAATGTTTATATTTAGCCAATGCTTAAAAAAGTTTTTGCGATTAATTCTTGTAAGCATTAGCTCAAATGCATAAGAAAGCCGCTGATGCTACTCTAAATATAGGCCACCTGCTTTTCCCAAGGGAGTCAGTAAAATCTGAGTGGCTGGGAGAAGCACATTTGGGGAGGGAGGGCTCTGGCCTTCAGAAAGGCCGAGAAGCTGTCCCTGCTCTCATCCACAAGGGCAGTTCATGCAAGACCATCTTTCCCATCACCCAAGTCAGCATTGAGTCCAACCCTGACCTGGCTCGTTCTCAATGGAGCAATGCAAAGTCAAGGACGCTTACTGACTGCCAGCGATTGCACAGCCTTTGAGCTGGTTTTTCTTCATGTGAAGTATCTCACTTCAGTCTCTGGTTATATTTCCACCGTAGGGATAAGGAAACAAACCCAGGAAGGTGAAATGACTTATCCAGGATAATAGAATGATGAGGTGAACACTGTCTCATCCCAAAGTGCACACTCTTTGCCACACACCATGTTAAGTGAGGGTTCTCGCCCATGATCATGTAGGTCAATCTATCATCAGCCATTTTTGGAATCCTGCCCTCTGCCCTCTGCCCTCTGCCCTCTGCCCTCTGCAGGAGGAGGACACCAGTCTGCAGTATCGGACTGCAGGCCACCATGAAGAATTTTTTGAGGGGACACCTGGGTGGCTCAGTCGGTTTAGCATCTGCCTTCGGCTCGGGCCGTGATCCCAGGGTCCTGGGATGGAGCCCCACATCGGGCTCTCTGCTCAGCGGGGAGCCTGCTTCTCCCTCTCCCTCTACCTGCTGCTCTACCTATGTGTGCTCTCTCTTTCTGTCAAATAAATAAAATCTTAAAAAAAAATCTTTTTGAGAACAAACATGGACATAAAAGCTCACCTTGCACACATACAGCAATATACTAGGGTGAACCATATGAAATTATTTTTTGGAGATCAAAATTTGTCAAAATTGGCAATTTTATATGACTCGCCCAACTTGATTATTCATGGTGATAGCCCACGAGTTAATAACTTGTAACAGCTACCCTACTTCCCGTTGGAGATTTTCTAGCCTAGAAAATAATTGTACATGTCCTTTTGCCTCAGGCTCACCTAGAAAACAAGTCTTCTCCTGCCTGGAGAAAAACACCCAGCATCATCTTCCACTGCAGGAATATACACTCCTCTGGAAAAACAGGGAAAAACCATATCTAAATGGAGCAGAAATTCAGGTATTCTTCCTCGAATTGTTATTTCCGTAATTAAAGATGAGAACATGTCTGAGAGATACTTGCAAATAACAAAGTGCTTCAGATGATGAAAAATACTAACCAATGAACCACATCACAAAAGATCCCAAGGGATTATTGCACGTTTGGTATAAGTCCAAACCCGAAACATTACTGGTAACACACTGAAGGTGACAATAAATAAGAACTATATCTGTGGCCACTTTTATTGAAGGGGCACTGGCTTCTTTGACCGACAGTATAAGTGATTAAAATCCAAATCTGGGGGCATTTGTCAACTCCCCTAATACGTGTAAGTCACTAAAATTGTAATGGGCCCATGAGAACACCCTGGGGACTGTTTTCACCTTTAAGATATTTTTGAGAAGTATTTGATAAATTTCCTCTAATTTTCCTAATAAGAACATCTTCTCAAGTACTGAGAGGAGGGTTTCAAGGAGAATTTTGCAATTCTACTTAATTAATGGCATTTGCATCTTCTTCAACCGTGATTTCCATGGCTGTGCAGGCTGGACAAGGCTTTACTTAGAAGTGCACAGTTTTGCAAAAGGGAAAAAATACAGAAAAACTGGGCTGATTCAGAGCCATGGACACAACATGTTTATTAAGCTGAACCAAAATTTTATTCACGTGCCTGAATCCGTGAGAATTCACGACAGATGAGCCCTCAAAATATTCCCTGCATTTATTTTATTCCCTGTTAGTTTCCTAGGAGAAGGTGAATTAGAAGGTGTTTGTCTATTGCAAGGATGCCCCGAACCATAATAAATTAATAAGAAAATTTACCTTGAATGTGCAAATCCTTTCTTAATTCTTAAATCCTTTAAATCAAAGTCATTGAAGCAGTGTCCACAAATAATATTAGCTGGCCATTAATTGAATGTTTATGATGTGTCAGCCTCATTATGCATCAGTTAACTTACTTAATCCTCACAAACTCCCTCTATACTATTGTTAGTCCTATTTTATAAATGAGAAAACAGTCAAGGGGTGTTTGAATTCACAAAGTCCCACATCCAAGAAGTAGTTGAACAGGATATTAAAACAGGCATTCTGATTCCTGAATCCATGTTTTTAATTTCCAAAATACTGTCCTTCCTGAGAAGTTGGCTGTTGTGGCAGCCACCTCCTCACCAAATAAGGAGTATTATGACAGTTTGATGACAACAAAACATAACTGCCCCCCATTTATTCCAGGAAATAGCCACCACAAAAACAAAAACAAAACAAAAAAACAAGCAAACAAACAAAAAAACCTCTGCCCACAACATTGAGCAATCCTTCTTTTGAAATGTCCTCAAGCTGTTTGCATGCTTCCTTGGAGCCAACCAAGGAGCTGAAGACCAATTAAGAAAGCCACCTCATTTCCAAAGTACCCATCCTAATAGAACACTTGTCGGAGACTCAGTATTTCATCTTTTTACTCTATGAAACTGACTCTCCTTTGCAACTTTAAACTCCTGCTGGAATGGAAGTGATAGCAGATGACTTTGCCAGAAATTTATGAATAAGCAGCCTTTGTTAATTTAGTTTGAGACCTAATTTTGTCTTTGATAACTCAACACAAACCAGTGTGACCCTTTTGATTTACGGTTATGTTAAAATAACTAATATTCAAAGTATTTACAATTCTTAGACTCTCAACCCAATGAAGTTACAATAAACTTTATTAAAACATAAAAAGAATCCATGTTATATTCTGATCAGGTATTACCATTAAAAGACATAATTGAATGTTGGGTTCCTTGATAGATTGATTGTGTTGTTTTAAAATAATTAAAACTGGTTTCCAGTTGAGGGATCTATAGAGAAAAAAAGAACTATCTCTCATTCACCTTACTGGTCTGAGTCCTCATAGATGGAAAAATGTCTCTATACTGCATCAAAATTAATGAGATCTGTCATTTGCCCCAGATATGCCAAGATAGTCCTAAGTTTAAACCATACCAAAATCTGAGCATTGTTTTTTATCCCCACATAACCCTGATCTTTAAAGGACATAGAATAAAAAGTTTACTCTTTATACTCCTCATTCATAGCTTTTGAAACAACAATTTATCTGACAAAAGATAAACACTGCCATCTGCTGAGATGACAGAATAAAGTCATGCAAACCTATGCACCTTTAGAACACAGCATCATTTTCTTCTTTTCATTAGTGAGAGCATTAATTACCTCATTAAGATCTACTTCATTAAGGTCTTGGGGCATCTGGGTGGCTCAGTGGGTTGGGCGTCCAACTCTCGGTTTCAGCTCAGGTCATGATCTCAGGGTCGCCGGATGGAGCCCCGTGTTGAGGTCCCAGCTAGGTGCAGAGTCTGCTCAAGATTCTTTCTCTGTCCCTCTCCCTCCCCCACTGTTCCTCCCCTAATGGTCTCTCTCTCTCTCTAAAATAAACAAATAAAATCTTAAAAAAAAAAAAATCTTACAGTCCCAAGAAAATAGTAGCAAAGGTAACTTTGTCCAAAGAGATGTATTCAACATTTCCCAAAAGGTGGAAAGAATAGCAGCCCTGGTCTTCATTTATAGCTTCCAGACAACTTTTCTGGGATTTCCATCTCTTGCATTCCCATAAACTCATTTTTTAAGTTCTAGGTAATGCAAACTGAAATTCTGAACTCAAAAGGGAATTTAGGAGTAGAGAGAAATTGATGCTTTTGCCTTGATGTGCAGAATTCAAGGAGCCCTGTGAAACACACACATACACATAGACACACACACACACACACACACACACACACACACACACACACACACCTTTATCAATTCCTCTCCATATGTTAAGCCAATATCCATTCTGGGGATTTCTTATAAAAACCAGTGTGTTTCAGGGAAGGAGAAGAAAGTGGAGGAAGGGTAGTTGAAAGGGGTAAAAGAATCAAAGTTATGCCAACTCCCTGGTGGAGTCTTCCAGAGTTTATAATGAACTGGCCTCAGAGGCCCGTAAAATTCCACTGGGTTCACCCTAAAAGAGTAGGGTACTCCTAAAAGTAGCATTCCCAAATGTAGACTACTCGCATATCACCAACCCAAAGTCAGAAAGTATCAAACCAGGAATTGTTATAAGAAAATATTTTGAAGGCTTCTGAGTCTTGTAATTTCAAAAACATCAAATACCAACTGGATCCTCCCTTTCTGGGCCAGATTTTATGTTATAATAAGAAAGTGTTTTTCCTGTCATGTTTCAATCATTTCATCCTTCAGGTTTAATTTTTTTATTTCACAGTATACTCCTCCAAAATATACTCTTAGTTCTATAAAAAGAAAAGAAATTTCCAAGCTTTCATACACTCCTTTCCCACCAAAAACCTAATCAGGTTGTTTGTAACTAGCACGGTGTCTCAGAGACAATAAGTAATTAATTGTTGAAAGACATCATCCAACTATGAATTTTTCTAAAGAACTAATACAAATATCTTTATGGCTTATGTCTTTTTCTTCATGAGGTCAATGTTTGATTCCCCTTTAAATAATATGCCTCTAAAAGACAAAAAACACGTATGTTATGCTGTGAAAACCAAGAAAATTGAGCCTTTACCACTTGCAAAAGATTGTGAAAACAGATAGAGCATTGGTAAGTTCTTACTGAGATGGAATTCACATAACATAAAATTAGCCATTTTAATGTGAACAATCCATTAGCACTTAGTAGATTTACAGTGTTGTACAATGACCACCTCTAATTCCAAAACGTTTTTATCACCCCAAAATAAAACTGCACCCATTGAATGACTCCTCCCCATTTCCCTCTACTGCCCATCTCTGGCAACTGCCAATCTACGTTCTGTGTCTATGGATTTACCTATTCTGGATATTTCATATAAACGGGATTACCCAATATACGACCTTTTGTGTCTGGATTCTTTTACTTAGCATAATGTTTTAAACATAGATTTACCTACATGGTAGCATATATCAGTCCTTTATTCATTTTTATGGTTGAATAATATTCCATTGTAAAGATATATCAAAACTTGTTTCTCCATGCAACCGTTGGTAGACGTGAGTTGTCAATAGTGCTGCCAGGAACAGGAGGGTCATAGGCCTTAGTGCCATTTTTCATTACTTAGGAGTGCAACTGCTGTGTCATATGGTAATTTTATGTTTAAGTTTTGAGGAATCTCAATATTGATTTTTAAATCAAGAAAAACAACAACATAGAAGATGGAGCTTGCCAATAGCAGAGATGAATGCAGTCAATCTAAGTAGTCGGGATCAGGGATTTCACTAGAATGAGTCCAACTGCAGAGAGGACACTTTGCTATAGTAGAATCTCTACTCCCTTTAACCATATACGTGGACCTGGCCCATATTTAAGAATGATAAACTCATTCTTTTTTTTTTATAAACTCATTCTAATATGAAGGAAAGGAGAGAAATATATGTGAATCATAATCTGCCATTGGCTCATTGGATTAGTAAGTCAAAAGTTACTGCCTTGGATACGAACTACATTTAAAAATGAAGTCCTTTATAATAAATGACCATTATAGAAATATCCAGTGTCAGAAATGCAGTTACATGAATCAGAGAAAAAAAAAACCCCTATAGTATTACCCATTAATCATATTCATTTAAATAAAACACTGATTTTATTAAACAAAATTAACTCAATTTACTTCACATAAGGAGTATTTTTTACTTTGGTTTTTGTGGTTTCTTTTGCTCTGAGTTTTCTAAACCCTTCAGTATTTTTCAAATACTTTGTTTTATATATATCATTATGTTGAGATTAGATAATTTTACTAAGTAATTAAACAAATACACATTTTAATAGAAGAGGAGGCCCCACTTCACACGCTTGTGACTTCACCTTTGTTCTCATTGTCTTGGACTGATTTCAACACCCCACCCTGCATTTGTAAAATGGGTTCCACAGTAAGAATGAGTGGGGACCCGGCCTTACTCTGTTGTTGCTGGGGGAGAAACTTGTGAGAATGAACACCTTGCCTTACAAGTTCACACAGGCCATCCTATTACTAAGTGGAACTCCTAGGTCATTACTGCATCTACCTCTCCACTCGCCAAGTGTGAATAATAAGAATCTGAGCACTTGCTCTTTTCTACTTCCAAAAGCTTTTATTTTTAATTTTCATTTAGTATCTATAATGTTTGGAATAGACAATTCTACTCTTTAGAGATATAGTTGCTAGGAGAAGTGTGAATTTAGGATTACCAGGCCACAAGGAATTGAGACCCCATTACAAAATAATTGCATGCATAACAAAGGTTCAAGCTCAAACTTTTATTAATTGGAAAAAACCCCACCATTCTTCATAATGTTTATGTTTTAAAAGTTATTCAGGGGACTCAAAGGAAATTTAGACAATTAAAAAAAATACATGCTAGTACATAAAACACACACTAATCATGTGGAAAAACTCAGGCAGCACATCATTATTTAAGACCTCTTTGAGCTATATGGAGGACACAGCCTTTCTAGGTTTGAATTCATGTCTGGCTACCCCCTGGCCAGCTGATCCAGGGAAGCCATCCTCCCCCTCCTAAATTATGTGTTACCAACTCTAAATTCAGGTCCTAATAATTCCTACATCATTCCTCTTTATTAAACGAACTGAGTTAGGCCAAAGTCTTGTAAATCATAAAACCATAAAACACGCAAATATTTGGAAAGGTATTTTGTTTTTCTTTTCCTGTTTACTTTAGAAAGCAAGCATCTAATAGAGCAAAAGGAAGCCAGGATAATTAACTAGAAGATTGTCTCAGCTTCTAGTACAGAGGTAGTGAGATTAGAGATTACAGAATAAAATGGCAATAAGACTGGATAGCGAGGATTTGTTTTTTAATTGAGGAAAATGTTTATGATTTGGTGGGCACATAGAGAAAATAAAGAGTGAAAAGACAAGATCATTGCCATCAATGGCAGGAACAGAACTGCTAAGATGTTAGGGTAAATGGAAATCATAGAAAAAGAAGTGGGAAGTTCTTTTCTGGATTTGGTGAGATTAAAGAGATGACAAGATCATTAAACCAAGAAAACGTGTCAGCCATCTTGCAACTTGGAAGGACACTCAGAACAAGCCAATAAGGACGGCAAAGGGGAATGCCCCAAATCCTGTGTCCTTGGGTCATCTTGCCACTGAATAACCAACGTTGGGACTGACTTTGTTTTAACTGTGTATTTTGCTACTTGCAGCCAAAACCATCTTACCCAAGATAACAGTGAAGTTGAATTGAATAAAAAATAAAATAATCTTGGTAAAATAACTAAAAGGATTATAGCTATTTTGAGTCAGTTTACAATTCTTTGTTTTTGAGAAGGGCTATGTCTTTAAATATAGTAATTGCTTTTTCCTTTTGCTACAGATTTCCCCCCTTTGGAGACCCAATAAGATAAATTGAAGAATAATAGCTGCAGTGGAAAGACAGAAGATAATCCACTTGTGATCTAAAAGATTACTGATGTGTTTTTAAATGGCAATGTAGAAGTTACATGTCTAGAAAGCACTGTTTAGTTCAAAAAGCATTTATTTTGTCTCTAAATCAGGCATTATGCTAAATCGTGAGCTCCTGCAGTTTTAGATATGAAAAGATATTTCATTTTTATGAGAATGATTCACTTTCCTAAAATCCTACCCTAACTCTGAATATATGAAGATGGATTAGACCATAATCATTTATATTAATGATGGTCTCACATCTCACCTCCTCTGTTTGAGAGAGAAACCTTAAAAGGACAATGCTCCCAGGTTTCTTAAATTTTTATTGATAAAAACTTGAGTTCTATTTCTCCCCAGGATACCTATAATACATTAAGGTGAGTTATATTTTAGTTATCATTTCTGAGTAATTAATACTATGTTCCTTTCTGAGAAATGTGTTCACATATCAAATAGAGTTTTTTAAGGTGACCACTAGGTTACTGATTATAAGAATAATAGGAAATATTTATCATGCTTGCAATGTGCCAGATATTCCCAATCCTCAAAACAAGAATGATTATTATCACCACTTTCTGGCTGAAGACACGAAGACAGCGTTGTGGGGAACTTGCCCAACAATTAAGAGTTGGAATCAGAATATATATCCAGGCACTCTGACTCCAGACCCCACACGCACTTCACTTACATCCTACCATACTCCAGATGAAAATAAAGTGAGGGTATTATCACTTCTTTTATGATCTTAAGTATCTAAACATTTATTTTTTAAGTAGCTTAAAAATACTACTGGAAGAAGTACAAACTTCCAGTTATAAAATAAGTCACAGGGATGAAAAGTACAGCATAAGGAATATAGTAAATAACATTTAATAATGCTGTATGGGGACAGATGGTTCTGACACTTCTCATGATGATGACTGAGTAATGTATAGAATTGTTGAACCATTATGTTGTTCATTTGAAACTCATATAACATTGTATATCAACTACACTTCAATAATAAAAAAAAAATACTACTGGATAGTTAAGTATCCAACTCTTGATTTCGACTCAAGTCATGATCTCAGGGTCATGAGATCAAGCCCCACCTCAGGCTCCACGCTGAGCCTGGAGGCTGCTTAAGATTCTCTCTCTCTCTCCCTCTCCCTCTGCTCCTCCCCTCAGCTCACACATGTGCACTCTCTTTCTCTCTCTCTCTCTCTCTCTCTCTCAAAAGGAAAAAATAATACTACTGGAAACTTTAATGCTTCAACACATAAAAATTAGAGGAAACTTTTCTGACTGAGGGGCTTCCTACAGCTAAATAGGTCAGTGAGGTATAGAATGATCTCCATGACCATACATTGGCTCTCTCTATTGAATGATGTAACAAAATAGCATTTCCACCTTCCCCAAAGCCATCAAACACTCAGAAAGGAAGAGTCAATGTCAACTTCTTCTTGGCTTCAGAAGAAGTAGCTGAATTTTGGCCCAGGTTTCTCTAATCCAAGCCTTCCTTGGCTTCCCCATCTCTGAACGTCCTCCTTCCAGCAGCTGCACTGAAGTTTTTGTTTGTTTTGTTTTGCTCTTGTTTTATTTTTCTTCTTGGGTGCTAGACATCCACTGATGATCTGAGGGATAATTCGCAGCCCCGACCTTCCTACTGATACATCTGATACTCTTCTCCCATGATTGTTCATTTAAGCACAAAGTGTAATGGAGCCAGAATCCCTAACACGTGGGGTCTTTGGTAGATTATTTCACTTCAGTGTGACTCACCTCCTGATTTTCAGATCAGGACTGTTGCCTGCTTAGAAACAGTTGCTGGGAGGGTTGCATGGACGATCCGTGTCAAGTGGGTGGCCGGTGTCTGGCAGGTGACACACACTCAGCCACCCCAATGACTGTTGTTATCATTAAGAAAATGACTCCATAAGATTCTCATGCATTCTCTTGCTCTGGGTTCAGGCATCACTGGTTTTATCTTGTGCTTTATCTTTTAACAATAATTTTTAATATGCATTACAGCACTCTTACATAGAAAAGTGTTTTTAAAAATAGTTTTTAGTATTTCAGTAGCAATTGGGTTGGTGTTTGATGATTTTCCCCGGTACCTCAGTTGTTTTCCATCCAGATTTTTTAATTCAATAGTTCGAAGGTCTCTTCTGTTTAACTTTTTTTCTGGAGAAAAACCTGCCCATATATTTTATAGCCACTATGAATTCAGTATATATTTGCTAGTAAGTGAGATCCATTTTGCTTTCCCTTTATGCTGCACTCATTTTATTCAGTATAGGTTGTCAACTTTTTTTTCTGGGGGAAGGAAGTATAGAGATACTTTTGAGTATGAGGGAAGAAAGATTAGGCTTCCAATTTTGCATTTCTCATTCTTAGTTACACCAAGTAAAATCACTAAAGAAGTAATACAACTTCTAGTCAAACTCCAAACTGGTGCAGCCACTGTGCGGCATGGAGTTTCCTCATAAAATTGAAAATAGAACTACCATATGATTCAGCAATTCCACTTCTGGGTACTTCCCGAAGAAAATGAAAATACTAACTGGAAAAGATATAAGTGCCCCCATGTTCATTGCAACATTATTTACAGTAGCCAAGATATGGAAACAACCTAAGTGTCCACTGATGGATGACTGGATAAGAACAATGTGGTGTATAAATACAATGGAATATTGCTCACTATAGAAAAGAAGGAAATCTTGCCATCTGCAACAACAGGGATGGACCTTGAGGGCATTTTGCTAAGCAAAATAAGTCAGACAGAGAAACACAAATACTGTATGCTCTCACTCATATGTGGAACCTGAAAAGAAAAATAAAACAGAAGAAAAAAAAACCCACCGAACTCATAGATACAGAGAACAGATTGGTGGTTTGCGGTTGCCAGAGGCAGGGCGTTGGGGGGATGGGCAAAATGGGTGAAGGCTGTCAAAATGTACAAACTTCCAGCTAAAAAATAAATAAGCCTTGAGCATGTCATAGACACCATGGTGACTCTAGTTAATAATGCTGTATTGTATATTTGAAAGTTGCTACGAGAGTAGATTTAAAAGTTCTCATCACAAGAAAAGAGAAACATACATCATAAATATAGATGTACAATTCATTAAGAACTGCTTCCAAAAACTTTATTCAACAGAAATTATAATAGCTTACAAAGTTGAATCTTGGAGACACACTGTTAAATCACTCTGGTTTCCTTAATCACTACCATGATGCTACTAAAAATAAAAACAAAATTGAAATGACCAGTGACATTTGCCAAACATTATGCTCTTTCCTGTCATTCCCATCAAATAATATCAAGAAATGATATAACTTTATCAGTTTTAATGGTCATATCCATGAAGCTAAGGTTAGTGTATAAATTGCTGACTTTTGGAAAGAGAGAAAACATGAAATATCCAAACAGCCTGCTTGCTCTCTGTGAAGCTCCAGGTCTTGATCTCCATTACTAGCAAATTTGTTCACCAGCTGCCTTTTTCTTCAGTCAGCGCCATATCCTACACGTATTATCCTTGCTACCTAATAAAACAAATTTCACCAAGTTATTTTTTCTTTATTTCATTCACTAACTCTCCCTTTTTACAAGTTGATCTTCTCTGGGACATTGACGATGATTAATGTACTCAGTGTGCCCAGCTGTGGAGTCTTTGAGCTGCTCCAGCATTTTGGGGGCAAGAGTTTTGTATTTTTAATGATTCCTGTCAGTCATCAATTGGGCAAGTTCATGTCCTACTCACACGTGTGAGATTCATGGCATCTCAGAACTGGAGCCCTGAGAATGCAGCCTTCTCTGCTCATTCCCTCTGCCCTCCCCTCAAACAATGCCGTCAAGTGGAAAGACAGTGAGTTTGAACATCCCCAGAACCGGGTGATTAACTTATAAGGCTGCAACACATTCCACTTCAGAACATTTCAAAACGTCAACGGATTTTTCTCGTTGTTGGTAAAATGTGAAATGTGCATTCTTTCACCCTCCCCACTGCTATGACAGACACTCTTCCAAAGCAGCTCTGACCAACTGCTACCCAAGGATGCCATTCACATTCATTCTGCCTTTGGAAATGACCACCCTGGTATGGAGCAGCGCTGGGCACTGCTGGTTCTCTGACCTTTGGGAGCCAGGCACATAACATCAATATAAGAAGTGTGCCGGTTACATGGATTGGGAGAGCCTGTGAACACTGTTCATTCCACCAAAAGACACCTCATCTTCTAAAAAAAAAAATTAATGACCGTGCTGGCCAAGTTCCTTCCATTTTGTGATTTCAGGCCCAACCTTAGGCAGCCCATGAAAACTCATGCAGTTAATCACACCTGGGCCCGTCAAGAAAAGGGGGTAGATCCATTCAAACAAAGTGACTGTTCTGGTGATGACAAGACAGAAGTGTCACCCCCTTGTAGTAAGCTCCCCCATCCAGCAGGCCAGTATTTAGCACTTTGGTGCTTTGAGAGACACTAAATAAATCATTAATATCTTAACGAGCTCAGGAGTGCAAATGCCAGCACCAAAACAGGGCATAAACAATGTTCTTCCCTAAAGTCTCTTAGGATCGCCTGTGGCTCCGGGAAAAGGTACCACACAGCTGGTCTAACATGAACCATGTAGACTAGAAAAGGCTGGTCCTCTGACAAAACAGCCCATCTTCCTTTTCCTTACTTGCCATCAGCTTCCTGCACGAGCCTCTGGTGCCCCCATCACGGCCTCCCACCTCTTTCCTCGTCATGGGAAAGGATTTGACATTGTGCTCACAATAAAATATGCGGGTTATCATGGTACTGCCTTAAGAGTGCCCACGTTTTAGTGACGCAGGCAAATCATAAACTCCAGAAAGTAATCCGTAATTTTAGAAATTATCCACAATTACATACTAACATGAGGTTTTTAGGGCAAAAAAGGGAGATTATTCTCAACACCCCTGAAGTTAAATGACTAAGAAGCTACTTAATCAGCCAATATAGAAAGTCAACCTTGCACATGGGACATGTAACTTATTGGACCAATTAAGCAATTCTGAAACTGCGCAACACGTTAAGAATCACTGGGGCTTAGGCAGATTCTGCCCTCTGTGCCCTCTTAGGGCGCCCCTACCCCACACAGCTTTCCCCCCCACGCCCTGCGAGGGCCTGCTTCCGGAGGCACCGCACTAGCCTCACCCCGTACTCTTGTCCCTTTCCACAAAGTTAACCTATTCTCAGGCCCGTTCTTATAAAACATCTCTAATATAATTAATTCACAACAAATTGTTAATGGTTGAAAAAAATGCTCAATATGGGTTCTCTTCCCCCAAACATTAAGGTGTTAGCAGGGGGCATCCAAGGAGAAAACAACTGAGTTCAAAGAATAAATCTCTCATGGGCTGGAAGTCCGACGGTGCAGAACTTGTGTCCCAGCCTGTTCTAGTTACTAACACTTACTGACAACTGAATCGTAACCACTCGGCGGGCACTGCCGGGGGAGAAGTGGTAACCAGTAAGGCAGGCTACTGAATTCTTTGTTAAGAGCAACTAAAATTCAAAATTCAACAAAGCCGTACAGTCAGAGCTCACCCTTGTGGTCCCACATGCAACTAAAATTAAATCACGGGTGTGGGAAGCATGGGCATGCACCAGGGACCCTGCAAGAGGGGGCAGAGAGAGCAGTAAAATCCTTTTGGTATTCAGCTTGGAAACTCAGCCAACTGAAAAAGAAAACCAAGTCTATGTGTTTCTCTCTCCCATACCTGTAATGATTATGTTGCCTTTATAGTTGAAAGCACATGAAAAGATCTCATCCGTGTGCCCCTCGAGAATCTGGAGGCACTGACCAGTCTGAGCATCCCAGATTCTAGCTGTTTTGTCAGCGCTGCCAGTCAGAAGATGATTCCCTTGGGGGTTGAAAGAAATCTACAAGAGAGAAAGGAAAATGACAGGTTTGTGTAATTTGATTCCTGATAGATTTTTAATCGGCAAAAGTGGGACATGACTAAGCACCTGTCATCTTCCCAGCTTGACATTTATTCTTACATAGAACAGTTCCTTCTTGGGGGAGGGGTGAATTACAGGGACTAATACATGAAAATTAAAGTCTAGACAGAAAAGTGTAACTGGCCACCCCACCCCCACCCCACAGTTCTAAGGATAAAGACCAAAGCTCCCTTCTAATTCGAGTATTCCCCGCCTAGATTCTTTCCAAAGACTCAAGATGCAAGTCTCTCCATACAAACAAAGAGACAGCCCTGGTGTGGATGAGAACACAAGTCAGGTTCCTTCACACCCAAGCCTCCATATTATCCCTATAACCCAACTTTCTGTCATCAGAGGCATATAGATTGTCTTTCAGTCTGTGCCACAGAACGAGTGAATGGTGGGGAAACTTTCGTTCTACTGCCACTCAAAGTAAAGCACGTTGTATAAATATGTCCTGAGTGCCTCCTGTGTGCCAAGCGGTATCTGAGCGACTGCCAAAGGAAATGGTTGGTTCACTATTCCTTTGGGCGCCACACTTATAACCCTCTCTAAATCATCGTAAGACAATGATTTGGGTCACCTCCTCCATAACTGAAGGTTTGATGAGGACAAGGCTCAAGAGCATGGCTTTTTTTGTCCCTGTGTCCCCAGTACAATGCCTAGCACAAGGAAAGCTCTCAAAATGCATTTGCTGATCAATTTGTCTGTTGAAGGGCATCTGGGCTCTTTCCACAGTTTGGCTATTGCGGACATTGCCGCTATGAACATTGGGGTGCACATGGCCCTTTTTTCACTACATCCGTGTCTTTGGGGTAAAATGCAGCTGCTGGGTCATAGGGTAGCTCTATTTTTAATTTTTTGCGGCACCATCACACTGTTTTCCAAAGTGGCTGTACCAACTTGCATTCCCACCAACAGTGTAAGAGGGTTTCCCTTTCTCCACAACCTCTCCAACATGTGTTGTTTCTTGCCTTGTCAATTTTTGCCATTCTAACTGGTGTGAGGTGGTATCTTAATGTGGTTTTGATTTGGATTTCCCTGATGGTTAATGATGATGAACATTTTTTCATGTGTCTGTTAGCCATTTGTATGTCTTCTTTTGAGAAGTGTCTGTTCATGTCTTCTGCCCATTTTTTGACTTGATGCCCTTCAACAGCCGAATGGATAAAGAAGATGTGGTCCATATATACAATGGAATATTACTCGCCATCGGAAAGGATGAATACCCAACTTTTACATCAACATGGATGGGACTGGAGGAGATTATGCTAAGTGAAATAAGTCAAGCAGAGAAAGTCAATTATCATATGGTTTCACTTATTTGTGGAACATAAGGAATAGTATGGAGGACATTAGGAGAAGGAAGGGAAAAATGAAGGGGGGGAAATCAGAGAGGGAGATGAACCATGAGAGACTATGGACTCCGAGAAACAAACTGAAGGTTTTAGAGGGCAGAGGGGTGGGGGAATGGGTTAGCCCAGTGATGGGTATTAAGGAAGGCACGTATTGCATGGAGCACTGGGTGTTATATGCAAACAATGAATCATGGAACACTACATCAAAAACTAATGATGTACTGTATGATAACTAACATAACATAATAAAAAAAAGAAAAAAAAAGCATTTGCTGAATGAATGAATGAATACCTTAACTTTGTATACCATAGAAATGCCACTGCTGAACGGCAATTCAATAAGTAGTGTATCACACAAGCCTAAAATGCAATATAGAGTGTGAGAACTCTTTATATACACAAAAACATGTGTGCTTGTTGAGTGGGCCACATCATGCATGTCAATGGTTATCAGACCAATCACTCAGCAACATGGCCTGGGCTCTCTTCCCAGGCTGTCTCCCACATCCACACTTCCCTATTTCCCTTCCTGCCAGGCCCTAATGCCTCCTAGCCTATGGAAGAGATGTGTTCTGTGTGGCCTCAGAGACCAACCTTGAAGGGCAGGGGCTCCTGGCCACCAGCAGCAGGTGCAGAGGAGGGAGGGGGAGGGAGGGTACAACAGGAGGCAGTTCCAGGATCCAGGGGCAACATTCCAGGACCTGAAGCCATCAAACTGATTCTTTAAAAGGAAGGAGCAAATGTGATCTCAGGTATGAGACCAAGGAACTGGGCTGAGCTGGGTGGGAGCTGAGAGTCATCAAGTCCCAGCCTTTCCAGAGTTTTTGGAGGACACAGCCAAACCTCAGATCACAGATTGGAAGGCCCTGCTCTGGGAATCAGCTTGTGGGAGGAGCTTAGACAAAATCCTAAGCTACAGCCTTGAAGTTTCAAAGTAGGTCATTTTCAACTCTGTTAAGTGTTAAACAGTTCCAGGAAATACTTCCTCAATTGCATCTAATTTATGAAACACTTGATACTTGCTGCACAGCATGTTTTTTTGCATAAAATATACTTGTGTGTCTGCTAGGATCAGGAAAAGCACTTCGTAAGTTTCTTAAATAGCTTTAATAGGTATTTTCAGTGAACTCCATCTTTTTCTGATGGCTGAGAAAAAATGCTGTTTTATACTTTTTAAAAGGTTTTAAGAATCTTTTATCATGCTAAGTTTGAGGTCACACTTAAAAATATAGTTTTTAGGTAGCTGATTTCTAGAAAGAGTGAGATAACTGGACAAGCCCTAGTGCCAACAGACCTATTTACGCTAAGCATGCTATGTTTTTAAAACTAAATAAATTGCTCCAGATGAGAAAGCAACTCACCTTTGAAATTTCGCCTTCATGGCCTTCCAATTTGGTAATGCATTTTCTTGTGGCTGCACTGAAAACTCTTGCTGTTCCTTTTTGAAAGAGCGGAAACACATATGAATGCATCTGAAATACAGAACTTTGAGCCATGTGCCCTGAATTATAGACTATCTATTCCTCTGACATACAGGCTCTGTGGCTGCTTGTCTTCTTGCCTGTGGTGAGAGCCACCACCTAAAACTGCAAATGTAAGCTGGCGCCACTGCAGGAGAAGAGGGGAAGCAGGGTGCCCCTCTAGCCCCGAACTTATTAGAAGAAATGATGGGTTCCAAGGTAGAAAAGGTGGGGGGAAGGAATCCACAAAGAAAAAGTTTGTAACAGGAAAAGGGAGAATCAAAACAAGTTTTGAGAGGCAGGCGATGAAATAAGCAGCCAGACCAGCATCACACACCAAATAGGAGTCTAAGGTTACAGAAGGTTTGAGAGGCCTTTCTGAAATGGAGCAACAACTGCTACTCGCTGGGCAAAGAACAGGCACCAGGGAAGCCTTTCTACAGAAAGAGCTGGTAGAATGGTTTGTTCCCTCTTGTATCCTCAGGGCCCAGAAGTGCCAAGGTCCCAGTAGACACTCAATAAGTGGATGCTGGATGGATGGATGGATGGATGGATGGATGGATGGATGGGTGGATGGAGAGGATGGGTGGATGGATGGATGGAGTGGATGGATGGGTGGATGGATAGGTGGATGGATGGGTGGATGGAGTGGATGGGTGGATGGATGGATGGATGGGTGGATGGATGGGTGGATAGAGTGGATGGATGGATGGATGGATGGGTGGGTGGATGGATGGGTGGATAGAGTGGATGGATGGGTGGATGGATAGGTGGATGGATGGGTGGATAGAGAGGATGGGTGGATGGATGGATGGGTGGGTGGATGGATGGGTGGATAGAGTGGATGGATGGATGGATGGATGGAGAGGATGGATGGGTGGATGGGTGGATGGGTGGATGGATGGATGGATGGGTGGATGGATGGATGGATGGATGGGTGGATGGAGGGATGGGTGGGTGGATGGATGGATGGATGGGTGGATGGAAAGATGGATGGATGGATGGGTGGGTGGAAGGAAGGAAGAAATGGTATAGACATTTCCTTAGAATTAAGGAATGGAGGAGTTAAATAAATGTAGAAGGAGAAAAACAGTGGCAGTAAAATTGTTGTCAGAGAAAAAGTTAAAATTTTTCTGGCCGGATGAAGGCTGCTCTCTTATTGCAATTACAAAATTACATAGAGGCAAAATTAGTAACGATAGAGAATTTTGGTTACTTAATTTTCATTCAGAAAAGAGCAAAACATCTCAGTAAATTTTTTACTTGCCCTTCTGACAATGTCAACTTCAGGAAGAAATAGATGAAAATTGCTATTTTACAATTAATATGACTAAAAATATAAACCTTGCTAGTCGGACATTCCAAAGCCTTAAAGTGACCGGTGTGTTTTAAGATTGTGTTAATAGGGTGCCTGGGTAGCTCAGTAAGTTAAATGTCTGCCTTTGGCTCAAGTCATGATCCCGGGGTCCTAGGATCGAGCCCCACATAGGGCCCCCTGCTCAGCGGGGGTCTGCTTCTCCCTCTTCCTCTGCCCCTCCCCCCTGCTTATGCTCTCTCTCTCTCAAATAAATAAATCTTTTTTTTTAAAGAATGTGTTAATATTGGGGCGGCTGGGTGGCTTATTCGGTTGAGTGTCCAACTCTTGGTTTCAGCTCAGGTCATGATCTCAGGGTCGTGAGATCGAGCCCCATATTGGGCTCTGTGCTCAACAGGAAGTCTGGTCGGGATTCTCTCCCAATGCCCCTTCCACCTTCGCTTGCTCTCTTTCTCTCTCTCTCAAACAAATAAATGAATCTTTAAAAAAAAGAATGTGTTAATACAACAAAAATGAATATCCTGCCTACAGTAATTCTCCAAATTTCTCAAAAGCATTTTTAAACTTCAGAAAACACAGAAATATCGCCTAAAACTATATTTTTAAAAGATAGAAATATGAATAAGACACCAAAAAATAATGCAGCCTTGAGAGTAATTCAAATGAGGAAGTAAAAGGTGATAAATGTGAAGAAACAGATGTCACTTCACAGCTTCAACTAACCCCTGTTGAATGGATCCAGTTTTAAGTAGGGAATGAGAAGCAAGCAGCAGAGTTAAGTAAACAAGATGTTTCCAAACATCAAGACTTCTTAGAAGATGCAGAATGAGAAGAGGTTCACAAAACATACCAAAAAAAAAAAAAAATTTTTTTTTTTGAAATAATGTCTTATTGAACAAGGAAAGAATGGGATCACTGCTAGGGGACATATAAGATGATAGAGAAAACAAAAGAATTATTGAACTTGCAGTTAATTCTCATCCATCTCTCAGCATCCTGATCCGCAGACCCTGCTTGTTTCTCCACCCACAGTGCTGACAAACTCCTAACATTCTTTATAATCTAACATCCTCTATATTCTAACATTCTATGGAAAACACATATATGATATTCTTCATTGTCTCCCCCTCCAAAATATAGCTGCACGAGGGAAGGAATTCCTCTCTCTTTTGTTCATTGATATAGCCCATGTTCCTAAAACAATTCCTGGCACAAAGTAGCTTCCCTATTCTTGTTGGATGGATTTTTTTTTATATAAGTGAGAATGATATTTAAAATAAAAAGGGTAGATTAATTACCATTGAGGGATGATTTTAAAAAGTTAAGCTCTGTAAGAAGATGATAAAGAAGGTAGTCACTTTGAAAGATAGAGTTCTCCAAATTCAGGGCATTTATATTCCAGGATAGAGAAAGAACTTTATGTGTGATCAAAGAATCACCTTTGAAAAGTCCTAGTGAGTAAGGGAACAGCATGCAAATGTAATTTTGAAAAGGGAGACAAAGGTGGAATAAAGACTGTAATTAAAATGAATCACTGGCAAAATTCTACAACTGATTATAACAAAGGATATGTGACTACTTAACAATATGTTAGTCACAAGGAACAAATGCAGGCAAACAAAGAACAAGTCATGTCTGAAAAAAGCATCCCATTTTTGCTAGAATTTCTTAAATGGCTGTTAAGTTTACATGGACATGATGTAGCGTCACATAGGGTTGGTCACTAAAGGAATTAGACATAATGAAACATCATGTGTGATTATCAAAGAGATGACTTAGACACAGTGTAGGCTTAAGTGTGCTGACATGGTGATGACATAATCATAGTACAGCATGATATGCATTCATGGGGAGGTGACACAGATATAATAGAGTGTCACAGGTGGTCATCACGGAGATGATGTAGACATAGTGGAGCATGATGTGTGGTTGTCAAGGAGATGAAAACACACAATGTAGCATCATACATGACCTCAAACAAATAATGGAGATGTTGTGTAGAGTCATCTGTGGACTACAGGAAGGTGGCACATACCCAGTGTAGCAACATAATGGATCATCAACCGATGGCACAGATATGTTGTAGCACCATAGAAGGCCATCATGGATATGACACATACTATATCATCACACACTGTCGTCTGGGAGATGATGCAAAATAGTGTAGCACTCCACATGGTTATCAAGGAGATGACATAAACATAGTATAGCATATACAGCATATATCCCTAGGAGGTTGTCAAAGACATGAATAATGGCAGAGCATGATGTATTTATCGAAACATTCAGTAGTAATGACATACCATGACACATACTTAAATTTGATACAGAGTGTGGCATCATATGTATTTGTCAAGGATATGATACAGACATCATGAAGCATCATTCACTGTCATCAGGGAGCTTACCCATAGTACGGCACCATCCACAGCTATCAGGACAGTGGGAAGTCGCAGTGTAGCATCATATAGAGCAGGTTAAAAGATGATACACAGTGTAGCATGATATGTGGTTGTCAGAAAGATGATCTACAGCATAGACTCACATATGATTATCAAAGACATGATGCAGACATGTCAGATCCTGGGATTTGCAAGGAGAGAAGCCTTCAGGCAGAAAATGCAAACATGCCATATGTCATACATGGTGTTATGGACCAAATTGTGTCCCCCACAAAACTCCTATGTTGAATTCCTAACCCCGAGTACCTTAGAAGTTGACTTACTTGGAGTTTGAGCCTTTAAAGAAAATGAGGTGATAGAGTAACATGAGGTCATGAGAGTGGGCCCTAACCCAAAATAGCTGGTGCCCTTATAAGAATAAGAGGTGAGAACACAGACACATGCGGAGGGAAGACCACATGAAGACACAGGGAGAAAACTGCCACCTGCAGGCCTCAGAAGAAACCAAGGCTGCCAACACCCTGATCTCAAACTTGTAGCTTCCAGAATTGTGAGAAAAGAAATTCCTGTTGTTTAAGCCACTTAGTCTGTTGTACTCTGCTATGGCAGCCCTGGCAAATGAATTCGGTTATACAAGAGATGCTGCCATCACACGATAGCATTACATGTGCTTACCACAGACATACTGTAGCATCATACATGGTGGACCAGATGGCACAGATACTCAGAGCATCAGACATGATTGTCAGGGGACTACCCATAATAGAGCATCTATTAGAAAAATACGCAAACATAGCATGTAGCTTCATCCATCGTCAGAGACACGATGAGACATAGTATAACTTCATACATGGTTGTCAAGGAGATGACCCAGAAGTAGTGTAGCATCACTTTGGTTGTTGGGTAAATGATGCAAATAGAGCATGGTGACATACATTATTAGGGAGATGACACATAGTGTAGTGTCATACGTGGACATCAGAGTGATGACATAGACATAATTCGCATCATATGTGGATAGAATGGACTTGACACAGACATATTGCAATGTCATAGGTGCTTATCAGGAATATGAGACATATAGATGTCAGCATAAAAATAAGAAAATGACACAGAAATAATGTATCATCATACTGTTTTCCAAATGGCACAGACATGGTGTAGTGATTATCGTGGACATGATACAGAAATCATCTAGTCACATCCTATCGCATCTTACAGGGTTGTTAAAGGGATGAGATAGTAGTAGTAGAGCATCACACATACTTTTGTCTTGGAGGTTTCACATAACATAGCATGGTTTTCTAGGATATGATGCCTATATTATGTAGCCTCATGTGTGGTAATTGAGGAAACTCTCATAACAGAGCATCATACATGATTTTCAAGAAGAGGATGTAGATGTCGTTGTGAAGAACATGATACAGACATAGTATAACACCATACATGTTTTTAAGGAGATAAGACAGAAATAGCATAACATCTTAATGACTTTCAGGGAGATGATGTGGTTATCAGGATATGATATAAGTTATAGCATCATGAACAGTTGTCAGAGAGGGGAGGCAATCAGAGCATAGCATCATAAATGGAGGTCAGTGAAGTGACACACTTTAACATCACATAACCTCATTAATTGTGGGCACAGAGAGCATAACATACGAGCCTACCATGGAGACGACACGATAACATCACACATAGCATTCAAGGAGATGACATTAAAGGAGAGTGTGATAAGCAGACTTCAAGGATATAATCCAGATAGAACATGGAATCATGCGGTTTTGTAAATGAAGGGATCCGGACATAGAAGACCTTGAAGACGTGCTTGTCAAGGTGATGAGGTGAAAATATTACAGTGTCACACATAAATTTCTAGGAAATGGCAAAGGTATGGTAGAGCATCATACATGGTTATAAAGCATTAGATGAAGATATAGTGTAGCATCATACATGATTTTAAGGAGAATGACAAGGACTATAAATTAAAACATAGCAGTCAGGTATATGACATAGACACAATATAGCATCATACATGGTCATTAAAGGGATAACATAGACTTAGCACAGCTCCATATATGACCATTAGGTGGATGACGATGACACAGGGGTGGTGTAGAATTATCTGCAGTCTTCAGGAATAAGACATGTAGCATAGTGTAGCATCACACTTTATTATCGAGGAGATGACTCCTAGAACAGCATCACACATGGTTGGGTGATGGCATGAGATGACATAGACTTAGTATAACATCACATATGGGTGCCAAGGAGATGGTGTAGATGGAGCATCCCATGTGGTTGTCAAGGTGCAGACATAGTATCACATGTGGTGGTCATGGATATGATATAATGACAGAGGGGCCAGTGAATGAGGCAGAAGTTGTGTAGCCTCTTACATGCTTGTCAGGAATACATAGTTATCATGAGGATGACCTGTGGTTTACTATCATAAATTATCATCCAGGACATAGTGCATATGTAGTATACCAATACAGATGGTTGTCAATGAGATGATACAGACATCACATAGCATTATACGGGGTTTTCAGTGAAATGTCACAGATACAGTGTAGCATCACATATATTTGTCATCAAGATGAGTTCTAGTATCACGGCACACATGGTTATCAAGGAGATGATGCTGACATAGTACACATCATATGCAGCAATCGAGGAGATGATATAGGTAGAGTGTAATATCATACATGGTTTTTAAGAAAATTTGAGTATGGTGTATTATCATGCATGGTCATCAGGATGATGATGATACATAACATCCTAATCTTGCTTGGTGACCCAGAGCTGGAGTAGATACAGCATGTAACATGTGTCCTGGAGGGATGAGGTGGGCATAACAGAATAGCATACATGGTCAACAGCGAAGTGACATAGATGTATTGTAGCATCATCTGTGGTCTTCAATGAACTGAGGCACGCGTAGTGTACTACCAGCTCACAGTTACCAGTAAGATGATGCAGACCCAGTGTAGATAAGTGGTAAGCAAGAACATGATGTATAGCATAGCATCACATATGTTCATCACAAAGATGTGTTACATGCAGCACATATGGTATAAAGGAGATAATGCAGATTTATTATAGCTCCATGGATGGCGGTCAAGTTGACGAGGTCGACACGGTATAGCATAATGCATGATTAGGGAGATGACCCAGAATATACCATTATATATAGTTACCCAGGGGATGTGAAGATGCAAAGGCCTGGGATAACATCAGATGTGGTTGTCAAGGAGATGACGCAGACATTATAACCTGTGGTTACCAAGAATATGATACTGACAGAGTGTAATGACCAACATCACAGAGATGAGGCAGATGTAGTTTCTCTCACAGCTGGTCATCAGGTAGATGACCTACAGTGTAGAATTATACATGTTGATCAAACAAATTAAATGTATGAACAGATGACCTACCATCGGCTGAAGCAGTTGCAATAAGTTTTCCAGTGTAATCAAAACAGCTGTCTAGTATTTCATCATCGTGGCCTGTCAGCGTGGCCACACATTTTCCGTTTGTGGCATCCCACAGCTGCAACAGAAACAGAAGGTGACCATGACTTCCTGTCTAAAGTGCAAAAATGGGAAGAAGTAGGCCCATGACATACTTATGGCTAGCTGAATAACCTGTGCCAAGGTCATGTGTATAATTTTCACATGTTCCATTAAATTTACCTGGATTCATGACAAGAGACCACAGTCAACCATCTCACAAGGCACACTTTCGACAAAGAGAAGACCAGAGACAGACATTTAGAATGGATAGTGCAAATCTGCCCCTATATTAGGAAAAATCTCAAAGTGCGTGCTTCACTGATTGGAGTGAAAATGTCCTCTTTTCATAAAAAGGTCATTGAATGATAAGGAGCTTGATCTGAAACTATAATGCTAGAGAATGAAAAGTGCATTAAGGTTATAATACATGTAATCAAATATTAATTCCAGAGCCTAAGCTCTTAGCAACAGAAATTTAAAGGCAGGGAAATATTGTATTGAGACTCCTTGAGATTCACTCTAACCAAAGTTTAACAGATGAACAGAGAGACATTAAAGAAAAATAACATGTCTTTTAAAATAAGATGTTGTAATACATTTGATTCAATTAACATGGTTTCACTCTATCATAATTCTTTTAAACCTGGGGGATCAGAAACTTAACATTTAAAAATACCAATTATTTATAAATTAACATCCTAATTTTACAGCACCTTTGAGATGAGGTAATGTTGCAATGACTGTCTGACACCGTAAAAAGTGCACACAGGAGAACTGTAAAGCAAAGATATTTCTTGAGCTCACCATGCAGGTCTTGTCCATAGAGCCAGTTAATATCAGAGAGCAATCCCAGTTGAATAGAGCACTGCTAATTTCAGCACAATGCCCGATTAAGGTATACACCTTCCTACAAAATGGAAAGGATTCACACTGGTGAAAGACGTCTTGCTTCAGCATATGTGCACAAATAATGACGTCAAGTCCATTGGTGTGAGAGTCAAAATTTTGTTCTTTACCAAATAATATCTTTGATGACAAACAATGATAGTTGTAGTATAACTCAAAAACAGTCAAGTAGGCTACTAATTTCACTTTGGCAAAAATATACTTACATTTGAAGCATTCAAAAATAACATTAGTTAAGACTTCAGAAAGCCATGGGTAAAAAATAATACAGTTGGTCTGAAATTCTGGAAGTATTCTTATACCAGACCAGTGGACCCCTTGGTAGTTCAGAAACTACCCATCAAATGTCTGAAGGGCCCTTCCTTCTCCCTATTTCTTGGTGTATCCATCTTGTAGCAACCCCTGGAACTTAGCCCCTCTATCAAGATGCAGGCAAGTCCATCAAAAGGAATGAGATCTTGCCATTTGCAACAACGTGGATGGAACTGGAGGGTGTTATGCTGAGTGAAATAAGTCAATCAGAGAAAGACATGTATCATATGACCTCACCGATATGAGGAATTCTTAATCTCAGGAAACAAACTGAGGGTTGCTGGAGTGGTGGGGGTGGGAGGGATGGGGTGGCTGGGTGACAGACACTGGGGAGGGTATGTGCTATGGTGAGCGCTGTGAATTGTGCAAGACTGTTGAATCACAGATCTGTACTTCTGAAACAAATAATGCAATATATGTTAAGGAAAAAAAAAGAAGAAGATAGCAGGAGGGGAAGAATGAAGGGGGGGAAATCGGAGGGGGAGACCAACCATGAGAGACGACGGACTCTGAAAAACAAACTGAGGGTTCTAGAGGGGAGGGGGGTGGAGGGATGGGTTAGCCTGGTGATGGGTATTAAAGAGGGCACGTTCTGCGTGGAGCACTGGGTGTTATGCACAAACAATGAATCATGGAACACTACATCAAGAACTAATGATGTAATGTATGGTGATTAACATAACAATAAAAAATTTAAAAAAAAAGACGCAGGCAAGTCCAAGGTAGAGCTTTCCAACGCAAATAGTCTAATTTAGTTAACTTCTTAGCAACTAGAACCCAAAATAATTAGGAAGGAAATTGAAGTTGTTGAACTAAATTTAATTTGGAAAATTAGCCATAATTTTATTTACTCATGATATCCATGCCTGCCATAATGACAAGCCATTGAAATTTGATTACACAGTACCTGGAACAAATAATAGCCATACACCCAGGCTATTATTAACATTCTCCTTTTATGTTTCTGTGTGGCATTATTTGCTCAGAATTCCAAGATAACACACATTTTTTTTCTGGATCAGAAATATCATTAAATAATGAATTCATTTATTTTCAGTGCATCCTATTCCTATAGAGTCCAAAGCACATTTAATAGATACAAGATTGAACTAGTGAACAGCAAAGACGGTGGTCTTAACCCTCTGATCCAAATTAAAACATCCTTAAAAAAGGAGAATACCTTCCAGTATCAGCTTCCCACACTGCAACAGTATGATCAAAAGATCCTGTGATGATTCTGTTTCCCAAGGTGTTAAAGGACAAAGAGATGATTTCAGCAGAATGTCCCTAGAAAGAGAGTGGATGTCATCATGCATTACCTGCAGAAAAACAATCTCTACAAATGCACAATGTCACAGTTTAAAAGAAAATGCTAGAAAAGGAAAAACTCTATAGGGAAAAAAGAGATTAGTAGTTGGCTGGGGGTGGTAATAGGGAGAGACCGCAAATGGGCACAGGTATCTTTTTGGGGAAATTTTGAATACTAGAGTTTGGTGAAGGTTGCACAATTTCATAAATTTACTAAAAGTTGAATTATACACTAAATCAAGTCCATTTAACTTAGTAAAACTAAATAAAACTGGGTTTTGTTTGTTTGTTTTAATGGATAGGAAGACATGATTTCGGAAATCAGAGAGCTTCTTTTACATTGTCTTGAAAACACTTTTAAAACAGCTGTATGCAAAAAAAGAAAAAAGAAAAAAAAAAGGCTGGGGCACCTGGGTGGTTCAGTCTGTTAAGGTTAAGTGTCTGACTCTTGGTTTTGGCTCAGGTTTTAATCTCAGGGTTCTGAGATCCAGCCCCGCAGGGGGGGGGGTCCCCGCTCAGCAGGGAGTCTGCTTGTCTCTCTCTCTCTCTCTCTCTCTCTGCCCCTCCTCTTCTTGTTCTCTCTCTGTCTGTCTCTCTCTCTAAAATAAATAAGTCTTTTATTAAAAAAAAAAGGTTGTAGGCTTTACGGGTTAACAATAGGTGATAGGCAAGTTTGTGAAATAAAGTTAACTTAAAAAAAGGATATTCTTATGACAATTTTTTTAAAGATTTTATTTATTTGAGAGACAGTGCGCAAGAGCGGGGTGCGGAGGGGCAGAGAGAGAGGGAGAAGCAGGCTCCCCGCTGTGCAGAAAGCCCAACACACAGGGCTCCATGCCAGGACCCTGAGATCATAACCTGAGCCAAAAGCAGCCCCTAACCAACCAAGCCACCCAGGCGCCCATCTTACAATGATTTAACATAAAATAGGTTAATAAATATCTGGCCTTTGGCCTGACTTTCACTTGGTCACTGTCTAGGACCGATGCATCAAACATTCTGAGACAATGGGAGGAAGCCCCTCTCTGCAGCAGACTCTGCTTACAGTATATCCCTTGTTTCCCGAATTATTTTGGCAAATTAACATTACTTTTTTCAATAGTGAAAACGTTCATTTGCACATCAAACTTCTGGTTGATTCTAAATGGCAAACATTAAATGTAGCTGAACATGAAAATTCCGAACACGCAAGACCAATGTGTTGTCTGGCAGCAGACAGGTGCAGGTGTGCCGAGGGAGATACATCCTTTCCAAGACCGTTAGGCATCTGTCTGAAAGACGAGGTAGTGAAGAGACAGTGACCCACAGAAATGATGAGAACAAAGATCAAAAGAGTAAACTTATGTTAATTAAGGTTGGCACTCTGAATTCAGAAAATCCCTTGGTGTTTATTAAAAAGAGTGCTTTTTCTCTCTTTCCAGTCCTTTTTTTTTTTTTTTTACTTTCTTAGGAAAAGCTCTCCTAGGAAAGGGGTCCTAATTTGAAATCCATTTATAATTTGAAAGAATAAAAAAAAAAGAATTGGATTTCCCACCCAGCTGTTCCCACTGATTGGCCTAGAGAATCCCCCTGCGTGTGTCCAGTTGTTTAGGTTGGGGTGGGAAGAAGCAGAGAGAGCATGTGGGAGGAAGGTGCTGGGCACGTGGTGGGGACAGAGAGAGACCCCGGTGGAGATACACCACCAACTCTTGCTCTCTGGGCAGCGCCCTTTAGCCTTTCTCCTCATGCCACTTACCCCTTGTCATTTCAGACTTTGTAATACAGGAGGCTTTTGAGACCAGCGGGTGGTGGATGAGAGTGTTAACGGTTATTGTTTTAGGGAATCTTCTGGCAAGTTTCTCCAGTTCTACCTCTTCCAGAAAGTGCTAGCCTCCGCCTACTTGGCTTTATGCCAGATAGATGGTGCTAGGATTTAAGCTGTCCGTAGTATGGCTTACAGAAGGAAGCTAGTCAAAATAAAAAAGCCCATGTGCCCTCCTCAGCTCCCCCATCAAAGTCTTTAGGAAAAGCCAGCAAACCAACTGGGACAACTCTTTTCACTGCAGTCTGAAAACCAATAGCTCAAAAATACCTTCTGACATAGAATTCATTTTGTAATAAGAATATGAATAAAAACAAACTCAAATAATAGGCTTATGCTGAGCAATGGCTAGGGAAAATACAAAACCCTCGAAGCTGGTGACATTATGCACGTACTGTTAAAGTGAACACTTCCTCTCCATTCTGAATGTCCCACAGTTTGGCCGTTGTGTCCATGCTCCCAGTAGCCACCAGTGTGCTTTGAGGATTGAATGATAAACAAACCTGAATTGCAGGAAATAGAAGAAATTTTAGAACGATAAGAGTTTTGAATTGTTAATTTTGTATAGAAAAGCTTCAAGATGCAACCACCTTAGGTTCAGCCTCATTCTCTGCAGTGAGATACCAGGGTGGCATTTGGGTGGCCTGCTTTCTGCAGGTTGAATCCTGAAGCAAGAGGCTGCTTTGATCTAGACCACAGAAGAGCAAGAATAAAAGCAAACCCATCTCCTTTGAGATTCATGCTCTCTGGCTCCCATCTTCCTTGTTGTTAACTTCACAGTCCTTTCCATCCTGCTCCGTCACCCACCCAGGACTTTGACTATTGGCTCACGGTCTCAATTCCATGTCCTAGCTGGCCTTCGTGTGAGCTGTCAGTCCAGTAGCGCAGACCCATGACCCTAGACAACCTTTCATAATCACTTCCGTGGCCACACCTGGACCTCAACGTCACTTTTTCTAGAAAATTCACTACCCATACGTCCATCTCTTGGTACAATTTCCCAATGCTTCCACTTTCGTCCTCACCAAGCCACCCCCAGGATATCTTCTATCTCACTGAGACCCCCTGCCTTTTCCTGGCACCCCATCCTCCATCCAACTGACATCATGGAAGCATCATTCCTGCAGCCTCCTCAAGACCTCCACTCCTTGCCCTTCCCCAGCACCGTCCATAAGACTCCTAACAACTGTATCAAGCAGGCATTTCACCCACTCATTGGCCCTCCCTCACCTCTCAACTTAAGAAAACCGCCTAGCAGATTGCAGGTGTCACTCATTCGGGCCTCCTGTCCTCAGCTGTGTCCTCAGCACCATTCCCGCCCTACCTGCATGTGCCTCTGGCTCTGTACATTCTTCCTTTCCCCGCTCTTGCCCCCAGTCACTCCTCATCCCTCCCCGACAGATAACCTGGCCTCCTACTACTTCCCAGAGAAAACACCTATGGGAAGACCGTGCTCACCTGGCCCTCACTTCCTTTCCCTTCAGAGTCAGGTGCAGAGGGATCCCTTTGCCCTTCTGAGACACCCTCTTCCCTGCACCCCTAGAGGAGACGTGCCCACTAATTTTTCCCTCCATCTAGACCGGATGCCTCCTAGTGGCCTATAAATAGGCTTGAGCTCTTCCTACATAAAAATAAATCCTCCCTTGACTCTATGTACCTCTTTTTTAGCTACCTTTTTGTCCTTTCACAACCAAATTCCTTGGAAAAATAGTGTGCCATCATCGCTGCTTGCCCATGCTTGCCCATCCCCCACTATTCAAATGCTGGAAGCGCTCTGGTTAAATGATCCAAAGGCTCTATCGGTCACTCCATTTAACCTCCCTGACACCTGCAGTGTTGACTCCTTTGTTCTCCATATTTTCTTTCTTCTTTCTTTTTTAAAGATTTTTTTATTTTTTTGACGGAGAGAGAGAGAGAGTGCGGATTTGAGTAAGGGGGAGAGGCAGAGGGAGAAACAGGTTTCCCACGGAGCAGGGAGCCTGATGCGGGGCTCGATCCCAGGACCCTGGGATCATGACCTGAGCCGAAGGCAGATGCTTAACGACTGAGCCACCCAGGCACCCTAATTTCTTCCTCCTTGACAGCTTTGACGGTGCTCTGCTTTTCTCCTTTTTTTAATCTTTTTTTTATTGTTATGTTAATCACTATACATTACATCATTAGTTTTTGATGTAGTGTTCCATGATTCATTGTTTGTGCATAACACCCAGTGCTCCACGCAGAATGTGCCCTCTTTACTACCCATCACCAGGCTAACCCATCCCCCCACCCCTCTCCCCTCTAGAACCCTCAGCTTGTTTTTCAGAGTCCATTGTCTCTCATGGTTGGTCTCCCCCTCCAATTCATTCCCCTTCATGCTTCCCCTCCTGCTATCTTCTTCTTTTTTTTCTCTTAACACATATTGCATTATTTGTTTCAGAGGTACAGATCTGTGACTCAAGAGACTTGCACAATTCAGAGCACTCACCATAGCACATACCCTCCCCAATGTCTATCACCCAGCCACCCCATCCCTCCCACCCCCCCACCACTCCAGCAACCCTCAGTTTGTTTCCTGAGATTAAGAATTCCTCATATCAGTGAGGTCATATGATACATGTCTTTCTCTGATTGACTTATTTCACTCAGCATAACACCCTCCAATTCCATCCACCTCGTTGCAAATGGCAAGATCTCTTTCCTTTTGATGGCTGCATAATATTCCATTGTGTATATATACCACTTCTTCTTTATCCATTCATCTGTCGATGGACATCTTGGCTCTTTCCACAGTTTGGTATTGTGGACATTGCTGCTATAAACATCGGGGTGCACGTACTCCTTTGGATCCCTACATTTGTATCTTTGGGGTAAATACCCAGTAGTGCAATTGCTGGATCATATGGTAGTTCTATTTTCAACTGTTTGAGGAACCTCCATACTGTTTTCCAGAGGGGTTACACCAGCTTGCATTCCCACCAACAGTGTAGGAGGGTTCCCCTTTCTCCGCATCCCCGCCAACATCTGTCCTTTCTTGACTTGTTAATTTTAGCCATTCTGACTGGTGTGAGGTGGTATCTCATCGAGCTTTTGATTTGGATTTCCCTGATGCCAAGTGATGTTGAGCACTTTTTCATGTGTCTGTTGGCCATTTGGATGTCTTCTCTGGAAAAATGTCTGTTCATGTCTTCTGCCCATTTCTTGATTGGGTTATTTGTTCTTTGGGTGTTGAGTTTGATAAGTTCTTTATAGATTTTGGATACTAGCCCTTTATCTGACATGTCATTTGCAAATATTTTCTCCCATTCTGTCGGTTGTCTTTTGGTTTTGTGGACTGTTTCTTTTGCTGTGCAAAAGCTTTTTATCTTGATGAAATCCCAATGGTTCATGTTTGCCCTTGCTTCCCCTCCTTGGCGATGTTTCGAGGAAGAAGTTGCTGCGGCTGAGGTCGAAGAGGTTGCTACCTGTGTTCTCCTTTAGGATTCTGATGGACTCCTGTCTCACATTTGGGTCTTTCAACCATTTTGAGTCTACATTTATGTGTGGTGTAAGGAAATGGTCCAGTTTCATTCTTCTTCATGTGGCTGTCCAATTTTCCCAACACCATTTGTTGAAGAGACTGTCTTTTTGCCATTGTACATTCTTTCCTGCTTTGTCAAAGATTAGTTGACCATAGAGTTGAGGGTCCATTTCTGGGCTCTTGATTCTGTTCCATTGATCTATGTGCCTGTGTTTGTGCCAGTACCATACTTTCTTGATGATGACAGCTTTGTAATAGAGCTGGAAGTCCAAAATTGTGATGCCGCCAGCTTTGCTTTTCGTTTTCAACATTCCTCTGGCTATTCGGGGTCTTTTCTGGTTCCATACAAATTTTAGGATTATTTGTTCCATTTCTTTGAAAAAAGTGGATGGTATTTTGATGGGGATTGCATTGAATGTGTAGATTGCTCTAGGTAGCATTGACATCTTCACAATGTTGGTTCTTCCAATCCATGAGCATGGAATGTTTTTCCATTTCTTTGTGTCTTCCTTAATTTCTTTCATGAGTATTTTATAGTTTTCTGAGTACAGATCCTTTGCCTCTTTGGTTAGATTTATTCCCAGGTATCTTATGGTTTTGGGTGCAATTGTAAATGGGATCGACTCCTTGATTTGTCTCTCTTCTGTCTTGTTGTTGGTGTATAGGAATGCCACTGATTTCTGTGCATTGATTTTATATCCTGCCACTTTACTGAATTCCTGTATGAGTTCTAGCAGTTTTGGGGTGGAGTCTTTTGGGTTTTCCACATAAAGTATCATATCATCTGCAAAGAGTCAGAGTTTGACTTCCTCTTTGCTGATTTGGATGCCTTTGATTTCTTTTTGTTGTCTGATTGCTGTGGCTAGGACTTCTAATACTATGTTGAATAGCAGTGGTGAGAGTGGACATCCCTGCCGCGTTCCTGACCTTGGGGGAAAGCTCTCAGCTTTTCCCCATTGAGAATGATATTCGCTGTAGGTTTTTCATAGATGGCTTTTATGATATTGAGGTATGTACCCTCTATCCCTATACTCTGAAGAGTTTTGATCAAGAAAGGATGCTGTACTTTGTCAAATGCTTTTTCTGCATCTAGTGAGAGGATCATATGATTCTTGTTCTTTCTTTTGTTAATATATTGTATCATGTTGATTGATTTGCGGATGTTGAACCAACCTTGCAGCCCAGGCATAAATCCCACTTGGTCATGGTGAATTATCCGTTTAATGTACTGTTGGATCCTACTGGCTAGTATTTTGGTGAGAATTTTTGCATCTGGGCTGCCTGGGTGGCTCAGATGGTTAAGCGTCTGCCTTCAGCTCAGGTCATGATCCCAGCTTCCTGGGATCGAGCCCCACATCAGGCTCCTGGCTCAGCGGGGAGCCTGCTTCTCCCTCTCCCTCTGCTTCTCCCCCCGCTCATGCTCTCTCTCTGTGTGTGTGTGTATCTCTGAGTCTCAAATGAATAAATAAAATCTTTAAAAAAATGTTTAAAAAAAAAGAATTTTTGCATCCATGTTCATCAAGGATATTGGTCTGTAATTCTCCTTTTTGATGGGGTCTTTGGTTTTGGGATCAAGGTAATGGTGGCCTCATAAAATGAGTTTGGAAGTTTTCCTTCCATTTCTATTTTTTGGAACAGTTTTAGGAGAATAGGTATTAATTCTTCTTTAAATGTTTGGTAGAATTCCCCTGGGAAGCCACCTGGCCCTGGGCTTTTGTTTGTTGGGAGATTTTTGATGACTGCTTCAATTTCCTTAGTGGTTATAGGTCTGTTCAGGTTTTCTATTTCTTCCTGGTTCAATTTTGGTAGTTGATACATCTCTAGGAATGCATCCATTTCTTCCAGGTTATCTAATTTGCTGGCATAGAGTTGCTCATAATATGTTCTTATCATTGTTTGTATTTCTTTGGTGTTGGTTGTGATCTCTCCTCTTTCATTCATGATTTTGTTGATTTGGGTCATTTCTCTTTTCTTTTGGATAAGTCTGGCCAGGGGTTTATCAATCTTGTTAATTCCTTCCAAGAACCAGCTCCTAGTTTCATTGATCTGTTCTACTGTTCTTTTGGTTTCTATTTCATTGATTTCTGCTCTGATCTTTATTATTTCTCTTCTCTTGCTGGGTTTAGGCTTTATTTGCTTTTTTTTCTCTAGCTCCTTTAAGTGTAGGGTTAGGTTGTGTATTTGAGACCTTTCTTGTTTCTTGAGAAAGGCTTGTATTGCTATATACTTTCCTCTCAGGACTGCCTTTGCTGTATCCCAAAGATTTTGAACAGTTGTGTTTTCATTTTCATTGGTTTCCATGAATTTTTTTAAATCTTCTTTAATTTCCTGGTTGACCCATTCATTCTTTAGCAGGATGCTCTTTAGCCTCCATGTATTTGAGTTCTTTCCGACTTTCCTCTTGTGATTGAGTTCTAGTTTCAAAGCACTGTGGTCTGAAAATATGCAGGGAATGATCCCAGTCTTTTGGTGTCGGTTGAGACCTGATTTGTGACCTAGGATGTGATCAGTTCTGGAGAATGTTCCATGGGCACTAGAGAAGAATGTGTATTCCGTTGCTTTGGGATGGAATGTTCTGAATATGTCTGTGAAGTCCATTTGGTCCAGTGTGTCATTTAAGTCTTTATTTCCTTGTTGATCTTTTGCTTAGATGATCTGTCCATTTCAGCCAGGGGGGGTGTTAAAGTCCCCCACTATTATTGTATTGTTGTCAATGTGTTTCTTTGCTTTTGTTATTAATTGCCTTATATAATTGGCTGCTCCCATGTTAGGGGCATAGATATTTACAATTGTTAGATCTTCTTGTTGGATAGACCCTTTAAGTAGGATATAGTGTCCTTCCTCATCTCTTATTACAGTCTTTGTTTTAAAATCTAATTTGTCTGATATAAGGATTGCCACCCTGGCTTTCTTTTGGTGTCCATTAGCATGGTAAATGGTTTTCCACCCCCTCACTTTCAATCTGGGGGTGTCTTTGGGTCTAAAATGAGTCTCCTACAGACAGCATATTGGTGGGTCTTGTTTTTTAATCCAATCTGATAGCCTGTGTCTTTTGATGGGGGCATTTAGCCCATTTACATTCAGGGTAACTATTGAAAGATATAAACGTAGTGCCATTGTATTGCCTACAAGGTGACTGTTATTGTATATTGTC
>NW_027397064.1:9533368-9538791 GCF_003265705.2 Callorhinus ursinus
TCTAAAATGAGTCTCCTGCAGACAGCATATTGGTGAGTCTTGTTTTTTAATCCAATCTGATAGCCTGTGTCTTTTGATGGGGGCATTTAGCCCATTTACATTCAGGGTAACTATTGAAAGATATAAATGTAGTGCCATTGTATTGCCTACAAGGTGACTGTTATTGTATATTGTCTGTGTTCCTTTCTGGTCTATGCTGCTTTTAGGCTCTCTCTTTGCTTAGAGGACCCCTTTCAATATTTCTTTTAGGGTTGGTTTTGTGTTTGCAAATTCCTTTAGTTTATGTTTGTCCTGGGAGCTTTTTATCTCTCCTTCTATTTTCAATGACAGCCTAGCTGGATATAGTATTCTTGGCTGCATATTTTTCTCCTTTAGTGCTCTGAAGATATCATGCCAGTCCTTTCTGGCCTGCCAGGCCTCTGTAGATAGGTCTGTTGCCAAGCTAATGTTTCTACCATTATAGGTTACAGATCTCTTCTCCTGAGTTGCTTTCTAGATTTTCTCTTTGTCTCTGAGACTCGTAAGTTTCACTGTTAGATGTCGGAGTGTTGACCTATTTTTATTGATTTTGAGAGGGGTTCTCTGTGCCTCCTGGATTTTGATGCCTGTTTCCTTCCCCACATTAGGGAAGTTCTCTGCTATAATTTGCTCCAATATACCTTCTGCCCCTCTCTCTCTTTCTTCTTCTTCTGGGATCCCAATTATTCTAATGTTGTTTTGTCTTATCGTATCACTTATCTCTCGAATTCTGCCCTCATGATCCAGTAGTTGTTTATCTCTCTTTTCTTCAACTTCTTTATTTTCCATCATTTGGTCTTCTATATCGCTAATTCTCTCTTCTGCCTCATTTATCCTAGCAGTTAGTGCCCCCCTTTTTGATTGCACCTCATTAATAGCCTTTTTGATTTCGACTTGGTTAGATTTTAGTTCTTTTCTTTCTCCAGGAATGTTTTCTCTAATAACTTCCATGCTTTTTCCAAGCCCAGCTAATATCTTTAAAATCATGATTCTGAACTCTAGGTCCGACATCGTACTATTGTCCTTATTGAGTAGGTCCCTGGCAGACGGTACTACCTCTTGTTCTTTTTGCTGAGGTGATTTTTTTCATCTTGTCATTTTGTCTGGAGGAGAATAGATGAATGAAAGAACAAAATGCTAACAGGTCCACAACGTCCCCAGCAAATATACTCTAAACAAATCAGAAAAGACCTGAAACCAGGGGAAAAGAAAGGGAAAGAAAGAAAAAAGAAAGAGGGAAAAAAAAGAAAAAGAAAAAGATAAAAACAGAACAAAACAAAACAAACAGAATATGATCAAATATGATCAGGCTAGTGCATAGATCAGTGCCACACACTAGATTTTCGGTGTATTTTGGTCTGTTAGAAGAAAGTGCCTCCTAAAATTTTAAAGAAAGAAAGACTTATATATGTACAAAATAAGGGTTGATACAATGAAGGGATGGAATATGACTGTAAAGATGAAAATTATAAAAGATTTTATAAAAGGAATTGATAAGAAGTTGTTTGAAAAAAGAAAGAGGATTAAAAAAAAAGAAAAAAAAAGGGAGAGAATGTGATCAGGCAGGAGACTAGAACAAAGCCATACATTAGTGATTTAGGGTATATTTTGATCTGTTAGAAGAAACTGTACCTCAATATTTTAAAGAGAGAACAACTTATATATATATGCCCAAAAATAAGGTTAACTACTATGAAGGGATAAAATATGACTCTAAAGATGAAAAATAAAAAAATGTTTTTTTAAAAAAGGGATTGAGAAGATGTTGGTTGCAAAAGGGAAAAAGAAAAATTCAAAAAAAAAAACAGTTAAAAAAATTAACTTTGAAAGACTAATGAATCATGGTAAAAAAGCCATGAATTCTATGTGCAGTATTCCCCTAGCGCTGGAGTTCTCCCATTCTCATAGATCGGTAAACTTGGTCTTGGCTGGCTGTTCGTGCTGATCTTCTGGGGGAGGGGCCTGTTGCCGTGGTTCCCAAATGTCTTTGCCGGAGGCGGAATTGCCCCGCCCTTGCTGATCCAGGCTAAGCAATCTGCTCAGGTTTGCTCTCAGGAGCTTTTGTTCCCTGCAAGCTCTCGGTACAGCTTTGGAGGACCAGGGTGAAAATGGTGGCCTCCCAATCTCCACCTGGAGGAGCTGAGAACTCGGGGCCCCGCTCCTCAGTGCGCCCCCAGAGGAAAGCAGTCAATCACTCCCATCTCCCTGGTCTCCGGCCGCACTCCGTGCTCACCCGGCCTGTGACTGAGCATTTCTATCTCCGGCACCTGACCCCGTGTGGAGTCTCCAAACCCAGCAGATCCCTGTGGTGCGCTCCCGCGCTGCTCCTCCCTGGGGAGGAAGGGGAGTCTCCCTGGATCTGCCGCTTGTTGGGTCCCTGCTGGAGGAGCAGTGGCCCGACTGTGCCGAGGATCATGGCTTATGGCAACCCCGAGCTGCGAGCCCGCTCCTCGGCTCCGTCTCTGCAGCCAGCTTCCCCGCTCCGATCCCTGGGAGCTCTGGCGCACTCAGGCACCCCAGGTCTTTCTGTGACCCTGAGGGTCCTGAGACCACACTGTCCTGTGAGGGTTCCATCCGCCGCTTAGCCACTGGCGCGACGTCCCTCAGCGGAGCCGGCTTCTAAAAGTTCCGATTTTGTGCTCCGCGGCTCTAGCACTTGCCAGAAGCGGCCGATGGAGGCCCCCTCCCCCGCCGTCTATCCTCCCGAATATCACCTTGGATTCACTTCTCCGCATGTCCTACCTTCCAGTAAGTGGTCGCTTTTCTGTTCAGAGAGTTGTTGCTATTCTTCTCTTCCATCTCCTGTTGAGTTCGTAGGTGTTCAGAATGGTTTGATCCCTATTCAGCTGAATTCCTGGGACCAGACAAAATCCAGGTCTCCTACTCCTCCGCCATTTTGCTCCACCCCCCTGCTTTTCTTCTTTTACCTCCTATTTCTTTTTTGTATCTTTTGGAGAATTGTTCTCTTCTCCAGCTGCTCAAGATGCATCACACTTCTCCCCATACTGACCCTTTTCCTTTCAGAAATTGCAATTCTTAGTGGTTCCCACGACCACTCCAATGCCCGTGACTCAGGCACCCACGTCTCCTTCCCTGACCTCGTGCTTGGTTCAGCCCTAAAGGGCCTCTGTGTGGACATCAGAGAGGCAGCTTGGATCAATCTAAGACATGCAAGTCATATGACCACGAACCGGCTTACCTTGTCATATAAAGAACTGGTGAATGGCCCTGCCGTTGTCTGAAGTCAGGGAATCACTCTGGGGCCCCTTTTCTCCTTCACACCTCACATCTGCCTGGTAACCCCATCCTCCTCCTCCACTCCAGCCTCTCTCGCATTCTCTTCACCTGCCTCACGGCAGGCCTCTGTCGTCTTTGCTTGGACTGCAACAGGATGGCCAGCTGGCCCCTACTTCTGATCTTACATCACGCTGCCACAAGAAGGATCTTCCCAAAGAGTAAAAATGACCTCCCACCTAAAAAGTCTCAACAGCACAGTGTTATCCACAGGATAAAGTCCAAATTCCTTAGCACAGCCTATGAATCAATACTATGGCCTTGCCAGCCTTCCCCACTTCGATCACGCTCACCACGTGATACGGCTTTGAATGGGGTGCAGGGGCACAAGACATATTGCCTTTAACCCAGGCAGCGGGGCAGCACCAGGGATCCTTGGCCAGCACCTCTGACCATGGACAGCAGGCAGCCCCCTGCCGCAAGTGTGTTGCACAGCCATATTGACCTAATCTGTGCGTGTCATCATGGCGGAAAGTTGGCAAGTGCTGCTCTGGCCACATGGAGTCATCTGAGTCTGAAAGCACCCACCCCGGTTGCACACCTCCTCTGGGCATTGACCAGTGCAGTTCTCGCTGCCGGGAGAATGTGCTATCTACCTGCACAGTCTTTCCTTAACAGCCCCCCTCCTTTGGAGGGTGACCACACTAAACCCCCCACCAACTTCTAGCACCCTACCACGCATCTCTGAACTTATTTACTGATGCCTCTACTCCCTCCACTGAACTACAAAATCCCTGCAGGACAAGAACCACGTGTGATTCTATTTGGTATGCCAAACACACAGTCCAGCGCTCGACACATAGTCAATATTTAGTAAATATTTATTGGATTGATGTTGTTGTCTATGAAAAATATCTAAGTCTTCCTCAGAACTATATATAAAGAAAACTTTTCCAAAATTCCAAGGGAGTGTGAGAATGAGGATTATCTCTTTCTTACAACTTTGGACAAGTTACTTACTCTCTCTATACCTTGGCATCTTCAACTGTAAAATGGGGAAATATCTAGCTCTTAGGGTTGTGATGAGGTGCAACTAAGCTAATACATGTAAAGGGCTTATATATTAGCACAAAGCTGTCTTTTGTGCATATTGAATGCCATTTAATGGGTCAGTTATAATTTTGCAATGCAGTATCCCCCAGTGGCTAGCAAAATATTAAACATAGCATGAGCCCTTATTGGATAAATACACCATGAATCCAAAGGATAAATATAAATAAATTTTACTCCTAAAATAAGCAAGCTGGTTATTTTTAAAAGCTATCATTTGTCCCATAGGGAGCCAATTATCTCACTAATTGTTATAAGATGTAACACAGAATTGGCCAAGGGCAAGGTCTTCCCAATAACAAAAGCTATTTAGAGTATCAAACTATTTATGCAAATTTGAGTTCTAATGATATCCAGAAAACAACCAGCCTAAATATTTCACATGATATAAAAAAGTTACTTTAAAAGCTATTCTAAGAATCTTATTCTTAGAATAAAGGACTCATCAAGTCAGTCCTTTAAAAGCAAGTCATTGAAAAAGAAAAGGTGAGGTTGGATATTGTACTCAAATGTTTATCATATTACATATCTTCTTAGTCAATGTAGGATATGGGTCTTTGACAATAACTGCAAGATATAAAAGCTCAAATAGTTTATAAATTACATTAATACCTCCATATAAAATGTATAAAAACTAAAAATACTGGATATAATTGTAAAATTAATCATAAAGGTAGAACCACTATTTGTATAATGGACTACTAAAAAAATAATAATGATGTATTGATGTAGGTCCATCAATTGTAACAAATGTACAGGTTTGGTGGGGGATGTTGATAATGGGACATGTATGGGGCAGGGCAGGGAGTATTTGGGAAATCACTATACCTTCCACTCAGTTTTGCTGTGAATCTAAAAACTGCTCTAAAAAATAAAATCTATTAAAAAGAGAGAGAAAGAGAAAAGGAAGGAAGGAAGGAAGGAAGGAAGGAAAGAAAGAAAAAGAAAGAAAGAAAGAAAGAAAGAAAGAAAGAAAGAAAGAAAGAAAGAAAGAAAGAAAAAAAGAAAGAAAGAAAAGAGAAAGAAAGAAAGAAAGAAAGAAAGAAAGAAAGAAAGAAAGA
>NW_027397064.1:9538891-9558916 GCF_003265705.2 Callorhinus ursinus
AAGGAAGGAAGGAAGAAAGGAAGGAAGGAAGGAAGGAAGAAGGAAAGGAAAGGAAAAGAAAAGAAAGGAAAGGAAAGGACAGGAAAGGAAAGGAGTGAAAAGGAAAAGAAAAGAGTAACATAAAAATATAATTAAATAAATATACTCACTATTTCTGCTGTATGACCTCTAAAGGTATGGTAACATTTTCCCGTTTCTGCACTCCATAGCTTACAAGTCTTATCAAAGGACCCAGTAGCAATTTTGTCACTAAGATTTAAAAAAAAAAAAAAATGTGGATTTTGAAAACAAATTCAAGCACAGTGTATGATACACTGATTAAGACAAGAGATATTAATACATCAGTCTATCTACTCAGGAATTTACTTTGTTTTTAAAACAATAAGCACTCTGACATTTGTTTCAGTGGACAACAAATTTAAGGTCTAATTTTTCAATAGTATCAGTTTAAATGTTTAATTTTAAATATTTTACATTAAAGGTATAAATTTATGTTTGGGATTACAATAAATTTTTAAATTAGCACAATGAATATGGTACAAAATTCAGTTTGGAAAATTCTTATCAGTGCTCGCTTCGGCAGCACATATACTAAAATTGGAAAATTCTTATCAAATGGAAATGAATAATGTCTGAGCTGCAAGAACACAGAAAAATTCTATTAGTAGGTCTAGGATAATGTTGAATTTAAAAGAAGAATGAAAAGATATAAATCCAATTAACCATATGGCTAGATAAGGTTTTGGGAACTTAGTGTCTCCTTGGGAAAATAATGCCAATATTACTCTAATTGTAAGGTCCTTGAACAAGAGGGAGGTTCTAGAGAGGAAATATGGTAAAGACCAGTCCCTTTCAAACAAGAGGCTTCCAGTGTATACCGTAGAGCAGAGTTAGGGTCAACATCCAACAGATTAGAGTAGGTTGGCCTGTTTAACCTTTGACCATGGAACTGAAGCTTTTCCTTTACCGTTGACCCCTGTCTTTTACAGCAAGTCATCACAGTGTTCACCCAACTGGGTCATCAATTACAGTGCAAGTTCATTGTTCCAAAGTGCGAAAGGTCTTAAGATCCCAAATACATATCATAAAGCAAATTCCAAACTCCAAACCCTCTGGCCCCTTGTCTCTGCCAGAACAGCCCTCCTGAAACAGCACTTTCACTGAGACTTTCATCTCAACTCGGTCCTCCAGAACAGAGTTCAAACTATACAGAATGTTCTGACCTCGCCCTCTTCTGCTTCTCACCACGAGATGTCCACTAGAGAGCTGGGGGTGCTGGTGAGCCAGATGAAGTCCCACCTACCCTCCAAGCTACAGGGGGCCCTCAGCTAGGAGTCCTCCCCTTCCCTCTGTCCTCCATCTTCCACGCTTCTGCTTGAGCCCCATATCATCCTCAAAGTCTCTACCAGGAGAAATCACATGGATCTTTCTCCTTGCAGTAAACCATTGCTGTTTCGTTCTAGTCATCATAATACCTATATTTATTGAAACAGCTTGGCAAATGGAAAAAGTCAAAGTGAGCCATCAAGAAAAAAGACACACATTAAAATTTTTTTACTCAAATATGCAAGGCCAAGGCCTTTTCTTTGGCTAACTAGAGCTCGTTATTTGTCTTCCAGAAATCATATCCAACCTCTACCACTTCCAATTCTTTTCCTAAAAATGGAATGAGAACATAAACATACTTGCAGAACAATCTGAATACAAAGGTTTTCTAAATGTTTCAATGTGTTTTCTAAGTTTTACATTGATCTCATCTACAACTTCATTTAGTAGTAATTTTTTCGAAGATTTGCCTTATCTATGTTTTCACAAAAAAACAACAGCTTTATTTCCACACTCATATTGCATTAGTTTAAGCAATACTCAATTAAATTCCATAATTACAATTGAAAGCACAACCAACATAAGCAGGCTGATGGACAGACACAACTAACTCTTGGTAAGTTTATGCCTAACCAGTGGGACAAAGAAGCTGGGCATACCAGTGGCTGGCCCAGTGGCTGGCCCAGTTGCTGCAAGCATTCAGGGAGCAGAAGGAGAGCTAGAGAACTAGCTTAATCTGTTGAATCAGTTAACTAGAGGTTGGTTGAAAAATGCGATTATATTTTGTACTGTTAATGTAGCATGTTACTATACACATTTTTTCCTGCTAAAGACTGTAAATTAACTTCTAAACAAAGTAAACCATGTTATGTGGGTATGTCACAGTCTCCAGAAGCCATTGCTCTAAACATCAGTAGGAACTGCCTGTCAGAGAACCCCCAAGGGAAGGAACTCAGCTCTGCTTGGACTTGGACTCTCGCGCTCCTCTTTACTACTGTGTGATCCCGGGAAGGGTACTTGAACTTTATATACTTTATATGAGAACAGTAATACCTGTCCCAAAACTCCTTTAAGCACTGAGGAAGGCACTTAGAAGGCTTTCAAAGCACACATCAGGCACTTGACAAATTTTAGTTCTTTTTTTTTCCTTTCCTCCTCCAATAAAAGGCGGGAGAAAAGAATAAACAAAGTAATGGATTAATAAGGAATAAGAGAATGAGTGGATGTCTTCATACCCGTAAGGGTTGTTGAATGCTATGGCATAGACCACATTCCTGTGGCCCTCCAGGGTGTGAAGCTCCTCTCCAGATGCAGTGTCCCAGACTTTACATGTCCGATCATAGCTTCCTGTGATAAAGCTAACACAAGGAATATATATGAATCACAAAGTGACAATAGCAGTGTGTTAATAAAGACCTCATTTTTTTTTTTTACCCTCAAGATTGTGAGCCCATTTATCTTGCTTTTTACAATGGAAACTGTGGATGCAGAACAGTTAAGTTGGGAAAAATATCTAAATCCTTTGATTAGAAACTTTCAAATTTATCCCTAACCCAAAAAGGAGTCACTAAATAAAATAGAGTAATACTGCCAATAATCATTCTTATAATATAAATAGTTAATAATTAAAGCATTAAGCAGTAACATTTTCTGAAACTCTGACATATCTCGATAAACAGCATCATTCTTCCCATTGGTCAGACCATAAAATCTTAGCACCGCCCCCCCTCTTTCCCTCACACCTCACACACAATCTATTAGTAAATTCTGTTGGCTCAATCTCAAAGTACACCCCTAGGGTGGCCCCTTCTCATCAGCCTCCATCGCTTGCCTCAACAAATGAAACCATCTTCTATGAGTCTTGGCTCACACATGGTCCCTACAAGTCTATTTTCCACCCTGAAATTGGAGTCAATTTTTAACCTTCCTTAGATGGCTTCCTAGCAGTCTGGAGGAAGATCCAAACTTCTGCTCATGGCCCACGAGGCCAGCAGCACTGGCTGTCTCTGGGACTTCAACTTTGCCCCAAAGCACACCCTGTGCCGCCACATTGACCTCGTCGCTAGTCTCTGCAGAACTCGTTTTTGTTTTCCTGTATTACACGTGCTAGTTCCTCCACCCGCCTGGTTTACCGCCATTGTAAACCTGGAACATGACTGGCACGCTAGCCAGTGTTCAATGAATATTTGCTTCAGATTTGCAATCCTCTTACATGACTGTTCTACTACAGGAATAATTAGTATGTTGGCCTCTCAAATTTTAAAGTAAAATGATAGTAGCTTAGTTATTCCTTAACTATTCCATTAGGAAAGATACTTCCCCAACACAGAAAAAAAAATGCACAAAATTAGAAAGTCAGTCTCTATGTCAAGTGGGAATGATAAAAGTTGAGCACAAATCCTGACATTGAAACTCAAATAAACAAAAGGGTTGACAAGACAGGGTGTCTTTGATTCTTCTTTAGGCATTTCCTCTTAGCTTCTTCAGGGATGTAAATTGGTACAGTCGTGATGGAAGACAGGATGGTGGTTCCAAAAAAAATTAAAAATAGAACTACCATATGATCCAGCAATCTCACTTCTGGGTGCATATCCAAAAAATGAAATCAGAATCTCATAGAGATATCTGCACTCCCATGTTCTTTGCAGCATTGTTCACAGTAGCCAAGATATGGATACAACATAAATGTCCATCAAAGAATGAATGGAATATTATTCAGCCATGAGAAAGAAGGAAATGCTGCCATTTGCAACAACGTGAGTGAAACTGGAGGACATTATGCTAACTAAGTGAAATAATCCAGCCACAGAAAGACAAATATTGTCTGATCTCACTTACATGTGGAATCTAAAAAAAAAAAAAAAGAAAGTCAAATTCACAGAAGCAGAGAGTAGAACAGTAGTCACCAGGGACTGGGGAGTGGGAGAAATGGAGAGACGTTGGTCAAGGAGTATAACATTGCAGTTATGTAGGATGAGTAAGTCTAGAGACACAATGCAGAGGCACAGTGACTGTAGTTAATAATACTGGATTGAACACTGGAAATATGCTGAAAGAATACATTTCAAGTGCTTTCTTCACACGAAATGGTAACTGTGAGGACATAAAATGTTAATTAGCTCAACTGTAACATTTACTTTACTCTGTATTCCAATCATGTCACCGTAAATATATGTAAGTTTAATATTTTGAAAAAGAAATTTTTATTCCTTGGTTGTTAAAAATTAGAAATAAAGAATAGAAATGGAAATATAGAAATAAAGAGGTGGAGCACAGAGGATTCTCAGGGCAGAGAAACTGCTCTGTGTGATGTCTTAATAGTGGACCCCTGTCATTACACATTTGTCAACCCCTAGAATGTATGAAAGTAAGAGTGACCCCTAATGTAAACTACGAATTTTGAGTGATAATGAGGTATTTGTCAATGTAGGGCCATCAAAGAGGAAATCTGAGGGTGTGTGGGGATCAGGTGTACATGGCAAATCTCTGTACCTTCTGCTTAATTCTGCTATAAACCTAAAACCACTATAAAATATAAAGTCTAATAATAAATTTTTTTCATTTAAAAATTTTTAAATTTTAGGGGCACCTGGGTGGCTCAGTTGGTTAAGCACCTGCCTCTGGCTCAGGTAATTATCCTGGGGTCCTAGGACTGATCCCTGCATCAGGCTCCCCGCTCTGGGAAGAGTCTGCTCATCCCTCTTCTTCTGCCCCTCCCCACTCCTGCCCTGCTCGTGCTCTCTCTCTCTCGCTCACTCTCTCTCAAATAAATAAAATCTTTAAATAAATTAAAATTTTAAATTTTAAATAATAAATTTGAGAACCTTACCATGAGCCTGATTTATTAAGTGCAACATTAGTCAATGGCAGTATATGTGCTCTGAGAACCTTCAATGAAAGAAAACACAATTTGTTTTAAGCTGAAAAAAATTAAGTTTAACTCATTAATTTTAACTTCAAACTAATGAAGACATTCAAGTTTGTCTTAATTATAAATAAATGGACAATAGTCACTATCTGAACAAATGAAAAAAAAATACATTGTGCCTTCTACCATTAAGACCAATAAGACATTTGATAGTTACAAATAATTGCAAAAACATAATTAAATCTGTGTTTTCCATGAATTTGCTTTTAAGATAAATTACTGCTATTAAATAAGATATCAAATAGCACTAATTTATAATATTTTCTTTTAAGTACTGCACAAGGTTTTGTACATATGCATGAATAGTATATAGAGGAAATATACCAAACATGTTTTAAATATAGATTTTACAATTAGTTATTACTTTTGGAATCTTAAAGCTCCTCTAGAGTCAGGGTATATCTTATCTTTCTACATTATCAAACACATGGTGGATGCTAAATATTTATCGAACGAACATACATAAATTGGATAGTCTGTTTATAGATAGAGTGGCAAGGCTGGGACAGTCTCAGTTATTTCTACTGCAGGAGTATAATTATTAATAGGTTAGGCGATGTACAGAGCTCATATTTGAAGTTAAATAGTGCCACCTGCTGGAACAAAGAGATACCACAAGAATAATTGCTTCATTTTTCAATAATAATACATTGAAGGGATGACTACAAAAGACTGAATATCTTGTATCAGATAGAATATGTCAAGTATATAAATAACAATTACATTTTCTTATAATTTTATTTAAATCATAAAGAGAAAATCAGTGTAATATGGAGCCATACTAGAATAAACTACTAAATATTGTTAAATAATTAAGAAAAAATACAACTGTCCTGAATAAGTGACAATGTTTGTGATATTTTTACTTATAGCAAAAGCTATAGAGAAAAGTAGGTACATTTATACTGCATTAAAATTATCATATAAGTTATGTCAATAAATAATTTACTGAAATATAGTTTAGTTCACCTGGAAGCAGAAAATATTAAATATTGATATACCATGAACTACAACTTTTTAATATTACTCCAACTGAAAAGAATTTTAAGTTTTCAATAACTTAAAACTACCTTAATGGTCATCCCTTAAATTTAACATTGTAAAGAACAGCCAAACTTACTACAAATCTCTCTAACTCCTCAAGAAATAAATGTTAGAATTTTATTCAGTCAATAAACAGATACTTGTTGAGACTTAGTCTCAGCAAATATATGTGAGGCACAGAGGTAAAGAGAAAATATAATCTGTATTTTGTCTCAGATTGATAGGAAACAACTAATTCACTGAAGTTCTAGGTTTTTTTTTAATACATGCATTACCTTAAAAAGATAAAATTTGTGGTTACTGTGCTGTCTGAGTTTATCTTGTAATCTCTGTATTAAAAGCTTTACTTGATCTGATCGTGAAGCTGTGATTAGAGGCTCTGCTTTCTGTATCTCTTCTACTAAGGCATTGACATCAGTGCTGAAATTCACAAAAAAAAAGTTACTTTTTTCTATGCCAAAATTTGCATACACATGCAATGCACGAAGAATTGTATTGCGTTACGAAGGATATCTATAAAATGTCAAAACGCCATCAGCTTTACTAAGAGATTTCTGGGGAAAAATACAAATCAATAAAGAAATCGAGCCTGCATGAAAGTGGCTCGGGTTCTTCCGAATGCACCGTCATAAACCGAGACGTCTCCCGTGGAAGGTGTTCAAGGATTCTGATTTCCTCACCTGAGAAGGCCAAGTGCATACTAGTTCTGAACATGAGCTCTTCATTTTCTTCCTGTTGCTTTTTTCTCTTTAATGAACATATACAGAATGTTCCTGGTACCACTATACTTTGAATCTTATATACGCTCTCTTGTTTAATCCTGTAACAACCCACCAATTTAATGCTTTTATCATAATTACTTCAGAGATGAAGAAACTGAGGTTTGAAAAGGCTAAGTTTTAAAAATTCAGTACCTAACCAAAAATGGACATTCAAAGAATGATGATGATTAGTATTTCATATGGACTATAACATCATTCCCCCCCCCAAAAAAAAGCTGCTCTGAAAAGTACAGAGTCAAGGTTTCCCCCAATACTCAAATAATCTATAGCAATGCTGATCAATTTTGCTAGTCCAGAATAATTGTTCAAGAAAAAGAATAATGTCTATAAGCCACAAAGCAGCCAAAATAGATCATTTCGCAAAACACATCACAAACATGTATCAAAGATGCACTGCCCATCCCCTCCCTCAAGAATAGACTCATGGCCCCGCTGGGATGGGGGGTGGGGTTGCCTAGGCAGCTGACAGCCTCCAGCAGCAGCTCCTTAAGGATCCACCTCAGCATCAGATCCCCGAGCCACAGGCAGGCCCTCCTCCAGTAGCCCTCAGCCCAGGCCTGAACAAGTGCACAGTGCAAGATCCTGGCCATTTCTGCCCCCAGAGGAACTCTCACCAGCGAGCTTTATGGAGAGCTCCCTGTGGGCTGGCAGAGACTTGTCACATCTGCATCATCATGGTCAATGGCTCTTCATGCTGAACTCTGCTTCGCTTCCTGTCACAGATGTCACTTCTCAATAACCTGTCTCCCACCTACCTCTCCTATCTCTGTCTCAACAGCTGCTTCCCAGAATTGCAAACTCTGATAAGCATGCCTCTCCTCTTCTAAATAAACAGTTCCTGAGCTCCAGTCCTTATAAGGCACTGAGCTAGAAGTCTATTCATCCCACTAACATTTACCCTACTGTTGCTTAGGTCCTGGGAGGGTAAAAGATACAGTCCCAGCTCTCAAGAAATACAATCTATCGGAATAGGAATGAATATCTAGAACAGAAATGAACCAGAGACAGTTTATAATGATGACTTTGATAAATTCCAAGAGAGTCAGTTGTCAAAGGACTTACAGTTTCCTAAGAATTAAGAAGATGATAATGCCTCTTGGAAAGGTTTCCAGCCACTGTTATAAATCAAAACAGATTTCCCAGCAAGATCTAAATTCACCAGATACTTAGTCTGTACATCCCAACCCTGTGGTATTCTAATTGCCCGTTTCCAATACAGTAACTCCAGTATGTCTCATATCATGCAAATGTTTTTATATGCAGAATTCTTCCAGATTCTTGAGCAGAACCAAAAGTAACATCCATACTTTTTTTTACTTGACATTTATATACCACATAGCATGACTACAGCATCCTAAGGATCTACACTTCTTAAGATCTAGCTGGAAGTTATTCTCTCATATAAACATTAATCTGTGTCACTCATATGATGTTCTGTCTGGTACAGGTTGTTTCTCAAACTAGACAACACAGTCACTGAGGTAGGGATCAAGATTCTTTATAGCCTCTCATTGACTCTAAACTAGAGCTTTGCATGTAGAAGGTGCAAATAACATCATTATGGACTCAGTAAATGAATGTCTGACAAAGGAACTTTCTACCCGCTGGCATAATCAGTAATACGTGCCCGTTAAAAAAATAACCGAAATCTTGACTTGATCTTAGACCTTGTCTTACCTGAAAATAGATAAAACAATGACTTGTTGTAGATGAAATTCAATGCCATTATCTTTGCCACCATTTATTCTTTGATTAAAAAATAAACGATTGAGTACCTTCTGTGTGGTCACTTGGAACAAGAAGAGGACTCAACGTAAACCATCACCATCCAAGCCACACCTTGTCCTCACCCTCAGACAAGTTCCAGAGCCCTCGAGTGACCGCAGCTCTGAGGAGCCATGAGGCAGCTGGGCCTCATTTTAAAATTAGAGAGCAGCTCATTTACTATTTAACTACGGTTATGTGAGATGTCCCTTTGTTCCCCTCCCCGATAATCATGACAAAGGAGAAGGACAGTTACCATGGAAAATCACTTATTTCACTGGATCAACAACTCTGAAACACGTCTCGTGGAATTTTTGTCCTATTTAAAATTTTCTCCCACTCAAAATATCTTTACCTTATCTGAACATGGGCTTCTGCAGGATAATCACTAATCTGATTCTGTCTCTCGAAGTGGAGTTTTGCCTAGGATTTCTTTCTGGTTTGTTTGTTTTTGTTTTTGTTTTGTTTTTTGAGTTTTGCATAGGATTCCCTACAGGGAATGAATTCTGGGCAGTATGATCTCACAAGAGGATTTCTTAACTCTGCCCCATGACAATTAATGAGGAGGATGGAATGCAATCAGCCCTGTGTGATGTTTATCTACCAGGAAAGTAACAGGCTTAGCAGTATGCTTAAAATTCCAGTAACCAGTATTCCTCAAAAATGTTAAGATCATCAAAAAGAAGGGATGTCTGAGAGACCATCTTCACCACGAGGACCCTGAGGAGACTGGATAATGAAATGTAGTGTGGTATCTTGGAAGAGAAAAAGATAATTAGGCAAAAAAAAAAAAAAAATTGAATAAGATATGGTCTTTAGTTAGTAAGAATTTATCAGTACCTGTTCACTAATTAGGACCAATGTACCACACAAATCTACGATATTAATAATGGGGGATGCAGGGCATGGGGTAGAGGAGAGCTCCTATCTTCACAACTTTCTAAAACTATTCTAAACTAAAAGATTAAAAACAACAACAACAATAACTGGTCTATTTAGGACAAAAAACAAAACAAAACACGGCAGACTGATGATACTTTTCCCATCTCCCCCTCACCCAGCAAGATGCTCAAGCAGAACTCGCTGAAGCAAGCCGGAAATAATACAGCACAGGACACTGTTTTAGCAAAGTATTGTCTGAGTTCATGCAGCTCATCCACACATCACCCTGTGTCAGCGTCTTCCAATAGAAAATCTGGATACGAAACCCAGGTTGCATTGAGTAGCTATTTTACCTGGAACTGAGGTTGAGCAAATCTATGGATTTGGTTTTCAACTCTCCACTCTTTTCATATTCCAACATAATTCCTATAAAAATAAGCAAACATGTTATAAAACACTTAGGATGACAACCAATGTCAAAAGCTAATCTACTTTGCCATAATTTTTTTCATTTGTTTTTTAATTTTTTTAATTTCTCGGCATAAAATATACACAGTGATGTCTGATTCTAAAACAAGACTGTGTGACCTCACTTTTCCCTAGTCCTTCCTCTAAATACAGGTACATATCCTTGAAATTATTCAACAGGCAATGCTAAAATAATTGAAGGTTGGGTAGAGAGTAAACTGGCTAGAGTTCTCAGGACTTGAGCAATGATAGTGTGGTGAGTTCCCTGGGTTTTCTTTTTACCTCCCATATACCCCTAAACTGGAAACCAGAGTGACTTGCAGCCTGGAATCACCAAAAAGCATAGACAACAAAAACCAAGCAACAGCAAAACTCGCTTTCTGTGGCCAAAGGACCAGGCAAAGAGAAGTCAGATAAAGAACTAATGGGGAGCCCGAAGCCCTGCTCCACAACTGGGGCTCCTTAGGCAGTCTGATCCCCCAGTGGAAGGAAGCCCTGGGCTGTCCCAGTCCCCCTGCAAAATTGGGCCCCAGCAGTAATCTGATCTGCCTGCAGCAGCCTAGCAACAAGGACCCAGGCCTCCTCAAGACCCTCAGCTAGGGCCCCAGGGGGCCATCTAATCTGTCTACAGCAGCCACAGGGAAGTCCTAGGATCACTCAGTCCCCATTCCACAACCAAGCCATTGGTGGGCAGCCTCATCCACAGGCAAAAGGGGCAGCAATGAAGTCCTGGGATATCCAGACCCCACTCCACAACCAGGCACCAAAGCAGTGTCTTCCTGCCTTTCAACGAGTGGTGTCACCAGGCCTAGAGTCTTGTCCCCCATGTTCCCCTCCCCCCAGAAGGTCACTCAGTGAGAGCAGGCATACTGGGAAGTACCTTCCACTTTGTAGGTGGCACCAGCTGGAACTGAGCAGGAGACTTAGCAGCATCAGAAAAACGAAGCAGACCAGAATAACATTGCAAGGGCTCATGAAACTAAGCTACCATTGGAACTAAAGCCCACAAAGTAGGCCAGAACCTCCATGCTAAATCTAAACATGGTGACAGGCCTGTCAAAGTCGATTCAGATAGGATCAAGAGTCTCCAAACATAAGAACCAAAATGTCCAGGATACAATAAACAGGAAAAGACAATCAATAGATCAAAATACCCAGTATACAATAAAAAAATCAACCATCACACCAAGAACCAGAGAAAGACAATCAACAAGCACAGATATGGAGGTGAATCAGATGCTGGAATTATGTGACAAGGATTTTAAAAAGAGATGTCAAAATACTTTAGCAACCATTCACAAATTCACTTGAAACAAATGAAAAAATAAAAAAAATCTCAGAAAAGTAAAAGTTTTTTAAACAAACTAAAAGGGAATTATAGAACTGGAAAGTTCAATGGGCAAAATGAAAAACTTGTTGAGTAGGCTCAGTAGAAGAATGGAGATGACAAAGGATAGAATGAGTGAACTTGGAGACAATTCAATAGAATATATTCATTCTGAAAAACAGAGAGATAATTTACTGGGGGGGGCGGAAAAAAACACTGAACAGAGCCTCTTACCCACTTTATTGTACTACTTCTATAAATATGGGCCAGTGGATCTCAAAAGTTTTGGCCTTAAGACCACTTTACACTCTTTAAATTATTGAGGACACCAAAGAGTTTTTGTTTTTGTAATATTTTCCATATTAAAATTGAGAAATTTTTAAATTATTTATTAAATTTTAAAATAATAATAAAGTCATAGCATGCTAATGTAAATAACATATTTTATAGAAATAACTAAGAAGAGTAGCATCATTTTAACACTTTTGCAAATTTCTTTAATATCTGGCTTAATGAAAGACAGCTAGATTCTCATCTCTGCTTCTGCATTCAAACTGTTCCTACACAGTGTTTCAGATGAAGTATATGGAAAAAAATCTGGTCATGCACAGATATGTAGTTGGAAAATGAGAAATTATTTTAATTGCATTTCCAAGTAATCAGGGATAATCTTCTTTAATACTATATTAAAGCTTAACAAGTGGTGGGGCGCCTGGGTGGCTCAGTCATTGAGCATCTGCCTCCGGCTCGGGTCATGATCCCAGGGTCCTGGGGTCGAGCCCCACGTTGGGCTCCCCGCTCAGAGGGAGGCCTGCTTCTCCCTCTCCCACTCCCCCTGCTTGTGTTCCCTCTCTTGCTGTGTCTCTGTAGATAGATAGATAGATAGATAGATAGATAGATAGATAGATAGATAAATAAATAAATCTTTAAAAAAAGATAATAAATAATATAAAAAATAAGATAAATAAAATCTTTTTAAAAAAGCTTAACAAGTGGTAATTCATAAAGATTGTTTGCAGTATAGAGTCTGAAACCACATCAGTTAACTCTTCATACTCTGTTACATTGAAATCCATTGGTCTATCTCTCACTCAAAGGATCTTTTATTCATGTATGGTTTATACATCATACACCAGACATCTGAAAATTATTCGTTTACTGAGTTATGCACACCTTCTAAATGTTGGCATATATCATCATACAATATCCCCCCAAAAAATCACATTTGTTAACATCACTACCAATATCTATCATCAGAAAACTCTTTCAGTGTCAGTAAGCTGCCCAGCTCATGACAGTAGATACAAGTTTTCTGAAATTCTAATTTTTGCTTGAAAGCTCAAATTTTATCACTGGCAAGAAATGCTGACAGTTTGGCTTGAAAGTTCCAGGCTCACTTTGCTCGTTTCCAAACAAAATGTCTTCCAAATGTCCAAGTCTGAAAGCCACATTTGTTTTTCAGTCTTTCTAGTAAAACAGGTGTTTCATGAAGAAAATGGCTGGTTCATCTCTCAGTTCACATGACCGCACAAGTGTTTTCCTCAAAACAACTATCAAACATCACTGTGCAGCAGAAGGGCTTAATGAGAACTTTCTACTGCATCAGCCAGAAGGCAAGTACTCTCAGGTCAGTATTTGACTACATTAGTAAGTTTTACTGCTTCATCAAGGGCATTCCTAAGTGAAACTGAGGGGGTTTCTTCCTATCACCAATTTGTGTCAGTGAGAAATACAATGACCGCTATGAAAGTTTGTTGCTACCGCCTGATGTGGAGTAAGTTTCCAGAGATTTCACTTCCCAGGACTTTTGTTCCCAGTAGTGCAAATGTCAACACCATGAAAAATCCAAATGGTATCTGCTATTATGGAAAGAGATGTGGCCTTGAGGCCCCACTGAAAGGACATAAGAGCCCCTAAGGGTCCTCCTACAATTTGAGAATAGCTGCCCTAACTTCATAAATTTGATATAACAGATGGGATTCCAGAAGGCTTTTAGATCAAGAGAAAATAAGAAATTCCATCCAAAACACTGTATTTACCTTCCAAAGCACTGAACCGTTGAGATAGAATGTGGCTGAGTTGAAAAGGCATGCACGCGGCATCAAACAGATCCAGGTTTGAGTTGAGCTCAAGTCCTAACTTATTTCATGTTACAGGAATCTCTTTATATCTCAGTCTTCTCGTTTACAGATAATACCTTCATTTTGCTCGTTGAAATAATATGTAAATAAAGCACCTGGCATCTAGAAACTCGTTAAGTAGTTCTTACTATCTAATGAGGAATCAAATATTGCCTTGTGACACATAGTCACCTTGTATTACATAAATTGCCTCTATGCCTTCTCTCCCCAGTGAGATTTTAACAGCTTTGAAACCATATGCTTCTTTGTACTCCCAGGAAGACCCTCCTGGGAATGAGTCATGATGATTTATTCACAGTAAGCCCATGATTTAGCCAACTTCAAGTACAAACAACACTGTCAAATGGATTTACACCTTCCCCTCTCTGGCCTTCATTTCTCCCTCAGTGGTGCCTGCCCCTCCCCGTTGTCTTTATGATCTTTCTGTTTTCTGTCCTCCCCACATCGGACTCACTAGGCTATGCACTCCTGGGCCTGTCTTCTCTTTATCCCTAGTGTCCACCATGAAATTTGGTGCGCAGGAACTGTTCAAGCAGCACTTGTTGAATACAAGCTAACTGACAGATGACTGGATGAGTGTCCCCAGATTGCTTAATGCAATTGACAGTCCTTATCTTTATGGCACATGGACTTTCAAAGATAATCAACACCATGACCAACTCCCTCCTTCTTCAAATACGATTCTCCATCGATTTTTATGAAATCTCTCTGTCTTTTTTCTCTACTTTGTTACTTTTCATTCTCCTTTACTGATTCCTCCTCTTAGACCTGACCTTTAAATACTGATTTAGGGTAGGGTTCGGGTCTAGGAGCTCTCTCTTTACATTTTTTTTCTCTGTATAAATTCACCCGTACCCATGGCTTTGATTACCATCAGTATGCCAACAATTACCAGCTGTAATCTCCCATCTAGACCTCTGAGTTCCAGACGTGTGGATATCTCGCCTGTACCCCAAACAAGTCCAGGATCTTCCCCCTCAATCCTGCTTCTCCTACAGAGCTTGTTTCCCAGTGTCAGACATCACCACTCACTGAACTGCACAGCTACAGTCTTGGGAGGAATTCACCTCAACACAGTCGCACTGCACGGATTTGGCACAACCTAAGCAGGTAAACCCAAGCAGCTGTTGTGTAACGAAGTGTAACATTTTAGAACTGAAAAATCATTCCATATGCTTTTAATGACCAGAACACCAGGACACAGCAGGCAAACAACCGTAACTAAAAGGCTAGTTCGGGATAGTTTTATTTTGTTTCTTTTCCCCAAGAAGTGATCTTTTCATATCAAAGACTTGAAATCAGACTCCAGTCTAAGAAGCAAACTTACAAAGAAAAAAGAAAGGATCAGTGGAGAGCCAACCATTGTAAATACTGTTATTTCCTTAGAGTAAAAATCGGCTTCTTGTTCCACATTAACATTTTCAATAAAATATGGATGTTGTAACATTGTAAAAATCTTCTCAAAAACCTATTTATATGCCGCGTGTTCTAGAAAGGATTTAAGCGGGTTTAGAAAAAATAAATAGAATACAAAAAGCTAAGATCAGAAGTAGATAAGAATTAGATACATTGACAAGGGAAGAGTCAAGTAAAGGAAAGATCACATCTATAATTGCACTGAACACCTAAATACAAAATTAACAGGAAATGTGCAAGGTCTAGCTGTACTATTGAACAAAAAGGAAAATTGTGATAAATGGAGACACACATTTCTAGATGGGAAAATGTAATATTATAAACATGTCAAATCAACCTATGAATTAAAGTAATTATAATGACTTTATTTTTTGGAATTTGAAAATTCACCATATATTACAACGAACTGTAAAACAATAAAGTGTAATTCTGAAACAAAATTAGATCAGTATAATAGAATCACCTATATATGGGAGTTTAAAAATAAACTGAAGGTAATATTTTAAATTAATGGGGAAAGAATAAATTATGCAATACATAACAATGTAATAATCAGTTGGATTTTGGAAAAATTCATAAAACTGGACTGCTACCACACAATGTACAAAAATATATTCTAGGTTGATTAGAGATTTTAATATTAAAAACAAAATATAGAACAGTCAAAATAATAGAACATATTTACATCTTAGTGTAAGTAATCGGCTTTTTAAGCATGATGTGAAACTCAACACCTAAAAAAGAAAAAAAAATGATGCATTTGTCTGAAATAAGTTTGAAGCTTCCACACAGGAGAAGATTCCACAAAGTTAAAGACAAATGACAACCAGCAAAAAAAAAAAAAAAAAAAAAAAAAAAAAATCAAAAATAAAAAGAAAAAAGAAAACAATAAAAAAAAAAAAAAAAAAAATCAACTATAAATACAAAGCTTAAAGAACTTAATATAAAGAAGTCTAAAAAATGATTTTTAAAAAGAAAATGGATAAAAGGCAAGAACGGTCAGTTTGCAAACAGAGCGGGACAATGGTCAATAACCAGACTGAAATAAAATGTTCCCAACTCCATTAAAAAGAAATACAAAATACAACAAGAGATATAATCTTTACTCATCAGAATAGCAAAAATGGCAAAGACTGATACTACTAAATATTAGCTCGGTTGAGGAAATGGGCATTCTCACTATTGGTAGATATGTCAGGCGGCTCCCTTCAAAGAGCCATCACACCCTCAGGGCGTTGAGCATGAGCTTAGCTATCTCTTCATGTATTTTTCAGAATTTTGTTAAAAGTAAATACTACTCTATGATAGAAAAAAAAGTAAGAGAAAAATTAGAACATGGAGAAAAAGGAAGAAAAATGATAGAGATTAACATTATTAGCATATAAACTCCTGAAGATCAAGATCAAGATCCCCATAAGGTTATTTGAAAACCCAAATATCATGCAAAGTTTCTATCAGCTTAAGGCATCACTATAATTAAGGCCTGCTTCTTTCCTGTTCTGTAATTTTAAGTATTTTGCATCATGTATGAGTACTCAATATGCACTGTCTATTCTTGAGGGAAGTAGGTATTCAATATAGTTGAGGAAACAAATGATGTAAACAATGAGTAAATAATATAATCTTAATCTGTAACTCAGAGAAAGGTTGGAAAGAATTAGCACTTGACAGCCCACACACCATAATTTAACATCCTAAGGAAATGCACTAAATAATTTTGGCAAATTCACAAAATACTGCATTCTTTTTTTCACTACTATCTTGTTTCTTATAAAATAAAAAATGTTAAAAGTCTTTAAAGTTGACTACAAAAAATTAGTTGGGTTACTATACAAATGGATCTAGAAAACAAAGTGCAAAATCTGAAACCTGTGCCTTGGACTGTTCCACCGTTACAAAACATCAAGGTCAAATGCTCACCCTTCCCATGACCACTGAGCTGCAGTATGAGCCACAGGCTGGGTCATGCACAGTGAAGAATACAAGAAGAAAATAGACAAAGATGCTCCCAGGAGTACATTTTTTTTTTCAGGGATTGTTTCCCATAGTATCTTAATGTTCTCCATCTGCCCCTGGTTGTGAATTTTTGTGCATTAGGCATGATTCCCAAAAACACTTAAGAAAGAAGCTGCCCCCCAAAAAATTCTGCAATGTACTATATATAAGGCTAAGATTCAAAAGATGTGAGTGTTCCTCACTCCGATCACATTCAACCAACAGAGACCTTTAAAGTGCTCAGGATATTAACTAGTCTAATTAATGTTTATTATCACCTTCTCGTGGCCCAAAAAACTAGGGGCCTACACACAAGAAGTAAAAGACAAAGACAGTCATGCCTGAGTCAGTTGAAAAGCACGTATGCAACACCCACTCTTCACGAAGTGAAGAGCTTATGAATTAATGAATGAGATAAAAAGAGAATGCCCATGCCTGATTAGCCATATTACTGCTATGTACCTTTAGGAGGGAGAGGGACAATTCCATGGATGCCAACAATGGAATGCTCCTGACCTATATGTTACTCAAAAGAAAGTAGGAGGACTGAAATCTGTGGATTAAGAGATTAAACAAAATTGCAGAAGGGATAAAGGTAACACAAGAATGATTCAGTGGTGAGTGATTTTTTTCCTACTTGATAATGTTATTTCAACACCCACCTGCTATTCAGTAGTACCGTGGAAACTTGTATATAATGTGTGGCTCACCAAAGACTGGAATTCAGAAATTAAGTGTCTAACATGCTAAGTGATATGACTTCATTATAAGATAATCATTAATGCAATAGTTGCAAGTGTAAGTCTAAAGCCTTATTGAATGTGAGATTGCTGTTGAAACCCTGGGCTTTCAGAGCTGGAGCGAATCTTACCGATCATCTGTCTGACCTATTCCTCTTTCAGGAGGAGCTCGAGGCATTCTACTCAACACACATCATCTCATTAAACTCATTCATTTATTCAACAGATAAGTGAGTGCCTCTTTATTGACCACTCTCTAACTACTCTAAGTGCTAGACATGCGGTAGTAAACAAAACAGACAAAGTCCAGGACCTCATGAAGCTTTTATTCTAAGTCGGGGTGACTAAGCAAAATAAGTAAGTAAAATTGTGGTACGCTGAACTAAGGCAATGCTAGGAAAAAAAAACAAAGCAGCGGAGGATGCTATGAAATATCTTGAGAAGAAGTTGGAAATTGTAGAGATTCTAGAAAGGGAGGCTTCAATTTACTCACTTTACTTACTTTTAAGGACAGAGCCAAAAATACGTGAGCATGCTGGCTATGCAGATGCCCAGGGAAGATTATTCCAAGCAAAAAGAGTAGCAAGTGCAGAGACCCTGAGTCGGGGCATGCCCAGCCCATCCACTGAACACCAAGAAGAGTAGTGTTGCTGGAGGGGAAGCAGGGTGAAGTCAGAGGCAAAAGCAGGGAAGATCCTGTAGGGCCTTGGAGATTAAGGCCTTGGAGATCATGGCCCTTTTATTTTAAGTAAAATGCAAAGCCATTGGAGAGCTCAAGCATAACAGTGACATGATCAGATTTATGTTCTAGCAGTCATCCTGCTGCTGTGATGAAAATATACAGAAGTGGGGCAAGGGTGGAAGCTTTAGCAATAGAAAGCATGGTAGCCATTGCTGTGGGGTAAAACTGCTGAATCCTGTATATATTTTAAAGGGGAGCTGGCAGGATTTGTTACTGGACCAAATGGGGAGTATGCAAGATGGGAGAAAAGGATGAGTCCAAGGTTTTGGCTCAGGCAGATAGAGGAATGGAGCTGCCATTGAGTGAGTGGAGAGAGACCATAGGACGCCCGGTATGAGATGCACATTGCACATGCAAATGAACAACCGGGCAGGCCATGAGGTAGGTTCTCAGGACTACTCCCTCAGGTTATTAAACCTGGAGAATAGATGAGATCACCTAATCGATGAGTATAGATAGAGAAGTCCACGGACAGAGCTCCAACATTAAGATCAGAAGGAAGAGAAGCCAACAAGATGGATGAAGAAGGAGTGACAATAAAGCAGGATTAAAAACCAGTGTGTCCTGGGAGCTAAGGGGCAAAGTAGTCAAATGCATCAAATGTTGCTGCCAGGTCAGGAAAGGAAGGACAGAGAGGCGGCCAGTGGGCTGAGTGATGTTGGAGGTCATTGAGGATCTTGAAGAGGGCAGTTTCCAGCGGGGCCATGAGGGTGAGAACAGGATAGGAGTGAGTCCAAGACAGAAGAGAGAAGAGAAATGGGGACACTGTTCTTCCAAGGAGGTTTGCTCTGAAGGGAAAGAGATAAATGCAAAAGTAGCTGCAAAGGGTCAGTAGATGGGCAAGAGGGTGTTATTTTCACCATGTGACTTGATGATCAAAACGCATCAAAACGCCTCGATGGATAGAAACAAATTGACCAAGTTACAAAATTTGTACACGGTGAAAGCCAGTTATTATGACCCCAGAGCTCATCTTCCTAACCTACACTCCACAGCAAAGGGATGAATGAAAGCAAGCCATTCACATATCAGTCGATGGCAACCAGCACCAGCCTACACCAAGCACAGCCAAAGTAAAGTTGTAAATGCTTCCAGAGAACAAGCTATTTACAATTTCCTACGTGCTACCTCTCACATCTAGAGCCTTTTCATGTTATTTTAACTGTAATTCTAAGAGGGAGAAAATGAGTTATAATTTTACTACAAATGTTCTCTTCACATTGGTGAGAGCGGCTGCCAGGCTTACCCTTGCAAGGAAGCCCAAACTTCTCATCTGGCAAGGATATTTGGTATCTACTGCTTTGTGGCGAGTTTTGCAGACTTTGGGGTGCCTGGGTGGCTCAGTCATTAAGCGTCTGCCTTCGGCTCAGGTCATGATCCCAGGGTCCTGGGATCGAGCCCCACATCGGGCTCCCTCTCCACAGGAAGTCTGCTTCTCCCTCTCCGCACCCCCTGCTTGTGTTCCCTCTC
>NW_027397064.1:9559316-9658328 GCF_003265705.2 Callorhinus ursinus
ATTTTTATTTATTTTTAAAAGATTTTTAAAATTTATTTGAGAGACAGGACACAAGCAGGGTGAGCGGAAAGCAGAGGGAGAGGAAGAAGCAAGGCTCCCTGCTGAGCAGGGAGCGCCTCGAGGGGCTCCATCCCAGGACCCTGGGATCATGACCTGAGCCCAAGGCAGACACTTAACCCACTGAGCCACCCAGGCGCCCCTACTCTTATTTTTTAAAGTGAGTTCTGAATTGGAACCAAGAGTTCTGCCTTTATTTCTGTACCTAATGAGCTGGGTGACCAGTGGGCTTCACTCATTCTTCAAAGGTGACCAAGTCCTCACCTATGAAACAAGACAACTAGACAAGTTTGTCCCACTCTAAAAACTATAGCGTTCTGTCGGTGTATTTTGAAATTCCTTAACTCACTGGAATCAAGGACTGTGACCTTCAAGCTGAAAGCCCCGGGGCACAGAGCGCCTGGTGGCCCTCAAAAAACGTGTGGGTCAACTGATGTGTGTGGTCTGGAATGCGGACACTCAATTAATATACTTCGTTGCATATGCATTTTCCGTTTCATACTCAACACATCTGACGTGATCATTCTGCTATGTTTAAAATAAAAAGCAATGTGCTCCTTGTCAGTGTCGTCCCTTCCGGAAACCAATCTCTTGGGACATCACTGATCACCGCCTCTCCCTCCCCATCTGCCACATTCCTAACTAGCCAGAAAAGCATTATAAACTCAGCAACCTCAACGTTTAAAGAACGCCTTTAAAAAATCACTGTGAATGTTTCGAGCAACAGTGTCCAGCAACCAAAGGAGCGGGGAGGAGTGAGGGGCCCCTGTTGGGACTCGCCCGGCTATCTGCCCCCCACATGGATCACCCACTAGGGGACACCCCCCCCCCGGGCCTCTCGAGTCCCCGCACGCCCCGCCGCCGCGGAGCCTCCCAAAGCCAGAGCCCAGGACCCCACGCCAGGACGGAGGAGGCCCGGCCGGTACCTGGCGGGTAATACCGGAGCAGGAGGCTCTTAAGCTTCATTTTCTCCTTCCCGGGCCCCCGGCCAACGCTCTTCGTAGCCGTGGAAACGGCCAAACAGCTGCGGGGCTTCGGCGCGCATGCGCGAGCTTCCAGGGCGCGGAGCTGGGCGTGCAGGCTTCCGGGGTGCGGTCTGCGGCGCGGGCGACCCCGGGAAGGTTGGGGGGCGTCGGCCCGGCGAGGCGCGGCCAGGGAACACGCCCCGCCCCTGCCGGCGCCTACACCTGCCTGCTTGTTCGCAGGGGCGGACGGGGGCTCCAGGGCGCGTCGCCGAAGAGAGCGTTGCCACCCTCGCTCCTTCTGCACCGTCGGTGCCTGGGCCGGGCAGGGACGGGGTGGCGGGGGCCTCGCGTCCCCAGTCAGGGTGACCTCACAAGGGGCGAGGCGCGGCCGGGGAGGGCGAGGTGCGGGCCGCTCCCACTGTGGCCCATTGAGTTCCCAGGGAGGAGAGACGGGAGAAAAATCCCCTCCGGGTCACCATTCCCTGCCTCTCCTCCAGCCCTGTCCCTGTCCCCACAAGAGAATTAGAACCACAACGTAAGAGGCTACATTTCCTGACGCTGTGCGGTACGCTGCGCTTGGCGCCTTATACACCTGTAGCTGTAGAGACCAACAGAGGTTCGAGATGTGCACCTTTTCTTCCCGCCCCCTCTCACGGATGGGACAACCCAGAATCAGAAAAAGTGAGACAACCCTCCTCTCCCCAGCTAGCGAGCCGCGGAGGCGGGATGGGAAGGCAGGTGTGTCAGAAGCCTGTCACCTGGAGCCCACACGGTACTGTCCACCCAGGGTTTAAGGCTTTCCGGACATTTTTGTGGCCTGTTCTGTTTCTTGCCAGAATCGGTTCTTTGCCTGCCAAGTCCAGTTCCCGTGAGGAAGACGGGCCGGCCGGGAAGAATCAGTGGGGCCAGACTGTCCATTTCCTTTAAGGACTTTGGCCTAAATTCCAAAGTCGGAATTTCCCCAAAGGTAAGCGCTTCCTCTGTGGTCTTCACAACTGTGGGCCACGTCCACTCATCGCTTCCATGCCCCTGTACCTAAAAGTTTTCCTTGAGTTCTTACAATTCCTCCAAATTGACTCACTTATTTTACCTCACGTTTTTAAATGCAAACTTGAAAGGAAATTATTGTTAATCCTGTAAATTAGAATTTTACCCAATTTTTGATGAGGAGCAGCAGGTAACTGTAAAAATAAACATGATTTTTAAAATGCTATTGAATGAACCTACACTATTGCCTACCAGAGACTATGAACCAAAGGCCTTCCCTTTCTTACCAAAAAAAAAAAAAGTAGGAAAAATCAACTATTTGAAATTTTCAAGACAGCCTAGCACCCAACTGAGCCTTTCTACTTCATGTACACAGAAGTTTGGAGAAATCACTGAAATGGGAGACCCTCTGCTATGGTGTGAAACAATTAAGCCTAATACAAATGGGAAGACATAAAAATCATAGCTTCCCACGCTTGGGAAACAGAAAAACAGACAAAATCTAAGATTCCTTCTAGCTCAAAGTCTCCCCTAATCATTAAGACTCTGGAAGAGGTTTAAGTGGGGAAGGGCAAAGAGGTCATCTATAGAAACAAGGACGTCTTGGGGCTCCTGAGTGGCTCAGTCAGCTAAGTGTTGGACTCTTGGTTTCCCCTCAGGTCATGATCTCCGGGTCATGCATGATCTCGGGGTCATGGGATCGAGCCCCGCCTTGGGCTCCTGCTCATCGTGAAGTAGGCTTGATATTCTCTCCCTCTCCTTCTGCCCCTCCCTCAGCTCTCTCTCTCTCTCTCTCTCTCTCAAATAAAATAAATAAAATCTTAAAAAAAAGAAAGAAGGAAGTCTTTAGTAGATTTTGTTCACCCATTTACTGTTTATGCTTGTGACATTTTAAATGAGGCCTTTGAAAGAATAGTAACTTTACAATGGAGAAAACCAGTAGACACCGTTTAACCACTGGGATCAAAGTTTACATCCCCAATGTAGGGACAAACTGACATTCATACACCTCCTAATACAATCCAATGACAAGAACACAGCAATTCTCTGGAATTCCTGCCTGCAAAGCATTACCTGTCTCTAATCATGAGGAAACATGAGGACAACCCAAATTAAAGAAGTTGTACAAAATAACTGTCAAGGTCAAGAAAAAAAAACAACAATGAAAACTGCTTCAGATTAAAGGACACTAAAGACATAGAACAATTAAATGCACTGAGTGATCCTGGGTCCTGAACCAGGAAGAAAATAAGCTGTAAAGGACATGATTGGGACAATTGGGTGAGACATTGTGGTTCAGATTATATTGATATTATATCAATATTAAGTTTCCTGATTTTGATCATTGCACTGTAGTTATATAAGACAATGTCCTTGTTCTTAGAAAAAAAAAACACTGACTTATTTAGAGATAAAGGGGTATTTTATCTGCAATCAACTCTCAAATGGTTTTGAAAATTTTTGTTTATGTGTAGGTGTGTGTGTGTGCACACGTGCATGTGTGTGTTTGATATGTGGATGAATAAGAAACAATAAAGCCACTGAGAAAAAAAAAATGTTGAATCCAGCTAAGCAAAGGGCTCCTTTTGAGAAGTTCCTTGTCCTATTCTTGCAACTTCTCCAAAAGTTTGAAATTACTGCAAAATAAAAAGTGGCCTTTGTTTTCCACAGAACAAGCCAGGCTTCAGAATCTTCCAGGATATAGATAACCACCACAGAACCATCTGGTTCCACGTTTGTTAAGAGAGCTCCAAGTTCAAGTTCACTCCCTGCTTCACCCCTAATTTCACCTACACCTTCCTCTAGTTATGAGACCAAGAGCCTCCACCACTGTTACCTATCTATCCTCCACCACTCCCTCCATTTCCAGGAGTTCCTGAACTTCCTAAGTGGCTCTTGTCTTTCTGTTCCAGGTAAAGGATTTCTCCTACTCCCTTGAACCAAACTTTAACAGGTTGTCCTTTCGCTTATTAAAAAAAGAATTCCAGCTCTGCAGCTTTTGACATCCTTCCCTTGGCTCAAAGAGTTTAAGCCAAGTTCTCCCACATAAGTTAGAGAACTGCCTCACCATCTCCATGTCACATCCAGAGCCCTCTTTACAGACTCTGGGGCACAGGTCCTTGGTGTAGAAGTCCCATCTTCCCACAGCCCATGCCCACCAGGGGTCAGCAGCCCTCACCTCTGTCTTAACTTGAGAGTCATTTATCCAGATGTGGAAGCACCCTGACTGTCCCAACGTTCTCTCACCGTTTCTCCCTAACACCTAGATACTCTTTGCTGATAGGATTCCTAGTATACTGACTTGACAGCCCAGAATCCTGTCACAGGTACCCAATGTAAGTCCCCCCACCCCCCTTTTTGGGAGGCAGTAGGCTTGTATGCAAATGAAGTGGTGATCCAAAGAGAAGCAAGTAAAGTTCATGAGTGTGGGCAGATTTCTCTTTTGGCCTTGGCTTACATTGAGGTGAAAGCTATGCTCATTTACTCATTCCTGGAAGGTGCTGCGTGACTCTCTCAACCTGAGTAAATGTCTATTTCGTGCTAACTTACCCCCAGTGCAGAGCCATTAGCCATAAATGATGTACAGAAATCTACAAAAACAAAACTCCTACATTGCCCAGGTGATGGGTGCTCATCTCAGTGTCTGGCAGACTTGGTATGACTTCCTCACAGGACTACTTTAGAGACCTTTCTAAAAGTTGTATCATACTTTTTCATTAATTCCTGCCATTCTGTGTTGATTTGACCATTGACCCACTAGAGGAATAATCGGCATTCATAATGGATTTGTATATATAAAAGTAACATTTGACTCTGGGTTTCTTCCTGCTGACACCTGCCTTGAACAACCAGAAACTCAAAAAAAAAAAAGAATTAGTAGCATTAACTTTACTCCCCAAACTAATTCTGTCTGGTGGATTGAAGCCATACTGGGTTTCCATTCTCAGTGTGTCCCTGGACCAGCAGCATCAGTCTCACCTGGGAACTTGCTAGAAATGTAAATTCTTGCCCCACCCTACTGCCTACAGAATCAGAAATGCTGGTAGCAAATACCCAACAATCCATGTTTGAACAAGTTTTCTGGTGATTCTGGTGAACAATAAAGTTGAAAACCACTCAGTATATATGGTATAATATGTTACAATGGCTTGGCCAAGACTGAGTGAAGGTGGGCACTCTCCCCCTACCATCAGGCCTTTTATGTATTCTGAAGTCTTCCCTGATCATCAGGGACAGTAAGCTGCTCGCTCAGTCATATCCGAGGATGTGAAGAGAACCCAGAAACAGTGTGGGAAGAAACTGGAATTCTCTACATAATTGGGTTTTGGAGTCTCCAATGTGCTGAGGGACACCAGTGGATACCAGAGTGTGAAGGAAGGCTGGGGGTGGAGGAATGTCTACAAGTGGGAGAGGGAAAGAAGGAGGGAAAGAAGGACCGAGGGAGGGAGCCAGGAGTCAGCCTGGAGGATCTGGCTCAGCACTGAGGTGAGACCAATGGGCAGGAATGCGGTTCCAGCAGGACATGGTGGTTCCCATTTGACCCAGTTCCTCCTGGAAAGAGCCATGGCATCAATGGGAGACTATAATCACTAGTTTGGGGGGCACCCATTGAAAGCAGTACATAGAAAAGAGAGGTACCGTTGCCTCCTGGAAAGCAGGTACAGAGAATGAGATCTGAATGTTCAGAGACCGGCAGGAGAGGTCAGCTGTGCCTCCCAGGTCATGGGATCCCAGTACAGCAACCCCAGAGGAGCCGCATCCGGGCTTTTGAAACTTCTTCCCATTTCTGCCTCCGCATCACTGAAGGACTTGTGGAGTACCTGATCTCATCTGGGACCAGAAAACCAGTGGCGCCAGGGGCCACTAATTGATTTACTAAGTATATATAGAGGGCCTACCAGTGCTAGGCATGTTTCAGGTACAAGGGATCTAATTCTGAAAACAGTAATTTGGGGGAAGTCATTCCTAGAAAGGATCAAATTTCAGGTGGGTTTGAAACGATTGTGTTTATGGAGTGGGGGGCATGTCCCTAAGTAGGAGGACTGCATTTATGATCAATGAGGGACTGCTCCTGGGGCAAGCAGGCCACATGAACAGGGCTGGTCCACAGTAGCTTCTGCCACTAAGAGCAGCATGCCTGACCTGAGACCTCGCTCTGCCACGTACCAGACATGTGCTCTTAGGCAAGATCCCTAACCCCTAAGGCTTCAGTTTCCTCATCAGAAAGATAAGAATGATCCCAGCATCAAGTTAATGGGGTTGTTATCTCTAAGTCTGGCTTGTTCAGAAACACTCTGTAAGTATCAAGGTTGGTGATGACAGTGATAAGCATTTATTTTCCTAAGGTTGTTTGTTTGAAATTGGGGAAGGGTGTGTGCATATGGCTCCCATTCAAATTGATAATCTAGATCAACAATTACTCTGATAACCCCATACAGGTAATTTGGAGTCCTTTGTATGATACCTAACAGTAGATACACTTTTCTAGTTATGTTTGTATTAATATAATTAGTATAAATATTGAAACGAGTTTGCATTCCTTAAGACATAACTACTTTATCTGTAGATCCAAATAGACTTGTCTTCTTAAACAAATGGCCTGTGAGGACTTAGAAGGGGGAAGAGGGTTCTAGATCTTAACAACTCTAGAGATTGTCCAGAGAGGAATAAAGGTGTGTAAGGACTTGAGAATGTTCGAACAAGGGGAGTTGCCATGGGCATCACACCACCTTCTGTGCCTGGCACACAGTGGGTCCTCCATTAGTGTTTGATGCTCAAGAATTTGGAGGATCCATTTGGAAGAGGAAGTAACTGATTATGTGCAGGTAGAAGGCAGGGTTGAGAGAGCCGGATCCCCAGAGACAGATTTCAGCTCAATGCAAAGAACTTTGTCCCCGTGTGTCCAGTAATGGGCTAGGCTGTCTCAAAAAGTACTGAGGATTTCCCAGCACGGGAAGTGTTTTAGCTGAAGCAGTTTCACCAGCTGCCAGGATGACTGCAGAACACAGTATTAATTGGATGAAAGCCAAAACTAGATAAGAGGTCTGATTTCCCTTTTGATGTTGTAGTTCCTTGATTTTATACTGCCTGTGTGTTTTCCCAAGACAGTAGGTGCGGGCAGGTGAATGACGGTGGACTGGGAGTTGGAAGTTCCAATCCTGGCCTTGCCATCAGTTACCTTTGAGCAAGTCACTTGTCCTCACCTGGGGTCCCTCATCTGCAAATCATCTTTCATTCCGTTCAGCTCCAGGATAACCTGGCCAACTTATTCAGGCTCTGGGCTTCCATTCTGTCATTCCTTCCACCTGATAGGCCTCCCACTTCATCAGCTCTAAAGTCGTACCAGACTCTAATTACCTTTGCCACATGCTCAGTTCAACTGTACGGTGTGGCTGTGGGTTTCACATCAGGACTAAGGCGATTCCTGCCTCAGGTCCCCATTCACAAGACTGTACCTGGCCACTTTCCAGCAAATTCAGATGAATCCAGGGATTCCTGTGGAAGCCATTTCATGTATAAAACCTCATTGCATTCAGAACTGTTGTTTTCTTTGCCCTCCTCAAAGAGAGTTTATTCTGAACTCCCCATAGCCACTTATCATCATGGCTTGTGGAGAAAGGCCCAGAATTCTCAGTCATGGTTACCATGGGTCCTGCCCTCCTACTTTGCAAACCGCCCCCTACTTGCCAGGGTTGCTTCCTGCCCCCCTCGCTGCAGCCAGGTGCTGAGATGTGACTATGTCTTGCTCTGGATTGCAGCTGGACAGTCTATGCATCACATATGCATTTTCTCCTCTAGGCCAGCAGACCCTGGAAGGCTCTCTACCTTGCATGTCCCAGTCATGGATCCTGAAAATTTTCAAATATCTAGACAGGCCAATGAGAAACAAGAGGGCTCTCTCTAACCCACATTGGGCTGCCATTTCTACCCAATTTCCACCCATTGCAGTAATGAAGGAAAGTTTCTTTGCAAGGCTTGTCGGACTCTAGTATTATCTCACAGAAGGGTGGTATCATTCTTCTTCTTCCTGAACCTCAAAACGCCAAAGGAGTTCTCTGTCAGCCTTCCACATCTTATAACAAACCATCTCCGTCTTTCCTCTGTCTACCCAGATGAAAGGGTCCACTTCCTAAATATGCCGGTGAAGGGAGTTGGTTTCAAGTCAGTGCGCTGGTACCCTCTGCCCGCCAGACTCGTGAATCACCCAAGGGCAGACAATGCCCAGCAAGCGCTTCATACACGGCCACCACTAGCACAATCCATGCCCTTGCGCAGATTATGAAAAGGTATCTCCTCTGGGTTGGAGAACCACAAATGATGCCCCTTCCCCACCCTAGGGCTCCAGGGCCAGGCTTAATGGGGGCACTCCCAGAGCCCGCTGACCCAGGCTGGGCATGGGCCAGGTTTCTCTGCACTCTTCCTCCATGGTGGGGCTTGGGGTGCTGCAGAGACTGCCCGCAGTCCTCCGTTCACGCCCAAGGGAGTGTGGATCCTTACAACGCTGCTCACACAAAAGCTTTGACCCACCTAAACTTCCCGGTGTGGCTCATACTCTACAGAAGTGCATTTGCCTGCAAGTTGCTTTTGGTTGCAAAAGAAGTGGGGAGTGCGCGCGGGGTGGGGGCGGGGGGGGCACGGAGATAGTGTAATGTGATTAGATTAGACTTGCCAAAGAGTCAACCTTTTTTTTTTTAAGATTTTATTTATTTATTTATTTGAGAGAGAGAGAGAGAGAGAGAGAAAGCACAAGCAGGGGGAGCAGCAGAGGGAGAGAGAAAAAAGCAGACTCCCCACGGAGCAGGGAGCCGGATGCAGGGCTCGATCCCAGGACTCTGGGATCATGACCTTAGCGGAAGGAAGACACTTAACCAACTGAGCCACCCAGGCACCCAACAGTCAAAGTTTTGATGTTGTTGACGACTGTGTCCCTTTTAGGGAGGCATCCTGGCCTAGAAAGGATGAAAACTGAGTTAAAGGAGTTTGAAGTTGAATGCCGGCTCTGACGCTTAGAGCAGGGTCACTTTTAGAGCCTCTAGCTTCCTTCACTTACAGTGGAGATAATGTTAGTATCTCTCGCCTGGGGTTCTTGTGCAGATTAATGATGAAAATATAAGAGGGGCACTTATTGCCCTTTAAATCTTTAGGCACCTAAAATTGTTTTTCCTTAAATATTATCATCCTGCAGTTATGTGCTTCTACAACTGAATTATCTAACTCTACAATGCATACATGCACAATATATCTAACCAGGTATTCAAAGTCTCACTTTGAGGGATTTTTACAAACCACTTATGGTTATTTAGCTGCGCGTTGGCAGTAGGGGGCAGCAGTGTAGGTAGGTTTCTTATGAGCCATAATGACACCTGTTGCCTTTCAAAGTCCAGAGCCCATGTTGTTGGGCAACGGAGTACATACACACTCTTGCAGAGTACACTCCTTTCTTTTGCCTTCCAGAAACCTGTCTTTGAAGGCCATTCCCTGGGTATGCCAAAACGGTACACAAGACTGATTCTTGTTTATCTTTTTGTAATTTTGGATTTATTTGTTGAGATTTTGTCATTTAAATGTGTGTTTCTCTTTGCATTGAAAGAATGTTCAATATTGGTGAGCTAGAGTTGTTGTTTTCTATTTGCGTTTCACTTTACTTATGGGTTAGCGTTGTATTCTTAGCCACAATTTAATATATTTAAGAGAAACAAAAAATCAGTTATTGAATATGTGATAAGACAATGATCGTGCTACGTGACAGAGCTGTAAGAAATCAAAACATGTGGTTTGCACAGCCCTGCTAATGACACACAAATATGCTAGCTCTGATAACAGTAATAATTAATTAACATTGACTGAGCGCTTACTTTGCGGCAGACATTGGGTTAAGTGTATTAGACAAATTATGACCTGATTCAGTCTTTACAAAACCTCTAGGAGGTGAGGACCATTGTCCCCATTTTACAGATGAGAAACTGAGACTCTGAGAGGATAAGGTAGATCAAGCCTCCTTCTCTGGGGGTACAGCCGTTTTATTTTTTTTAAAGTTGTATGTATTTATTTTAGGGCGGGGGAGTTGGGGAGGAGGGGCAGAGCGGGGAGAGAGAGAGTTTTAAACAGATTCCCCACTGATCAGGCCTTGATCTCACGACTCTGAGATCACGACCTGAGCCAAAATCAAGAGTGGGGCTCAATCGACTGCACCACCCAGGCGCCCCCTGTGTATAGCCATTTTAAATATTTATCTTATTTAACCAACTTTTTTGCTTGTCTTTTTACTCTACATGTTTTATGTAAAAAGAAAACTACAGTTCCATTTCCTCCTGCCTTTCCTTCAAAGAATGTAGCACCTTCCCCACGAAGGAAGAACTACTTCCCTGAGATTGAGTCTGTGCGGACTCAAGAGCCGCAGTCCCTGCGGGACTGTGATGTCTGACACACTCTGAGATGGCCACAGTGTGGCTCTCTGTCAACCAGGATTGTGACTACGCTCCGTGCATGGTTGCTAACAGGTGGTATTTCAAAATGGAAAAGAGAAAAAATCAAACCGCCCTCACTACGTCTTATTTGCCATGGGAATATATACAAAAATACATTCAACAATAAAGAATTTGAGACCCATGATTCTATAGCCATTGCTGTTGTCATTCTTTCCTTCGGGGCTTAAATCCCCTGGACTGTCCGACATCTCAGAGTGGCAATATTTGTGAGTAATGACTGGAAGGTGTAGCAGAGCCAACCTCCCTGCTCTACCATAAGTGGGGGGGGGTCCAAACTTCTTCTCCCTCCCTTCTCTTTCTGTGACCCCATCAGCACTCCCTTCTCTTTCAAAGCTTCTTTGGCTTTCTCCTGCCTTTCTGATCTATTTCGCTCTCTCTTATTTCAGTCCCACATTGCTGTCTTCAACTGGACCTATGTTAACAGCATCCTTCTCCCACACCAGCTCCTCTTCAGACACTTGAAAGACTTCCCTTCCTCTTCTTCCTCATGTTGAATCAGCCAATAAGGCTTTTTACTTCCCAGACTCTTACATGGCTTCTTTGGCAGCCCTGGCAGGAAAAGGCTCACTCAGCTCTGTTTCATGCCCCCGGTGGATGGCCTCGTGCCTGCTGGAGGCTGCAGATCGCCTCTGAGCCCAAGCCGGCTTCCACGGGGGCCTGACTTCCACCAAACAGGTGGCGCCTGGGCCATCGGGGAGCAGATCAGCATCCTTGATGTGCTGCAGCTGCCAAGCTCAGTCACTCGGTCATGGAAGCAGCAGTTTTTCTGCGGCTTCAGCAGAGTTTTCCACATTGGGTCTCTGGCTTCGTGGATGTTGGAAAGCAGAGTGCGGGCCATCCAGCATGCCCCACAGTACTGTGTCCTCCACGGCCACCCGCTCTATGCTGGTGTCCCAATTCCCTGCTTTCTGACCGTGGCGGAGCTGGCCACACACTTGCTTCACCAGCTCTGCGGTGTTGTTTTGATCGCCCTGCCTGAAGTCTCCGCTCAAAATCTGTCCTTCTAGCCCTCCAGTGACTTGGAAAACTTCTTATTCCCCGTTTTAATGATTTGTGTTCAAAATAAAGTCCTGCCTGATCATTAATTGGTAAGAAAAGTGACTGGAGACAACACACCGTCAAAGATAGGCATCTGGAACTGGATGTCCGACCTGGTTGGGGCAGTAGCCACTGCAGGATGAAATATTGGGAGTCCATAGCATCCCCCCGGCCCACGAGATCATGCTGGTTCGCTAGGTAATGACACCACGCTGTTAAGATGGGGCGAGCAAGCAGTAGCAGGATACCCTGCCATGACCCATCGATGCAAGTGGTTCAAAGATAAATTCTGTTAAACGCAAGGATCTGTCACCTTACAGATGTTTGTGGGAGACCAGTATTCTCAAGGTTGTTGGGATATAAGCTTCAAAGAGAAAAATAAGATGTTGCACCCTGCCCCCCACCCAGTTACAAGGCAAAAAGCCTGGTGGGAATATTAGGACACTTCGAGTTGAAAGTCTCAGCTCATTTACTGAGTAACTTCAAGGCTGCTGACTTGGAGCAAGACTGAGCAAAGGAGGGCTCTCAATTCCTCCGGGTAGCACTGGAAATAGCGCCGCCTCTTGGTGCTTAAGTATCAAAGCATGTTCAGGACGATGAATAGAGCCTACGGAGAGCCTTGAAGGAAAAATCACTGGGTTTCAAAGCAAACCATGTCCTCTTCTTTAAGTACATCTTCTTTAGAAAAATAGTGCTTGGCTTGCTATGGAGCCCTAGCAGAGACTAAACCCCTGACCAAAAAACCAGTTGGCCTTGTACATGGAGGTGCCCATCCTGAACTGGATGTTGTCAGTCTCATCAAGCTATAAAATCAGGTGGAACCAGCAGCACACTATCAACAAGGGGAGTACACTTATGGAATCCAGTGGGAGCAGATCCTGAAGGAATAAATCAGTTGCATGAACAAAGTTTATGCCCCTAGAGTGTCTATCCTCCTACACCGACATCTTTCCTTCTGCCCACACCTCTGGCCATGTAAGGAGCCCACCAGTCAGCTGAGGAAGGCAAAAATTTAAACATCATTTAAATGCGGCTTCATAAGTTAGAAGTGGACAGCTGCAAAGTCACAGTCCCACTTAGAAGTAACTCACAAGGACAGTGGAGAATGAAAAACCATGCTCGGGACAGAACTTGAAACAGCGCATCTGAAAGTCCACTTTGCATGGAATGGGAAGGAGGGTCTGGTGTGTGAGCAGCTGCTATAACTTGGAAAAAGGTTCAGGGACTTGGAAAGAAAAAGTTGGAATTTGGTGACAAGGAAGTCTAGAGAAGAGGAGGGTGGAGGAGAGAGGCATCTCAGAATGGGACCAGAATGTGAGAGTATTTGTTATGTCCATGTGAGTGCTTACCAAAGACACAGCCCACCCCCAGAGCAAAGGTTCTTGATGATCAAGAAAAGAAAGTAAACCCACTCTGGAGCTGCCAGTGAGTCTCCTGCCCACCGACCCCACGTTTTGTTTCATGGGCGGTGAGTGAAGTGCCTGTAGAGGCAGGGATGAAGGTAAGGGATGAAGACAGGATTTCTTCTCACCACTGGGCTTGCCTGCCCACTGCCCCTGTTGGGTGTCCAAATCATCCACAGCGGCAACCAGCCTTGAATCCCATTCTTGTACCACACCCCGAGGACCAGGCTGACACCATCCGAAGTTTGAATATAGTGAAACTTCTTGTCACAGAGGGGACAGGAAATTGCCCTCAGTGGAAAAGACCCTTAGGCTGCATAAGCATTCTTCTCTGCTTCCCATGCTCCTTCCTGCAACACAATCTGCCTTACACATTGCTCCACCACAGAATTCACAGGCTGAAATCCGAATGCCTAACGTGATGGTATCAGGACAGGAGACCTTTGGGAGGTGATTAGGTCATGAGGGTGGGAGCCTTCATGAATAAGATTAACGCACTTACAAAAAGAGGCATTACAAAAAGAGGAAGCTCCCCGACCCCTTTCCCCATGTGAGGACACAGCAATAGGTCCTCTGTGACCTGAAAGAGGGCCCTCATCTGACTTATGCTGGTGCTCTGATCTCGGACTTCCAGCCTCCAGAAATAAATAAATAAGAGAAATAAATGAGAAAGAAATTTTTACTGTGTATAAGCTGCCCAGTTGTAGTATTTTGTTATAGTAGCCTGAACAGGCTAAGAAATCATCATGATATCTAACAGTGTTGCTTCTGAGCAAAAAATCATGTCCATGCACAAGAATTGAGGCAGTCAAAGCGTTCCCTGCTCTTACCACAACCTTGCCACCTGGCAGCAACTGGCCCGTGGACACTCAGTTCTAGCACCAGGTGGAAAGCAACACTTGGTTTGATTAGGGTGTGTTGTTCCTGATATGGTTATTTGCTTTGAGTCAACAACCATACTGGGTGCTGATTCTCTCATAGTCAGAATGTGTTATTCTGAGATCCAAAGGATGGAAATGAGAGTAGAATCTCCTAACATCCCATCTAATAATTCACTTATAAAAATTCACTTATCATCTTTGTAACTCTTATTCGACTGGTTTAGAAGTCTGAGATCCCAAGGGCAAGATTATTCCACCATTGGACAAAACTATATTCCCATGACCACGAACTGCCCCTTTTGGGTTCCTTGTGTCCCTGGATAAACAGGTCAAAGAAAAACAGGGTCACCACAATGACTAAGGGGATCAGACTGGTTATCAAGGGGAAATGGAGTTCCTGTTAAACTAGGTAAATAATGGGAGAATATTCTGAAAACCAAGCAATCCTGTGGAAAGGCTCTATATCATGCATTGTCAAGTGGCAAATGTCAATGGATGACCATGAGAACCCACATAAAAGGACCTCCCAAAGTTTCATGCCCTTCAAGAATGAAGTTTCAGTTACTGCCTGAATAAAGAACCCTAACCTGCTGAGAGGCTGGTGGAGGCAAAGGGAGCCCAGAACTGGCAGTGGAGTTCAGAAGATTGAAATAACAAATAATGAATAAAGTCAGACGGTCGGTTGCAGAAATGAACACTGCGGAAGGTAAGGTGCTCCTGCTCTCCATGCTGTATAGAAGCTTCCCCCTCCTGGGGCTGCTGGGTGGCTCAGTTGGTTAAGTGTCTGCTTTCGGCTCAGGTCATGATCCCAGAGTCCTGGGATCGAGCCCCGCATTGGGCTCCCTGCTCGACAGGAAGCCTGTTTCTCCCTCTGCCCCTGCTTGTGTTCCTTCTCTTGCTGTCTCGCTCTCTGTCAAATAAATAAATAAAAATCTTTAAAATAAAAATTAAAAAAAAAAAAGAAGAAGCAGCTTCCTCCTCCCTCCCCTTTCCGTCTGTTTTACACAGGGCTTGGTTATGATTTTGCCAGTAGGTTACAGTAAAACAACCGAGGCTGAGATTGAACTGAAATGGGAAAGACACTCACGCAGAGACGATTGCTGACGCTGGGTAACATTGGACGTCTCCATTTTGGGGAATGGTATCATGACAATAATGAGGGCATTTTTTGTTGCTGTTGTTGTGGTTTGAAAGTTTACGTGTGGGAAGAAGGGTATCTGTGGGTGTTGAGTAGCCAAAGGTGTGGTCGGCAAGCATTGGCTATGGGTTCCTTCTAGTCCATTCCATCCTTGGGTTGGATCAGGCCTTACTGCAAGCTGGAGGCTGTTCTAGAAACCAAGACTGCGTCTCCCAGACATCCTTCTAGCACAGATTTTCCATATGATCTCGCCACCCTAGCCCTCCCTCAGGAAGACTAGGGGAAGGGGTGTTTAAACCCTGACGTAGGCTATGTTCTCAGCTGCAATGGAAAGGTGCGAGGTGTTAGAGTCAGAGGACTGGGAGCTTGAATCCCTGCTCGACTCCCCAAACCTGACCTTCCCAGAGCTGAATCTCAGCATCCTGTGTATATAATGATAACCCCTCCCTGGAAGGATTATCATGAGAAGTGAGATCATGAGTGTAAACCACCTAATACAGTACCTGGCACACATCACCAACTATGGTTCCTCATCCCTTAACAACTGACAGATCTGTTTGGCAGTTTGGCAACTGGTCATATCTTTTCCAGAAATATAATGAGTAAAAAAAAATGTACAACATTGTAGGAACGGTAAGCAAAGAATTCATGATATTATCTAATAGGGCATGGAGCCAGGGGAAATATCACACCAATCTGATTTCTTTTTAGAGGTAGAAAGTTATCTGGGCAAAAGCCCCCTTTAGAATGCAGGGTTAATATCCCATTAAAACTTCTGGACTACATCACGGCTTCAGCAGAGATGTTCGTTAAGTAGTTTACAGATGGTAGAACTGTGTTCTTGTGTGGCCCCCTGCTTCCTCTACCATCTTGATTTATTTCCCTCTTGGAGCAGAAAGTGCTATTTAATACGTGGCAATTGTCGAGAGTAATATTTTTTTAGTCCTTTCCAAGTGAAAGTTCCTAAAATACGTTGTTACGTGCTCTCCGCTTTCTTGTTAAAGCAGAACTATTTGAAATGCTTGTTCTCAGAATTCACTCACAATGTTAACCTCCAGAAGTGAAAAGAATAAAAATTCAAGCTGCGTTTCTTCACAGTGGAAACCACCACTTTTGAAACAATGAAGTGAAGTTAGCTTTCTGGGCTGGTTGTCCTGCCAATGTTATTGTTCTAGAAATGTGGGTACCTGATAAACCAGAGCAGAACAAGAAAGCTATTCATTGTTGAGTAACAAAACATACAATATGTGATATACTGATGGTATAACCTGCTTAGTACTTCCCATACCAAAGGGGGAGAAAAGTTCACCTTTAAGAACTGGCTTACAGGAGAGAAGAAATCTATTTTCTCTTTTATTTAAATACTTCTATTCTTCTAACTCAACCAAAAAGACAAAAATGATGAGCAGATATTTCGATATATGCCTACATAAATATAGTACTTAGATATTGTTTAGTACAGGTACTAATTTCACCCGTTTATTAGTGGGTGATAGGAAGGAGGTAAAAGGGAAGAACAGGCGATAAAAGAGAGAGAAAAGTCACAGAAACAGAGGGTTAATGACAAGGAAAGAGGAGGCATTAAAAATAGACAAAGAGGGAGGGAAATATATTGGGCATATGAGAAAGGGGAGAAAAAGAAGGAAAGGGAGAGAGAGAGGTTGGCTCTCAAATATAAAAGGAAACATCATGCTAAGTAATCTGAATCCAAAGTCTAGGTCCCAGGAACAAGTGATCATGAGTATAGGCATGAAGCTGTCCATTTCTCTTTCCTCCCTCCTTGACAAGTCTGTGGGTCCACCACCATGTCCCTCATGCCTAGCCTGAGGACAGTAAACCCTTGTTCACTAATTGAATGAGGGTCAGGAATCGCCCCAGAAGGTCACTTGCAAAGACTTTGAAAGGTACCCCTGTCCCCAGGCATGGTTCAGCCTATCTTGGTCCTTTCCAGGAATAAAGAATTCACTTCTCAAAGCAGAGAGTGTTCTAATGGGATAAACCCTCAGTCTGTATCCACCCGCAGTCCAGCCCTGGAAACCAGACTTGCAGGGTCTAATCAATCTTCTACAAGACAGCACACTGCCGCTGGGTCTCTGTGCCCTTCAAGGTCACCTTGAATCCCTGCTGTTCCTCCCACCCTCTTCTCATCTCCTTTTCCAAGTACAGCTCATTCTCTGCATGTGGTGTGAACAACACAAAGGAAAGGGGCTGCTACCTCCCTCATTCTAGATCCCGAGTCTAATGCTGTACCTTCAATTCAAATGATTTTCTTTGGGCAGCCACGTGGAAATAGGAACAGTTCACCATGGAAGAGCAGTCTAGTTCGCCTGCCTTATACTACATAACAGTTTCCTTCCCCTTCTGCGGGTACAAAGCTCAGGGAAATTATTCAAACAGGGTAAGGGCATTTGTCTTTGCCTCAGCTTCAGCTGCCTTCATGCACCAATTCTCTTTCCCACCAGGGATGCTCTGGAGCATTCTTTTCCTTCCTTGCCTGCCCTTCACAAGGGTCCGCCTGGACTCATGCTAATTGCCAAGGTGTTACAAGCTTTTACAATAGCTGCCCTCTTTAACCATCTTCCCCCCAACCATTTCCCTGCTGAGCTTCCTCCTCCTTCAGAGCATTCTGGGGAAGAGGGCAAGTGCAGAGCCACACTGCCTCATGATTTAGCTGAATGAATCCAGGCAACTGAATTAACCCTTATTCTCCCTCTTGTAAAACAAGGAAAATACTAGTGCCAACTTCCTGGTATCCTTGTGAGATACAGTAATACATGTAAACCCCTAGAACAGGACTAGGCATTCAGGAAGTGTTCAGAAAGCACTGGCTTCTATTACAAGGCTTTCTCTGGTTCTGCCTCCTAAAAACAGCCCACGTGATTTATAAAGTCACACCAAGGAATAATGGACTATTGGCTACAAGTGTCATGTGTGGGATTCCTTAATATTGGGCTCGTGAAATAGTATGCAAAATTTTGGGGATACAAGCATTTTCCCCCTGTTATTCTCAACTCTGGCAGCACATTAGAATCTTCTGGAAAGCTTTTAAAACTATGGATGCCTGGGCTTCCTCCTGCACCAGATATTCTGTTATAAGTAGTCTGGGGTAGGGCTCAGGCATTTCTCCCTAAGTAAATATACTTCTGGGCATCGGCGAGAACCACTGTTGCATATAGTAAGGTCCTTAATTAGAATGGGCACCAGATCATTTTGTGGTTTAAAAGTCAACAACAAAACAAAACCATATGTCAAACATATCCTTTCCAAAACTGAACTAAGTGCCTGAACATTTCTAAAACTGTAGAGGTGATTCTGATACGCTCTGGAGAACCACTGGCCAGAAAATTTTCCTCCCATTTCCAAATGTCATGAAGAAAGGTTGACTCCCAACAGACATCCGAGATGTGGTTTCTGTCGGGGATGAGGTTTTCCCCCATCCAGACCTTTATCTGGACCCAGATGCTTGCATTCAGCTCCCTGGCAGCCAGCCCTGGGTGGAAGTGGTCACCGGAAAGGGAGGGATCCCTGGAGCCTCTGGCTCTTTCTTTCCCAATTGGGCAAATCACCAAACAGAGCCACTTCCATCCCTGAGAATGAGAAAAATCAGGAGAAATGGCTGGAACCACGAGGTCCTTTCTTTATCTTTATCCAGGATATTTTAAATGGAGAGAAATCGCCTGAAGAAAGTTGTTTCTATTTCTGTCAACATACGCATCTAAGAACAGATTTTCAGGAATCACTGATAAACATCACATCCAGGAAGAAGTAGGATATTGTCACCTCATTTCACACCACTTCAAATATAAATGTGCAAATTGACAAGCTTGTATAAAGGAAAAATACACTAAAATAAAATAAAATGTTATGTTGTTCTTTATTTTTATGTATCTACATGCTTTAATATATTCTCTTTTCAAAAAGACATTCAGGTATCAACAGAACTTTACTTCCTGTGCTTTCTGGCAGGAGTTTCCACTACTCTGAAATTATTCTTCCCATATTAATGATGTGAAAATGTCCTTTTTTTAATGAAATGGTGGCATGTTTACTTGTTCATTAGTCTAATGATTTTGCTATGAAAAATAAAGAATGGATAACTGTTAGTCAACACCCCTTCATTGTGAATCCCCCACGTCTTTTTTAAGACCAATCTGTGAAATCCCAGAGTCTGGGAAACCAGTGGTTTCTACAAAGTGCTCCTCAAAGTACTTAAACAGTATTCGAATATACAAAGAATACAGAGTACTGAAACAATATACAAACAGTAGGTGTGGGGTGGAGCTCTTAACAAGTGTCCCAGATGGGTTTTGCCTATGGAAATCTGACAACCAAACTAGAGATATTGCATTTTTTTTAAGATTTATTCATTTATTTTAGAGAGAGACAGAGAGCACCTGCGAGCTGGGGGGGGGCAAAGGGGAGAGAGAGAGAATCTCAAGGAAACTCCCCACTGAACATGGAGCTCGATTCCCACAACCCTGAGATCATGACCTGAGCCGAAATCAAGAGTCAGACACTTAAGCCACTCAGGCTCCCTTGAGATACTGCATTTTTAGAAAGGAAATTTCTTTACCCAAATAGATTATAACTAGTGACACACCATAATGAAAGGAGGGACAAAATGATTAAATTGGGTGGGGGGGAAGTGAGGACTAAGTGAATTTGAAAAGTGTTCCTTTGGAATAATTAATGAACAAAACAGGGACGACTATGTTAGATAAATGATGGATGGATGGATGGGTGGGTGGGTGGATGGATGATGGATGGATGGATGCATGATGGATGGATGGATGGATGGATGGATGATGGATGGATGGATGCATGATGGATGGATGGATGGATGGATGGGTGGATGGATGGATGCATGATGGATGGATGGATGGATGGATAGGTAGGTGGATGGATGATGGATGGATGGATGCATGATGGATGGATGGATGGTGGAGAAAAGAATGGGGGCTAGAAACAGGAAGACTAGAAAGATTTTGGAAGAGGGAGACAAGAAAATGAAGAGGAGGAGGAAAAGACGAGAAATATAAGAGAGTGTATAAATAGCGTGGAGGAAAGAACACCGAGAACTACTCTCCAAGTGACACTCCTCATGTCCTCAGTTTCCTCATCTGAAAACAAGCAAATTAGTTCCACTTATCACTAATATCCTCCCCGGTGTTGGCATTCTGGGTGTCTAAGGGATAAACAAGGAAGGCAGAAAAGGAAGAAAAACAGAGGAAAAGAGGTTCAGTAGTTCCAAAGTGTTAGGCTACGTATTAATTCCTGTAACAAATTAGCACAACCCCAGTGACTTAAAACATAAATTTACTTCCTTACTGTTCTGGAAGCCAGAGCCCTAAAATCAAGGCAGCCCTCCTGTGCAGTTCTCACGCAAGCTTTGATTCAGAGACATGGGCTCCTTTCATGTTTCGGCTCTACCTTCTTCTGTTTGTGACCCCCAAAACTGCCTTGGGGGTACAGTGGTCAGATTTAGCAAATAAAAATACAAGATGTTTTATTAATTTTGAATATCAGATAAACAGCACATAATATTTTTAGTGTAAATATGTCCCAAATATTGCACGGAACATAATAATGCTAAAAAACATAAATTGCTTATCCAAAATTCAAACTTAAGTGGTTGGCCTCTATTTTATCTGGCAACCTTCCTCGGGCGATCATACCCGTTTCAACCAGGAAGATGGGGAAATGAGCAGATAATCATGCTCCCAGGGGAGTTTATGGTCCAGGCCAAGATGAAAGTTTGTTCATCAGTGAGCAGCTTCCCACGCTAGACCTACACTCAGACCAGTTTCTTCTCCATCATTCTGCCAGAGGCTCTGGTCCCTTCTAAGCTGCTTCAAACGTCGAATCTGAGCATATTACCAATCTTTAGAATCCTCACAAACTCCTTCATGTTGCCTGAGAGTCCCTGCCCCCAACCTCCTCTGCAGCCTCAGTTAGTACTCACGCCTCCTCAGTTACCTAACTGCCAACACACGGTCTTCCTTCAGCCCCTCATAGAAATCTCTGAGCCCAAATGGGGTTTATCCGCACTTCCGTGATCACTCAGAGAAGAAGAAATGTCACAATCAAAAGGCTGAATGTCTTCTAAGTTAACACCCAGGACCAGGCCAGGAGGGGCTGCAAGTAAGTCCTCTTACTATCTTGTGAATTTCCACTTTCTTTCCAATTCTCTGTGGATTCAGAGTCCAGGGTCTCCGGCTGGCTCAGGCAATTTTCACGAGCATCTCCAAAAAGTTAGAAAAGAAACTGAATATGAAAAATAGTGCCAAATATGAAGTTGTTTAAGGGAGGGTGGTTTTTTAGGCTTCCGCTTTAAAAAAAAAAATGGTCTGACCCAGTTTTCAACTAGGTCAAGATGTGGTAGACTGAGTTAAATCATGAAAGGCACAAATTACCCTAGAGCAGAGGAAGATTTTTGTGAGGTCACTTCCTAGCTGCTCCTTTAGCTTGAATGGAACTTGCCTTTCCAGTTGAGGGAGTGTCATGCCCCCAGGAAAAGTGAACTCATGATTTTCCCACCATCCTCCCGAGGGTGAGGAGGATCTCCATTCCTTCCAGTTTTAATGAGTTGGAGTGACCCCCAAATGTTTGGCTTGGTGGTGTGTTTCATCTTCCTTCTTTTCTGTCCCCTTTTTTCTTTTTTCTTAGCAAAGTAAGAAGTAAGGACACCAGAAACTTGGAAAAAATCTAACCATTTTCATCCTTTTTCCCTTCTATATTTTTTCTAGTATTATAACTCGTAAATATTTTTTGTCCCGTTTCCCTGATCATTTCCCTCAGCATCTACAAATGAGTAAATTAATCAGATTTTATGACCATTCTTGTTTTGGGTTTTTTTTTTCCCTAAAGCCTTTTCCATTACTTGGCTTTTTTGATCTTTGAAATGTGAGCCCCCTTGATTTCCTGTAAATGTTTGTTCTTTTAAAAAATAAGCCTCATTTTATTCTTGCTCCGTGAACTTTTAATTTTCTCATTCCCATTAGACGTGTCTGATCAATTTCTCTTCTTTTTCTGTTAAAACTTTGTCAATTCTCTTTCCCGTATCTTTCCCCTTCCTGCGGCGGAGAGCAAATGGAGTTTATCAACCCTCCTCTCTCTCTCACTGTAGCCCTTCCTTGTACTTTTAGATTTTATTCCTTTCATATATTTTCTCTCAGATTTCCTCCTGACTCATTCCCTACCCTATTTTCTCCTTGGTGTTTATGCCTCAATTTTCCCTTCTAAGTTTTCCTTGGTTTCCTCTTTTCTTCTTTAGGTCTTTCTCTTCTTGCTTCCTAATAAGAATGCCCTTAACAAATACACAGTATATTGAGTAATTATTTTTTAAAAAACCTGGGTCAGCACTCCCCAAAACTTCACGTATCCTTTTTTATCACACACACGGCTTCCTCCCTCCTGAAAATAACTGTTATTCTTGCCCTAAATGTTAATCACTTCCTCATTCTTCGTTAGAGATTTCCCACCTTTGTGTGCCTCCTTAAACAACAAAGTTTCATTTTTCCTGATTTCGAATTTTATAGAAAGGGGATCTTCCCATGGACAGAGCATAAAGATCTCTCTCTTTTGTCTTCTTTCTTGCATTCAGGGTTGTGTTTAAGATTCCAGGCTATGGTGTTTAGCTGTAGCTGGCTTATTTTCCCTTCTCTCCAGATTTCTATCACATGAGACATTCCGCAATTTATTTATTACAAAGTTGATGAACCAGTTTGGAGCAACTGTAAACATTGCTGTTGAAAACATTCTTGTACACGAATCCTGGCACACGTGTGCATGCATTTCTCCAGGTCAGGAATGAGAAAGAATCGCTGAGTCACAGAGCATGCTTGTGCTCAGCTTTGGTAGGAAGTGCCATATTCTCCCTCAAAGAGGTGATAGCAATTTACATTCCCACTGGCAATCTATGGAAATTTCTTTTGATTCAGAGCCTCGCCTTCTTTGCCCATCTGATGGGCAGAGATGGGCATTTTCATCTCTAAATGCCCAGAGCTACCCAAATGACTGGTTTATAGAATGTGTTCCCATGCATGTATTAATTCATAAAACTCCCTTATGCTTATGATTCATTACAGATTTATTCTGTGTCTGAAAACTTTCCAAGGATCTACCTGAGGAGAACTTGGGTGAAGTGTGCATGGATGACACCTCCTCCGGAAATTTCTTTTTTTTAACATGTAACAAGGTTTGCTTCACCAAGACTGCTGGTATATGGGATGAAGTTTGTATAAGCCTTTATAGTGAGCAGGGTGAAGGAAGCTGTGGTATACATCCCATGCCAATGCCTTCAGCCCTAAGATAAAGGACGGACAGCACCATTGAGTCTCCACATTCCTGAGCTCAAGAGGGGCCTTTCCATCCTGCCTTTCCATTCCAGCACTTCTGAGATCAAGAGATCTGGGCTTTCCAGGGACTTTCTGTGGAGTTCTGCTACCTCTTGAGGCAGGATGCAAGCAGAATAGCTCGTTTCTACCTATGTCATGGGACCCCTTCTGAAACTCCCCCCTTCCTGTCAATTAATAGATGCCCACCAGTAAATTTTCTACAATTACAAGGTTTTTTTTTAATTTAAATTCAATTAGCCAAAATATAGTACAAGTCTTTATGGATTGATTTCTTTAATTAAAAGATGCAAACAAACAAACAAAAAAAGATGCAAACGGAGACATTTGGGACGGGACCAAAATTGTGTCTTCATACTTTTCTGGAGATCATTTACTGGAGAGATGGTAGAAGTGAGATGGAGTGAAGTTTAAACATGTTAAAGAACTGCCATCCTAAACATATGTTCAGGGATTGTATTTTAATACCAGCGAAGTATTGCTAGTAAAAATTTCTCCATTTAAAAACAAACGTCTCCTTTAATTTAGATGTTAATTGAATGTATGAGTTAATGCTCTATAGCTTTTTAAATGACTTTTGGTTAGGGCATCTGTGAGAAGCCAGTTTAAAATTCTCATTTTCAAATCTCTCCCACCTTTACTATTTCCTCTATTGGACAATGAGGGTTTAAAAAGGTTCTTCAAGTTGAAGGTTAAGTACATGACTATCAGAGAAGTTATGTCAGAGCTCCCTGAAAAGTTGATAGGAAAAGAGAATGTCATTAGAAAATTTTTGTGAATTGTTGTAACACTCTCAGAAAATGATGTTTGAAATACATGAAAAGAAGGACTCTCCAGGCTTCCACCCATCCCATTATCTGCCCCTCCACCTTCATCAAATTCCTTCCTAATTGATGAATAAGTCCTTCGTAGTGAATTATAGTTATGAATCAATGGAACATAAAAGAGATTAAAACTTCACGCAAAATGATTACATTTGTCCTTACAGTCAGCCATACTGTTTTTTTAAAGTCAAGAATAAGCAACTTTTTGCAAAAGGGGGAAGTCATCACTAAGGGGGAAAAGCACATGATCAAGTGGCAGGGGCATTGTAGAAAAGAAAGCATTGGGACGGAAATCTCACAGTTCACACTCTAGAATCTTCTTGGTATATACTTGGACAAGCTCCCTGAGCCTCATTTTCTGTACTTATAAAAACTGCTAAATTAAATAATACCTAAAATCACATGCAGGCTTTAATTTCCTTGATGGGTTGATACTGAGGCCCCAGCATTAATGAAGAAATAAAACTTTTTAAAAAATCAGGAAAAAACCATAATATTTTACACGCTCAAAAGATAAAACTACACAACAGTAACAAAATCCACTGCACACTTACTGGAATAGCTAAAAAAGTTTTTTTTTTTTAATGACAACATTTAATACTGACAAGGATGTGGAATTCTCCTACATGGTTGGAGGGAGTTTAAAATGTTATAATCATTTCAGAAAAAAAACATGGCACTTCCTTATAAGGCTAAATAAACATTTAGCCTCTGATCCAGAATTCCACTCCTACTTAACTTATCCAATAGAAATGAAAATGTATGCCCACAAAAAGACTTTACAAGAATATTTATAGCAGCTTTCTTTGTAAAACCCCACACTGGAAACAGCTTAGATGTCCATCAATAGGTGAGTGGATAAAGAAACTGTGGTATAGCTATACAAAGAAATATTACTCAGTAATAAAAAAGAAATGAAGTATTAATACATACTTCAATATGGATGAATCCCAAAACCTTTCAGAGTAAAAGAAATCAAACACAAAAGAGAATATATCTTGATAACAGTTTAGATTCTTCAAACGTATCCATGTGTTAAAACCTAAGGAACGGTACGTTTAAGATTTGTGCTTTTTTTCCCCATGTAAATTGCCTTAAAAAAAACTTGAGTATTGGAAACAAATATCCAAACATAGTTCTTGATATACAGGCTGGAATGGTTGGGAGTGGAGTGTACTAATGTCTGCAAGTTATTTCAAATGCATCAAAAATAGGTCAGATTGATGGATGGAGATGGACAAATAGTGTTAAATGTTAATCATGGTATCTAGTTAGTGGGTATACGGGTGTTCACTATACTTTTCTTGTTTCAACTTTTCTATATAAAAGTGCTAGGGAAACAAAGAAAAAGAAAAAGAAAAAGGAAACAATGCACCTAATTATTTGTCAAATTGATAACAACGTAGAGAAAAATATTTATTTCAAGTGATTTTGAACATAGCAGTCTATATAAACTTAGTGGGATATAGTCTATGCAGACCTAAAAAGAAATTATAAACTTCATTTATTGGTTTTATTGTTAATAACAACATTGCCACTATTTTGAAACTATTTCATATATACTGTAAGATAAAGCAAGTAAATATACTGTTATTGTCAGGAGCCAAGATTGACAGTGTAAAAAGAGAGACCAAAACTAAAATCCAAGAAGTTAAGTATAAACTCTGCAATATTAATTACAATGGCAAAATGTAATATTTAATTGAAAATATCAATGGGAACTCATATATTTTTAGAAATATACTCCCTGGTTCTTTTCCCCTGGAAGATGTTCGAAGCAGGACACCCAGTTACAATCAGTACCTTAGAACAAAGATCTTGGTTTCTGTAGACGCCTCCTACTTCCCCAGACATAACTATGATTTCCTGGAGAAATAGCAGATTCCAGTTCTGAGGGAGAGAAAGTGCAAAATAAGCCTGGGACATCTTGTTGCTGAAAGCAAGGAATGTCCAAAGATCAGTGGTTACATATCAAACACACAGGGGTCAAATGTTAGGACTGCGGGCTCCATAAATACTAAGTGATTGAGACACACTGAATAAATAAAAATCCACACTATTGGCAGTATCTATCATACCAAAGCATTACTCTGAAAATTAATACCTTTTTGGGAAAATCATCCCCATGTGCTGAGGAATAGCTCTTCTTTACAGAAGAATTCCAGCCAATAATATAGAAGGAATAATAGGAGATTTACAACCCTCGAAGAAATAATTGATTCATGCAGGATCATCAGCGGATGTAAAACTATGTAAATTACACTGGGGATATTGACATGACATGATGCCAAAAGTGTCACTCCACAGATTGCTTACTATTTACAAAGAGAGATACCTCCTTTACAAGAGACAGATGTCTGTCACCATCTGAGCCAAGTGACCAAATTAGCATCACTAATTGTGGGACAAACTGGCATTATGTGCATTGTGAAGGGAAGCATATGATGTTAACCTCACCTATGAAATCAGGGCAGAAAATTTTACCTGAATCTAATCAGCTTTCACACTTCACTCCCAGTCTACAGGGAATATGGAGGAGAGAGAATAAAAGGACAGTGAAATTAAAAGAAACAATCGTCAAATGCAGAACGTGCAATTTTATGAAACCATCATTCAAACAATCAATATGATTTAAAAAAAAAAGTAAATGGAGCAGGTCTGGCATAAATGTTTGATCAAAAGATTTAAATCAGCAAGCACAATGTGTAAACCTTTGTTGGAAACGAACCTGAAAGAAAAAAAATAGCCAAGAAAGCTATGTGGAGCACAATTTGGGGGAAGTATAACATGGATTAGGCACTAGGTGTATTATAAAATGATTGTTAATTTTATTAAGTGTGATAATTGACCTATTGATTATGGAGGAGAATTTCACTGTTTTAGGAGATGCCTGCTAAATTCTTATGATATGATAGCACGATATCTGCAACTTACTTTGAATAATTCAACTCAATAATTCAAGAGAAAGAGACAGACAGATTGAAACAGAGCAAGAGAACAATATGGCAAAATGTTTGTAAATGTCAAAACAAGTTATTCCATACATGGTGTTCATACTAGCCTTTCAACCTTTCTATTTATCTGAAAATTTTTATAATAAAAATGTTAATAAAAGGAAGGAATCTTAATGAATAAAATAATCTTTAAAAACTCATAATAGAGAATATAATTTAAAATAACATAGTATCAAATATATTTAAAATAATATTATTGAACATGCTAAACATAGTCCGTGATTCCATCCACAGTGAGCAACACAGCACACCGGGTGTCTGGTCCTGCTCTCCTCTACACTATGCCACTCCCTGCAGCCAAAAAGATCAAGTCATATTATTCACCCTTCAGTGGTTCAGAGTCAAATCCCAAGTTCCCTTCCATGTCTCCTGACATCCTCCTGTTCGTATTCCCCACGATGGTCAGACAAGTGACTTTGCTTTACTTGATGGAAATGCCTTCGTACAGGCCATGTGTTCTCCTACGTGCTGGATATCAGAGATGGGCCCCCTCAGCCTGCCCTCTACCTTCCTTCTTGTAATCGGAGAGGTTGGAAAACTAAAGCCACATTTTCCAAACCCCTTTCGGCTAGGTTGCTAGGTGTGACAGGATCGGCCTAATAGATGTACTCGGTCAAGATTTGGAAAGCGGAAATAAGGCAGGCCCATCCTTATTTACATGGCCCTTCTATGGTTTGTACTCCCTGGCAAAGCCACGGAATCACGAGGTTCGTGAGCCTTTGCCAGCATTCCACATCCATCTCTAGCTTGAAAGGTAAGAAGTTATTGGTGCCCCTTGATGAGGCTTCCTATTCCCTGGGTTGCAGCCCTGGGCACATATTTTCCAGCTTCTAGAAAGTCTAGAGGTGGCTGAAGTGGAGACAGCCCAGGCACTAACAGCAGTGGGTGATTTTAATCGATATTCTCGATCCCCACAGTGGGTCGATTCCTTTGGGTTCTTGAATTATTCCCGGAGACCCAACTTTGAATGCATTCTGTCAGCCCTTTCAATAATGGTTTAAGACCTGATTTCCTGTATTACAACCTTTTTTGATCAAAATACCTATAGTGGTTTTTATCATCTGCACTGAACTCGGACTGATAAAGTTTTCTGATTCTGAGAAACATGCATCCTGAAATATAAGCTATTTTGAAATAACAGGAACTTATGTTTGGGCAGGGATTCCAAAATCTGGAACATCAAACCACCTTGGACACTTGAGAGAAAAAAATAGATTACCAGACTCCACCCTATAGTATAAGAATCTCTCTAGGTGGAGCCTAGCATGTATTTTTAAAGTCTCTCCAGGTAATTATGATGCAGCCTGCCTAACACGGAAATCCAGGGCCAGGTATGTAGGATTTTGAGGTGTTAAGGTTTGTAGACATCATGAGGTCAGTGTTCCATTTGGTGCAAGAATCTCCATGCTGACATTCTGATATTTCCAAACTCTCCTGTCCTACGGATTACGTTACTGTCTTCGGTAGTTTATCAGCCCAGCAGGAACTCTCTCTGTTAGGAGAAGCCAGCTCTGCAGGAAGAATGAAGTAACTTCTTTCAAAACCATTCAATAAAGGAAATGCCCAGGTTAAACTATGACTTAAAAATCCACGTTTTACTTTATAGAATATAAAGTAAACTTATAACGGCGTATGATGCTCTACCAAGCTCTTAAAAAAATATATTTTTGTTAGCTGAAAGCACATTCCAGATATTGTTAATATACCAAAACAGGATCTCAAAGTAGTATATCATAGATTCATGGAATTGCAAGATATAAGATTAGAAGCACTCTTAAAGATGACTATTTTATTTATTTTAAAGATTTTTTTAAAATTTATTTGAGAGAGCGAGCGAGCATGAGCGGGGGCAGTGGGGGTGGGGGCACCAGGCAGAGGGAGAAGCAGACTCCCCGCTGAGCAGGGAGCCCGATGTGGGGCTCCATCCCAGGACTCCAGGATCATAACCTGAGCCGAAGGCAGAAGCTCAACTGAATGAGACACCCAGGTGCCCCTAAAGATAATTATTTTAAAACAGGGACCTAGAGTGGAAGGCACAACTTAAAAATAATGACATTTTTTTACAGTGACCTCAGAGGCCTTTACTTTCGTCTTTTACTCAGTTATGACCTTAAGCAAAGAGCAATGTATTTAATTCATTCAGGCCTCTTTTCAAATAAATGACAGTTTATGTTCACTTCCCTACTTAATCATTCTTTCGTTTTTCCTGGGGTCTCACTTTGAGATGTTCACTAGCCTTGCCCTTCTGTGGATCCGACTCCAACCTCAGCAGTTGGAGAGTTGATCAAAAATGGACAAGAAAGCCGAGCAAAACAAAATAACAGAAACTTAGCAGAAATCTGTAATTTTGGAAAACACAAGTGATTACGGGTATGTGTACAATGAACTTAAGTCAGAAAGCAAAGGTGGAAGAGCAAGTTTCCTCTAACATCACCTCCGAGAGCCTGAGAAATAATTGAGAACGGACGCCGGTCTGCTTCCAATATTCCAAATCTGATAGTGACTTGGGGGTGCATGCCATCTGCTGAGGACAGAGGAAGACCACAGCTGTGCCCAAATTCCTCGTAATTTATTAGCCCTCTTTTGGGTATGTACTGCATTGAGTTCTCTGAAAATTAAAGACTTGATGTTAAAGAAAATCACAGGTTTATGGTGTTGTAAATGAGCAGGCAAATTCATAATCATTTATTAACTTGGCAGGTATTTCCTGGGGACCTAGCATGTGACAGGCACTCTGTTGAGCTCTGGGATAGAGTAGTGAACAGGGTCCTAGTTTTGTGGATATGATACATGTGCCTGGAATGCTACCAATAATCTGATGGTCTCATTCTCTTCAGTAGCAGCCTCACCTCCTGCTGACCATGTAATCCCGGTCGCCATGGTGGACATGTCCAACATGGCACCACCTTGAAGCAGGGAGTGACCTGACTCCACTGTGTAGGGAAAGAAAGCTCCCTCATTTCCTTCAGATGAAGAAGGCCAACCCTTGGGGAAGATAGCAAAATTTTCCTTGCTTTAATCAACATTTCCTTAATCAACCTCCCAGTTTAGAGACCTCTTAAGATAGGACTCCTCTAGGGGTGCCTGGGTGGTGCAGTCGGTTGAGTGACCAACTCTTGGTTTCAGCTCAGGTCATGATCACAGGGTGGTAAAATTGAGCCCCGTCTCGGGCTCTGTGCTCAGCACGGAGTCTGCCTGGGATTCTCTGCCATCCCTCTTCCTCTGCCCCTCCCCCATGCTCTCTCTCTCTCTCTCCAATAAATAAATAAATCTTTTTTTTAATATTTTTATTTATTTATTTATTTTTAAAGATTTTATTTATTTATTTATTTGAGAGAGAGAATGAGAGAGAGAGAGAGCATGAGAGAGGGGAGGGTCCGAGGGAGAAGCAGACTCCCCGCTGAGCAGGGAGGCTGATGTGGGACTCGATCCCGGGACTCCAGGATCATGACCTGAGCCGAAGGCAGTCGCTTAACCAACTGAGCCACCCAGGCACCCCTAAATAAATAAATCTTAAAAAAAAAAAAAGATAAGACTCCTCTGGGCTGACCTTAACCTCCACAGAGATAAACAGATCTGTTCCCTTACTCACGGACTTTTTCCAGAAGCCAAATTCACTTGATTGTGAGAATCCGCTGAGCACTTGCAGAAATAAGAGATTCTTGGACCTCACTCTAGACTTAATAAAGCAGAATCTCTAGAAATTTCTATTCTTAACAAGTAAGAGATAAAATCAGGTGGCTATTTCTATTCTATTTCCATTTTTAAGTAAGTCCAGATATTTTCCAGTGGAGAATTTTTCAAAAAGAAAATGTTAAGAAAAAACACAAAATTTACCCCTTATTTCAAAGCCTGGCATTAAGAAAAATAATCAAATTGGTGTTTCTCTTTTCATTTTTTCTATGAATATGCATATATATTTTTAAACAAGATATCATACAATAAATACTGTTTCTTTTCTTGCAGATTTTCTTTATCCATATGCACATATACTGTGAACACATTGCCTGATTAGTATTTTACAGAAATAATTTCATTTAACTATTATGTATTGAGAATCTCCTCTAAGCAGTCACTGTTTTAAGTGTTGGGGATGCAGAAGGGAGCAAGTAGAAAGAAATCTGTGAAGCAATGAGCTTCTATTACAATAGCAGAAGATGTTCAAGAAACCAGCCAACTGATACATAACTGAATAAATACTTACAGTTAGTGCCAGTGGCAGGAATGATAATATTTGGGTGTCTACGAGGTGCTGAGAATGGTTCCAAGTATAAATTCATTTAATCCTTTTAGCAACTCTATAGGCAAGCACCAGAATTACCCCCACTTTATAAATGTGAAAACAGAAGTCCCAACAGCTTGCCAGAGTATCTAAGTATTTACAAGGTGCTATGAAATAAGTAAGTAGGAAGACCAGCTTAGATCAGATGGCCAGAAGTGGGGGCGACCCATCGTGAGGTTTTGGTAGGCCCGGCCAAGAATTGAAGCCTGCTGATAGATTGAAAGAAAAGGTAGCAGGGCGCCTGGGTGGCTCAGTCGATTAAGCAACTGCCTTCAGCTCAGGTCATAACCCCAGGACTCTGGGATCGAGCCTCACATCAGGCTCCCTGCTCCCCGGGGAGGCTGCTTCTCTCTCTCTCTCTCCCCCTGCCTGCCGCTCCCCCTGCTTGTGCTCTCTCTCTCACTATCTCTCTCTCTGTTAAATCAATCAATCAATCTTTTAATAAAAAAAAAGAAACAAAAAAAAAAGGTAGGAACCAAGAAATTCGAGACATGCATGAGATTAAAGCAAGCAGGTGTCAGAAAATGAGATTAGGTAGCAAGAAGAGAGGCAGCTATGCTCAGAGAGGGGGCAGCCCAGCCTGCCCAGGTCACCCCATGTTGTTGGGGGGTTTCTGGTTCGGTTTTGGGAAGACGATATTTTTAACCCGCTTTGTTGTAAAGCGGAAAACACTCCTTCACTGAAACTGACATTTCCACCTAGGCTGACTCACCCGCAGGCAGGTTTCGCACCTGAAGATTGTCAAGCCGATTTGTAGAGTAAAGGAGGGAGTGGGGCAGGCCGGGGCAGGCCCAAAGTCAGCACCCAGCTGAGTGGCATGCTGGGGACAGGAAGACGCAGGTGGTGAGGGCAAACTCTGCCCAGGGAGCCTTGGGGGTGGACACTGGGGAAACGGAATTCTTTCAAGTGGTGAAACACAGCGTCTGAGCCAGGGGAGACCGCACCCGCTGTGCTGAAGCCAGGGAGCCAGTGGAATGATGACAAACTGCCATCTAATGAGAAAGAAAAAGCCCAGCACTGTGACCTGCGACTGGCACTGCCCACATCACAACGGGAGCTTACTGATTTCTTGAAGGAATTAACTTTTTAAGTCATTTTGATACCAAAAAAAAAAGTCTATAGTCTAACACGGTGATACTTCCTAAAATAGCAGAGCCTATAGAGGACTATGAATCCAAGAAAGAACCAGAAAAAGAACCAACATTAAGAAGCATCAAACACAATGGGGGGGAGGGGGCAGTGCGCCAGGGTGGCTCAGTCAGTTGAGCATTGGACTCTTGATTTCGGCTCAGGTCTTGATCTTAGGGTCGTGAGATCGAGCCCCACGTCTCTGCTTGAGATCCTCTCTCTCCCTTGCCCTCTGTCCCTCCCCCACTCTCTCTCCAAAATAAATTAATAACTCTTAAAAAAAAAAAGCATCAAACACCACAGGTGCTGCTCTCTTCATTGACACAGAAACAGCTTTATGTCTGATGCCTGCAACGGAATGTGAGACCAACTGATTCCATCGTATCTCACAAGACTGTAAATTCCTTAATTCCTTTGACCCTCAGGTTCTCTATCGCAAAATGGACACAAAAATACTGCCTAACTCATGTTTAAATGAGGTAATACATCGGCAATCTTAGCAGGTGATATTAGCACAGAGGCTTAGGTATTATTGATGACATGACTGCGACCCCAACCCAAACCCTTGCATTCATCTGTCCTTTCTCAGACTTCTCATGCCCCCACTCCAGTACTGTTGTGTGCCTCCAACTCATCTCCATGATGTCCCCCTCTGGCCTCTTCTGGCAATTCCTTCCTGTCCTTCCATCTTTCCCTCCTCTAGCTCCTTCCCTCAGGTGAAACCTGAGTCTATGGCAAGAACATCATTGCCCCTATGGTCTTCTCAAGACAAGCACAAGTTTAGGAGCAGATGGGAGACCAGCACTCCTGTGCTTCCATGATGGAACTTCTCCATTCCTACCCCCCTTCCCCATCACCCGCTTTGAAATACATGCATGTCATTAGCCCATGCACTCCCCCCATCCCCAGCTGTCAGGTGAAGGTCTTGATCAATTCACATTCTGTGAAGGCTTGGGCACAAGCCCAGTCTCCCCTTTCACACCTGATGCTGGCATCTGTTCAGGCAACTTTATGGCGACATGGCACAATGTCACTTATAAAATGTCCCCCTCCTCAAATCAAGCTTCAACTCAGCCTCTATTTATAACTCAGAGTTAGGGAACATGCTAAATCACAGTATACGAATGCACATCAACAAAACCCAGAAGATGAAAAACTAGAGAACACATTCCCTGGTTTCTCCAAAACATAAATCGTAAAGGTGAGGGGGTAAGAAACATAGATTAGAAGTAAAAAAGAAACAAATCAAACAAATGCAGTGTGTGGGCCTTATCTAGAGTTTCCTCTTTTTTTTTTTTTTTAAAGACTTTATTCATTTGAGAGAGAGAGAGAGACAGAGCACAAGCAAGGGGAGAGGCAGAGAGAGAGGGAGAAGCAGATGCCCCGCTGAGCTGAGAGCCCAAGGCGGAGCTCAATCCCGGGACCTGGAGATCATGACCTGAGCTGAAGGCAGATGCTGAACCATTTGAGCCAACCAGGTGCCCCCTTATCTGGATTTTCATTCAAACAAATTCAACAGCAAGTATATACATAAACAAGTAAAAACAACTTTTGGGGGGAAACAAACAGGGATTTTTTTTTCAAATAGGGATATTTTAACACTGACTGGTTATTTGGTGATATTAGGGAATCAGTGCTGATCTTTAAATCTATGATAATGAAAGCGTTCTTGCGTTTTAATTAAATATTTACAGACCGAGTACTTTGGTATCTGGGAATTGCTTCAGAGTAACTCAGGGGGTGTGTAAGGGGGGAAATAATGAGTTGTGTGTTATAGGGTGTAACAAGATGGCCATTGGTTGGTTGAAGCTGTGTGACAGGGGGGAGGGGCGGGGAGGGGCTACTTGTATGATACTCTGTTTTTGTTATTTTGGTCTTTTTCTAAAGATTTATGCACCTGTCTTTCTACCCGGGCTTTCACTGAGTTCTCGTCATTTCTCATCTTACTCACTGCTGCTCCCCCTACTACTTCTACTTCTGTTTTCCTCCCCACGTCCCTTTCCCCCTGCTTGGACTTTGTCACAGTTTCCCCAGCGTTCCCCTGTTCAAGTTCAAACTACTAGACTTGGTTGAGGTAACAGTTTCACTTCACCTGCAACTACTCCACCCCACCCCTACTCCTTGCATACTTTCCAGTTCATCCAGTTTGCCAAACTGGTGGCACAGTTGACATTTTGGATGGGGCAATTCTTCATTGTGCAGGACGATCCTGTCCATTCTGATAGGTTTAGCATCCCTGCCCCCTGCCCACTCAATACCCCTAGTACCTCACCTTCAGACATTATGAGACCTGAAATATGCCCCCAGATATTTCCAAACACCTCCTGCTTTTCCAGCTGGGTGGTTCCTACTGGCCACTAATACCTCAGCTCAAATATGGAACTATACACTATTGTCATCCCCATAGTTCAAGAACATCGAATATTGGCGATTTAATATGATTCAACCAAGTATTCTTTCCTTCTGCAAGCCCTCACTACTGATGCCCTACGGAACTCTGTGATTCTCTTTATCCAAGTGCTTACACCATGTGTGGTAAAAGCTGATCATCTTGTCCCCTCCCTCTCACCTCACTGTTCAGCCCTAATTACCTGGGAGTAAAGACCAAGTCCTAATTTATCTCTTGGTATCACAAGCTTCACTTGGCTCAGTACCTGGCACATAATAGGTACTAAACCCATGTTCAATGAATAAACAAACAGGTTATGGAGCATACTTTCCCTGATGACTCAGTGTTACTATTCCTGGGCATAGAGTTGACTTCTGGGCTGATTGGGCCACTTACAGCTCTTGGCTCTACACAAATGACCCACCATTGCCCTGCTTTATGAGTTTGTGTGTCTGGATTTTGCATCATATCATCAGTGTGCCTGCCTCCAGCGGTCCTTCGTGGCCTTTGGAGTCTAAGGCAGATAGTCCTGAGTGCTGTGTCAAGCCACAGATTTTGCTACTTGAATCCTGTGATAGTAACTCCCCTGGTTCAGGACCCTTTCTTCTTATGTCTGGGTTCTTGCTAAGTTTCACACACCTCAAGTCTCTCCTCTGCTTAGTGAGGAATCGGTTCCTAGAACCCTCTGCCTTGTCATTTCTTTTTGGAAACTGCTTAAGGATGACTCTGGAGGACTTTTGAAATAGAGAAATATTTCTGTGCTGAGATGTCCATTGCTAGGTCCCTCGCTGGATGACAATGATGGACATAGGGATTTCTCAAGGTATTTTTCCGGTGGTTATTATGTCCCTGTAGTCACAAAGTAGATAGATATAGTTTATTTTGAAAAGTTTTGTATAAATAAACGCTGAGCTATGGATCTCTAATGGAGCTATGAATTTTCTAATTTTTGGTTTTGATGACTTTGAATTAAAAAAAAAAAAACCCTTTGCATTATAATTCATGTAGAATGAAAACCAGGACTATGCGGAACAGGGATAATGGGAACAGCTAGGCAGAAGTGAATAGGGAAATACGATTCCCACCCCCACCACCAATTTTTAGATTTACCATACCTTTAAATATTAAAAAAAAGTTAACATGTATCTTAAAAAGTGCTACTATAACTCTATCAACGAGCAATTTTTAGTTCATTCTTTTATTTTCAATACTTATTTTTATCATCATTTTTCTCTTTTACAGGATAATTACAATGGTTTAGGAAACAAAACTATGTAGACGAATGTTAAATAGTTTTTTACAAATAGCTTGCTGCTTACAAGAAAGTCCATATAACCTCATTCCTCCAAACATAACATGGTACCTCGTACTAAATCAAATAGCTTGTAGGAAATTAGTATTAAATAGCAAACACAGACACACAAAACACACACACACATATATATATATAAATAACATAAAATAGAGTTTGACTCTAATGTGATGCTTAACAAAGCAAACTATGATGCAATATGTATCAACTTCATTAATTGGACAAGTCCAGTGAAGCACAAATCGGGCATGCACTACACTCTCAACCACCAACTCCAGCTAGATTCTTTTTGTTCATGGGCTCTGTCCAATTCCATTCCAGAGAGCATCCGTTTTACATCTTCTTGACTCTGTGGCTGTAAAGAGAAAAAGAAAAGAAAAGACTCTTTATTTTTCAGTTTTTAACAAACCAATGCCATGTAGTCTGTAAATTATATAAATAGGAGGCATCTTTGCAACAAAAGCCAAGCAGCTAGCAACTATCAAATTCATAGAAGAATCTTATACAGCATGGGAAAATCATTAAATTAAAAAAAATTTTTATTTATTTTATTTTTTATTTTTTTTAAGATTTTATTTATTTATTTGACAGAGGGAGACACCACAAGAGAGGGAACACAAGCAGGGGGAGTGGGAGAGGGAGAAGCAGGCTTCCTGCGGAGCCGGGGACCTGATGCGGGGCTGGATCCCAGGACCCTGGGATCATGACCTGAGCTGAAGGCAGTTGCTTAATGACTGAGCCACCCAGGCGCCCCTAAAAAAATTTTTTAAATGATGTATAAGTGGAAAAAATGAATTTTTGTTTTCATGATCCAACTCAAATTTCCCCTTTAAAATTCTACACTGCTGGGGTGCCTGGGGTGACTCAGTTGGTTACACAACCAACTCTGGAGCTCTGCTCAGGGTAATGAGATGGGGCTCTGTGCTCAGCACAGAGTCTGCTCGAGATTCTCTCTCTTCCTCTCCCTCTGCTCTTACCCTCGCTCTTTCTCTCTCTAAAATAAATCTATAAAAAAATAAAATAAATAAAATTCTACATTGCTTAGGCTAAAGGGTCCCAGCCAGCCTATGATCCACCACTCTGCACATGACCTTTGCCCCAGACATTTGAAGAGGGGCTGATGGTAAATGTCCCATACCTGAGGATATGCACAGCCTTTTTCACCCACTTCTTCTTTGGATCTGCACACACAGCCAATCTTTTCTTTGTGTAAAAGCTTAAAAAAAAAATTTGATTTGTGCTTAAAGAGTTTTCAATTGCTATTTCACAGAACATGCAATGGAAATTTTGTATTCCAGTGGACTGCTCTACCCACTAAGCATTTTATTTATTTCCAAGGTGAAACAAAATACAAAAAAAAAAAAAGAATTGTTTCTGATAAATCTTAATGCAGGAAATGAAAGTGATTCTCTCCTTTCTCTGTATTTTAACAAATAGCTGTGCAATGACTGGAAAATAAGTCTCAGAACTGTTATTTAATTTTGTTGCTGGTGGTTACACAAAATATATGTATATCCAACCAATAACCTATATCATTCTGAAGTATAATATCCTAGACGGATCGATTATTACATGTGAAAGTATAACAACTCTGAGTTTTTACTTACAGCCCCAACCATTCTCTGGTAGAAGATGCTCATTTCAAAATTTATGTCTCCCATATTTTCCTGAGATGGCATGTTAGTAGCTTATAAGTTTATCTTAAAAAGTGATTTTGCACTCAACTCTGTTCTTAAAAAAAAGAAAACTAAACTTTTGCCTTATTCCAGTCCTATTTAAACTTTGGAATACATATGTACTATCAAAACAAACATATCTTTGCCCCATCAGTTATTTCTGAAACTCCAAAAAGACAAAAATTTTTTTACACTTGAAATTCCCACTTACTCCTGACACAATCGAATGACAGTCAATGAATAACTTACATGACAGCATTGATGTCACAAGCTTCATTGGCCAGCTGCTGTGTGAAGCCCGCAATAAATCTGGGATGAAGGACATGTTCTGTATATCGAAGACAGCAATCAAAGTTGCTTGCTGCTGAAAAGACATTAAAGGTATTGAGTATACATGAATGAATTTATCCTGTAATAGGTATTATGGAACTACTCAAAGCTGTAGTTGTATATGGTAAAGAAACTATTTAGAGAAACAGTTCCAATGTCTTTGAGACCTGATTTAATGTAATTTCCAGCTCTCTTAAAAAAAAGAGGGGGAAAGCTTATATGCTGGGAGATTTGGTTTAATAATACAGTTTAGAAGCCCGTGACTTCTAACAAAAGGAATATCTCTAGTGAGAAACACAAATTGACAGTGTTTTATTTAGGTTCATTATAATCACTCAAGAATATGACTATCTCTCACTTGAAGAAACTCTTGTAGATAAACTTCCAAATTCAGAAAATGAATAAATATGGAGATTTTAATCTATCACTTAGTACGGAGCATTGAGAGGAGGGGAATGATAAGAAGTTACAAAGGAAAATGCAATTTATAGGAGCTTCAAAAGCACTTTGAAATTGTGATATTAGTGGAAATATTTTGGTCATAAAAGTTCAACACGTGCATTTCCAGGAATGCCCCTGTTGCTAAAAGTGATGTACTCTCACAGCCATAAAGCAATACTCAAATACTCCCCCAGGTTAAATTATAACCTGCTGTAAGGTAAGGGATCAATGTTATCTCTAAGTTGGCAAGAAATGGCCCAAAGCCATGTAAGGATGGAGAGGTCAGATGCCATAATCTGCCCCAAAGGATGAGTTTTGAAGTTTACTAAAACTATTTAGGTGGGAGGTGAAAAAGTTGGAAACGTGGGAGTGTTTCCTACGTTTCAGAATGACGACCCCATTCACTGGTAACATGACAACTTACATCACTCCCCAAAATAGCACTTTGGCCTTGTTGCCGAGCTTGGGGGGTCTCTCAGAACCCAGCCACCCCAAATATCTGCTGGGATTGAGAGCAGAGGAGAAAAAAAAAAAAGCCTGATCAGCAGCAGTAACCGTTTGCTCCTCACTCACCCAAAGAGCTGACAACTCCCATCACTTCTGAAGACTTTCCAACAGGCTCCCATTCTTTGGGGACCCCCAGGGGAGCTCAAGGCTTAGAGGAGAATGAAAACACTTCTTCGTCCCGTGTCAGCAGAAAGAGTGATACTTACCTTCTGACTTGCTGCAGAGGTGAATGAGCAACACTGACATCAAAGCAGCCAGGAGCAAATTCTTGCTACTGCACATCATTTTCAGCTCAAAGAATAGATCTGCTCAGGGCTGGGTACCCAGTGCTCTGGGAGTGCTGCTAGGTTCTGACAGTAGACTGTGTCTGGGATAGCCCTACTTATAGCACATATTGGGAATGTACACAGAAGGCGTGTTCTGACATGGGTTTTCCCCCATTGATCAACCTGCCCCATCATGTCGTCACAAAGAAAAACCACAGGGAAAACTTCCTGCCTTTCCCTAATGTTGGGAAGCGGTGAAGGTCAGGGTTGGGGGGGAGGTGTTTGAGAAGGGGAAAATCCTATTAAATCCTTTGGGTTTGCATAGAGGGAAAGCAGCCCAGCCCTGTGGTTCAGAAATGGGTTTCATGCAGTTTTAACTTAATCTCTTGTCTCTGAAAAGAGAGGACAAAGATTAACAATGATACAAAGGTCAGCCCTACACAGGAACATTACAGGACTCTATTGTTACACTCTATTTGCTTTCCAGAGTCAATTGGGAGCAGGAGGATGATAGGATGCCAGGCATACTTGGGGATGCACTTATAATTGCACAGTTGGTGCTCAGCTATCACCAAAGACCTGGAATTTCTAGGCTACCATTCAGATTAGGTAACATGACAATGCTGTAGTAGTGTTCCCAAAGTTGGTGGAAAATACCAGCCCTTAAATAAGACTCAAGCCTCAGCTTCATCTTGATGTCATGTCAATTCTTCTAAGAATCTTCTACATTTGAATGACTCTAATCAATACTGTAGCCCAGAAAATAATCCCCAACTGCCCTTGACTCTGCATTCTGAGGTAGTTACATAGCTCCACACCAAGCCTCAGAAGGGTTGAAGAAAAAAGACAATCAACAAAACTAGTGTCAAATAATAGTGATAATGATCATAATGTAATATGAATCCCTAACCTATGATGGTATAATGAGAACTCTCCACAAGGGAAAGTATCATTCTGTGCTAGGGATTAGGTTTGCGGGAAAGGAGTTTTTGGAGTTAATGTTAATTTTTTCTATCCTACCACAGGCACGGTTACATGTATCTACACATATGTTAAAATGCCTAGAACTATACATCAAGAGAAAAAAATGACTTGTGTTGTATGATTATTTAAAAAATAAATTTAAAAACCATTAAAATCATTAAACAAAAACTATCCACTAAACATAAATATGTTGAAAGTAAATAGGTCAAAAAAGATATACCATGTAAGCAGTTTAAAAAAAAAAGAAAACTGGAGTTGCTATATCTGGCAAAATATATTTTAAAACAAATATTGTTACTAGAGTGAAAGAGGGAGTTCCATAATCATAAAGGAGCAATCCATTGGGAAGATACAAGAATTATGACCATACATATACCTAACAATAACATCCAAAAACACATGAAGCAAAATTGACAGAATCGAAGGGAGGAATAAGCAATTCAACAATAGTCAGATTTCTCAATACCACATTTCCAATAATGAACAGAAAAACCAGACAGAAAACCCACAAACAACACTGTAAACCAACTAGACCTAATAGACATCTATAGAACACCCTACAACAGAACAGGCTTCCTTCTCAAACGCATATAGAACATTCTCCAAGATAAATCATATGCTAGGTCAGAGAATGAGTCTTAATAAATTTAAAAGGATTGAAATCATACCAAGTATGCTTTCAAAACCACAATGGAATTAGAATCAATAACAGAAGGAACTTTGGGAAATTTACAATAATATGTGGATATTAAATGATATATTCCTGTATAACCAGTGTATCAAAGAAGAAATCATAAAGAAAGTAGAAAATACTTTGAAATGAATGAAAACAAAAACACAGTGTACCAAAATTCATGTGGTACAGCGAAAGTACAGCTCAGAGAGAAACATACAGCAGGGATACATGAAATAAGAAAGAGCAAAACAATAGAGGAAATCAGTGGAACTCGAAGTTGGTTCTTTGAAGAGGTCAACAACATTAACAAGCTTTAACTAGACCAACCAAAACAAAGCAGATGCAGGGGTGCAGGGAACAAAAGAGGGGTCATCACTACCAACTACAAGAAATAAAGAGGACTATGAACAACCATATGCCAACTAGTTAGATAGCATAGAGGAAAGGGACAAATTAGTAGAAAGGTCTAAATTCCTGAAACTAACCAAGAAAACAGAAAGTTTAAAAAGCTCCATAACAAATAAAGATATCACATTGATAACTAAAAATCTTTCCATAAAGAAAAGCCCAGACACATACGGCTTCATAGTAAATTCTACCAAACATTAGGAGAAAAATTGAAACCAATTTCTCCAAAAACTTTCCCAGTATGTAAAAGAGGAGGGAACAATTTCTAGCTCATTCTATGAGGATAGTATCACACTGATATCAAGGTAAGATAAAGACATCACAAAAAAATAAAACTACTGGTCAATATCCCTTAACAATACAGACATACACACAAAAAATATACTCTACAAAACATTAGTAAATGGTATCCAGAGACATATAAAAAGGATCATGCACCATAACCAAGTGAGATTTATCCTAGGAAATGCAATACATAATACTAACTGAATAAAAAATGTATGAAAAGCATTTGACAAAATCCAACACCCTATGATAAAAAAACACTCAACATACTAGGAAGAGGAAAGAACTTCCTCAATCCAATAAAAGTCATCTACGAAAAATCCCACAGCTGATCTCATACTTATTGTTGAACAACTGAATGCTTTCCTCCTGAGATCAAGCCCAAGACAAGGATGTCCATTCTCACCAGTTCTGTTCAACATTGTACTGGAGATTCTAGCCAGGACAACTAGACAAGAGAAAGGGAAGGCCCCCAGACTGGAAAGGAAGAAGTAGCTATCTTATTTGCAGATGACAGGACCATATATATAGAAAATCTTAAAGAATCCACTAAAAAAAACTATGAGAACTAATAAGTTCAGCAAGGTTGCTAGAGTTGAGATCAATATACAAAAATCAATTGTATTTCTATACACTATCAATGTTCATTGATAATAATGTCCACCTGAAAATAAAACTAAGAAAACAATTACTTTTACAATAGCACCAAAAACAAAGAATAAAATACCCAGGCATAAATTTAACAAAAGATGTGAAAAATGTGACTAAAGTTACAAAACATTATTAAAGAAATTAAAGAAGACTTCTAAATAAATGGAAAGACATTCCAGGTCATAAATTGGAAAGACAACATTGTTAAGATGGCACTACCACCCCTCAAAAACTGATCTGCAGATTCAATACAATTCCTATCAAAATAGCAGCTGGCATTGCAGAAATGGAAAAGCCAATACTCAAATTCATATGGAATTGCAAGAGATCACAAATACTCAGAACAAGCCCAACACAGGAAAGGAAGAACAAAGTCAGAGGACTTACAGTTCCTGATTCCAAAACTTCCTACAAAACTACAGTAATTAAGACATGTGGTACTGGCATAAATGTAGACACATAAATCAATGGAATAGAAGAGTCCAGATATAAACCACCCTTGTATAGTCAACTGATTTTTTTTTTTATGGTGCCAAGACCATTCAATGGAGGAAAGAAAAGTCTTTCTTTTCAACAAATGGCACTGGGACAACTATATATCCACATGTAAAAGAATGATGTTAACCCCCTACCTCACAACATGCACAAAAATTAACTCAAAATGGATCATAGACCTAAATATAAGTGCTAAAAGTATGAAACTCTTAGAAGAAAACATAGGAGTAAATCCTCATGCTCTTGGCAATGGTTTTTTCAAATATAATAGCAAATCTCAAACAACAAAATAAAAAACAAATAAACTGGACTATATCAAAACTATAAATTTTTGTGCTTCAAAGGTTACTATAAAAAATGTGAAAAAAACAACCCACAAATACATAGGAAATAATTTGCAAATCATATTCCTGATATGGAACTTTTACTTATTTCCAGAATATATGAAGAACTCTTATAAATCAGTAATAAAAAGATAAGCAACCCAATTGAAAAATGGACAAAACACCTGAATAGACATTTTCTCAAAGATATGTAAATGGTCAACAAGCACATGCAAAGATGCTCAGTGTCAATAGTCATTAGGTAAATGTAAATCTAAACCACAATAACATGTCACCTCATACCCACAAGAATGGCTATAATGAAAAAGATGGATAAGAAATATCAACAATGATGTGTTGAAATTGGAACCCTCATACACCGTTGATGAAATGAAAAATGGTACAGTCACTTTGAAAAACAGTTTAACAGTGCCTCAAATGGTTAATCATGGAATTACTATATGATTCTGCAATTCTACTCCTAGGTATACACTCAAGATAAGTGATAACATGCCCACGCAAAAACTTGCCCATGAGTGTTCATGGCAGCTTTATTCATAATTGCCAAAAAGAGGAAACAATCCAAATGTCATCAACTGATGAATAGATAAATAAAATGTGGTAAATTTGTACAATGGGATATTATTTGGCAATAAAAATGAATGAATGATGGATACTACAACATAGATGAATCTTGAAAACACTGTATTAAGTGAAAAAAATGAGCATAAAAGGCCATGTATTATGATTCCATTTATATGTAATGTTCACAAGTGGTAAATCTGTAGAGCCCGGAAGTAGAATAGAGCCAGGAAGTAGAATAATTATCTAGGGTAGGATGGAATATCAGGGGAAAGGGAGGGGAATGGAGTATGATTGCTAATGGGTATGCGGTTTCTTTTAAAAATAGGTGGTAATAAGGGTTGCATAACACTATGAGTATACTGAGACACAAATTGTGCACTTGGAAAGGGCGAATTTTATGGTATATGGATTATATCTCAACACAGCTCATAACAACAATAAAAAATTCTCCACCTACCTAGGTCTAACACCTGCACCAGGCCACAGGTGCTCTCTCCTTTTCTAGGGCTGCTCTTGACTGCTTGCAGTCTCTGCATTTTTCTTTCTTCCTCCATTCCTGTTGTCTCTCCTCTTCTCTTCCTTCTCTCTCTCTGAATCACATTAGTTTTTTTAAACTGATTATCTGGGTACTTCTTTATATTTCTTGAAATTGCATTTCCCAGTGCTTACTTTGATAGATGTGTCACTTAAAAATTTTTTTAAATGTGACCTTCTACTGATTTTTTTTTTGTCAATGAACATGTTAATGGGAAGTTTAACATAAAATTATTTCAAACCTAATTTAGTAGAAAGCTATTCATCACACCGGAATTTATTTTCTAGCTATTCTTTTCAAATGTCTCAGATACATTCCCAGTAAGTCCTAATTCCTACGTGTAGTAGAGTCTTGTGTCTTTCTCTTCCCTCCCCCCCGCAATTGACAAGTGTCTTATGTGGCAAGTACTTAGTGGTATGTGCAGATGGCTAGAACATGATTAAATTCAAGAGAACTTGCAATAACAGAATTAAACACAAGTAACTATAAAACAAGGCAATATGGAGTAAGTGTCATATTCATATTACATAAAACATATGCATAGAAATTGTTCACAAAATGTGATCATTAAAAAGTTACTTAACTCCCCTTCCATTTCTATGACAGATAAACATGTCATCCTGACTAATGGAGTGTTCATCAAAAACTGTTTTCTTTCTAATAGGGTTCCGTGAAAAGTTTTTTAGAAAATGACAGGAGTTCCCTTTAAAACAGCATGTATTGAGTACCTACTAGGTGCCAGATATTTTAGTAGAGAATGTCCTGTGAAAGCAAAGAAGCATGATGTTTGATTCCCACAAGGAGAGGTGTACAAAAGACCAGCAACCCTGAGCCCTCTGGCTTCCACAGAATGGGACCTGACTTCAGCTGAGCTCCAGTGACAAAAATGGTTCTACCATGGTGTTTGAATAGTGCAAATTATAGAACTTCTAAGCTAGAGAAGCACAGAGACCTTCTAGTTCAATACCTAATTTTAAAGATGAGGACACCAAAGCCAAAGACATGTTTGACTTTGTCAGTGTGGAACCACGAGGACCAGAGCTGGATCTAGAAATCACACCTTCTCTCTAAGTCAGAGAATTGTTCCTCATTTTCTCCTCAAAGATTTATTATCTGATTATCAAATGGATGGTATTATATATCATTAGCCTTCACTTTCATTTCTTTCAGATAATAATACAAGTTGTAGCTTCCATACAGGCTTAATCATACACACCAAATACTGAGGTACTATAGAGATCACTAAAAACAAGAATAATAAACCACAACTTCGATGGAGGAGAGCAACAATACGAGTTCTTACAATGGCTACTTAAAACGAACGTAGTATCTTGTTTCTTGGCATCTCAGTTTGGATCCCCTGAAGGCAGAGCGTCAGGTGCAGATCATTTATTTGATAAGCCCAGGAAACAAGAGTGAAGCAGGAGGGTGGAGGGAGGAAAAAGCTTTCAAGGTCATTCTGTGGGTACTGGAGAATTGATTCCACTGGAACTTCCTGAGAAACAAACAGATGTCTTGGAATTATCCCCTTGAAAGGTGGTGGACAGAGGGTCTGTCAGCTGGCTCACATTAGTTGAGGGCTGTCCCCAGGAGTATTAATCCCCCTACATATTTATGCTTTCCTTGGGAGGAGAAAGATTAGCCTACATGCTCCCTCAGCCCTGAGAATTTCCTAGAGCATAAAGACAAGCAAAATTTAAGGTTAAGTTGTTGTCATTGTGATGTGATCTGAGCTCATTCCACCACAGCTGAGGCTGAAGTCAATGATGGCTGAAAGCGTGTGACATGGGGTCCAGAGATACATGCTACAATTGGCTTAAAAAGGATTTTTTAGAAAAAAGAAATTTGGGGTCGATAACTATGAAGAACTTAACTATCATATGTGCTAAGTTCAGATGATTCCTTCATAGACCCCAGGAAGACAGCCTCATTTTGTAAAAAGTCTTCTCCAGAACACACTGCGTACCTACAGCTCTGTTTTCTTGTGTCCCATTTATTCTGGGATAAAAGCTTTGGCCTATAAATTCATTATGCTGAAAGGATATGTAGTCATACTAAGAAACACTTATTTACTGGATTCAGGAAAACCAAGGCCTGATGGTTCTGAGATTCACAAAAAGGCCTCAAAAGATCACCATTACCACTAAAGGGATAGTCAAGAGAAGAGTAGCCAAAGGATGTCACTTTGACCTGCAGCAACAGCCAGAGACAAGGTGCTGGGGGTCAGTGCAAGCATCATGAAGCAAAGCATCAGGATAAAGAAGGCTTCTACCTTCAGCTTCAGTCTCAACATTAAATAAGATAACACTCATCAAATATGATACTTTATCCAATTCTTACAGGGAATAGGTCAGATGCCAGTTTTCCAAAAATATATGATGTTATTCTATAATAGCCACTGGCAGACTGATGCTACATTGCTTCTTTTCAAGAGCCAAAAGTGATACCACTGAGAGATTATTGAAGCATTGGTGGCAGGTCAGTTAGAACAGGGAGCCAGCTCTCTTCTAAATTCCTGCACGGTTGTTTAAACCAAAGTAAAGAGCCTATATTACTAGTCCTATGATAACTGGCACTATTATCTCAAGAGGGCAGCCTTGAGGGTCACCATGTAAATTTTTGAGTGAGCATTTGGACACCCACCTGAGTCAGTGGTCAAAGAAAAGGGTGTGCATTATATGTGTGAAAACAGTATACTCCTTTTTTGGCCCACTGAGAGCCCATCCAGTTGAGATTTAGTTTCTCTGTAGAAAGATGAATTAACATAAAATTCAACTAATTCCTCTTTGTATTGTTTATCCTGACCGAAAGCCTCTTTAATTGCCTCCAGATTCCCAGATCTTCAGTTTCTGTGTAGCCACAGCAGAGGAGTCCCCAGTAATGACATGTGGGAAGAAATCAGCAGGGTTGCTTTAGGAGTCATACATGTAACCAGCAGATGCAAACCAAGCCAAAAGTTCCCGTGCAGGGCCTAGAATATCACCTTTCCCAAAGCCAGCAAGGCCAGGCAATCAAACAGTCTGAAGATGGTGTAATGAGGCTGGTCAAAGGAGAAGATGACAGACCTTCCCTGCCTTGATATCTTCTCTAAGAGGTAAAAAAAAAACAAAACAAAACAAAAAAAAAAACTGCATTTGGTGTTCTGGCATCCAAGCCAGTGGTGGGCTGTTCCAGAAATAGGACAGTTGGATCTGTAATCATTTCCATTCCAATGCTGGTCTTCTTTTTGTCGCCTCCAGACACACTCTAAACGGACTGGTTTTCCACCTGGAGTCCCCCACTTTGAGTACAACTCTTGGATAATTTTGTGAAATGAGTTCATTTTCTTGTCTGACTGCCCACATTTGCCAAAAGGCTGCTGAAAACCCCATTTGCTCTTACCATCAAAGTCCCCATCATGTTATCATCTTGGACTTCATAATCTGTGGTACTTTTGAAGTTGGCATGTTGTGGGGTTCCATTTAGCAGAATATCTCCAGAGACACAACAGGGCTCCTTCTTTGCAGCCATGATGCCTCACAAGGAAGATCCGCCCCCAGTAGAGGGTCCCAGGGTAGCATTAAGACCAGATTTCATCACTCCATGGACGTCCTCCAATAATCTCTTCTCAACGGACTAGGAAGTCACTCTTTCCTTTCACTCAATAGCAAATATTGGGAAAACTTAGCACAGGTCAAACAGATAATATCTCAAAGCCTTTGGAGGGCGCAGAGGTTGGTGTTTGTTACTGACATTGGGAAAATGGAAACTTTCTTTGTAGATATCTAAAAACTTATTATCTCCACTGTGCTGCTGTGGGATGGAATGAATCTTTCCCATAGAATTCTAGATGGAACTCTGAGTTATGGAATTGCTGGGCCACTTCTTTCCTGCTATGGCAAATCATCCCTACCTAGTCTTGAATTTTAAAACATACACATGTATATACACACAAATACACACACACACACACACACAAGTACCTGCACACACACATACAAAGGGCAAAAGAAGAAGGAAGGGACAAAGAATGCATAGTATTATCACTCAAAGGAAAGATCCAGAAGGGATACCTCATTTACATGAACCTTCCTATTCACTGAAGAGGAAGTAGAGAAATTCTTTTATTCATTCAATGAAGATTTATTTATTGGGCATATCTAAGGAGAATGATTAACAGGTTTCTATGGCTGGCTCAACCAAGATCTATGCCTTGGAATCCAGGCTGAAGAGGTGTTAAAAGCTACACAAAACATCACGAGATTAAAATTCCCGTAAAAAACAAGATAAATACCACATAAGACACCAAAATTTTCAGTGTTGATGCTGAATGCGTGTTTGTACGTGTGTAACAATGAGAAGACACTTAAATTTTCCAGGTGTACGCTGTTAAAACATGCACACCAATTGACAAGTTATGCTACAAGAAATATTCTTGATTTTCTGTATCTGCAACATATATGTTAACTTAAATTTTATCAGGCTAATATGAGTTTTACTCCTTAAACACACCAAAGCATTGTATTTTGATTGTATGTTCCTTAAAAGACTTTGTTGGAAAAAAAAAAGAAAAGACTTTGTTGAAATGCTGTGATTGGTTTAGTAGAGTTTTCTTATAACAATATTCAGTGGAAAATGCAATAAATAGTACTCAAGAGTTTTATGATTGATTTCAGTATGATGGTTCCCGGGTGACAAATAGAAGTCAGCCTTTCATGAAATGTGCGAAAAGGATTCTGAGGCAGGGTGCAGGACACTGAGGGATCACAATGTAGTAGAAGAGGCTGCTGTGAGACTCGGGGATCTGACATGAGCACAGCGTACCTGTGGTGCCCGGAGTCATAGCAGCTCCTGAACTGTTTGAGTGGTTTTAATGAGATGGTTGAGTATTTAGTCTTTTCTTTGCAAAAAGATTTTATCACGAAGACAAAGTATATATGCCAAGCTGAAGACATAAATCTTCGAGTGACTTTTCTTGAAAGTTGAAAAAAATCTTTAAGGCATAATGTAGAAAGAGCAGAGCTTTAAACATCTTCCTGCATTTTTTTTTTTAAATAGTACCACAGGGGCACCTGGGTGGCTCAGCCAGTTAAGCATCTGCCTTCAGCTCGGGATTTGATCCAGGGGTCCTGGGATCGAGCCCTATGGTGGGTTCCCTGCTCAGTGGGAAGTCTGCTTCTCCCTCTCCCTCTGCCCCTCCCCGCCCCCTGCTTGTATTTTCTTTCTCTCTCTCTCAAATAAATAAATAAAATCTTAAAAATTTTTAAAATATAAATAATTAAAAATATTACCATAATGCATACTTTATTGAAAGAAAAATGATATTAAAGAAGTCAAAAGAGAAATTATAGATTAATTATTTTAGATTATTAAGATTATATATAGGTTAAGATTAATTATAAACTCATCATCATAGAGAATTACAGTGCTAAAAAAATTTTTGTGTAACTTTCTAGACTTGTGTCTATTCATATATTTAAATTGAAGTCAGAGCATAGCATGCATGTGTTCAAAAGCCTATTCTTTTCATTTAAGAACCCAGATATAGTCAAATGTTCATGTCAAAAAATGTACTATCTGTACCATCATGTTAAATAGTAGTATGGTTTCTCATTACCTTGTTGTCTGTGATTTAATTCCCTAGGTTGGTTCTAACTTTTCGGTTGTTGTAAATAGTACTATGAAGAACATTCTATGGATGAATCGTTGCACATATTCTTAATCACTTTCTTAAAATAAGTCCAAGAAATGGAATTTTAGGGTCAAGAAATGTGTACCTATTTAACAATTTTGAAATTGCAGAGCTACCTACCAGAACTCTGAGTGAATTGACCCAGTTCCTTGTACATTTCACAACATAAATAAATAGAAATAAGTGCATTCGCTTAGGGCTTTGTGGAAGCAATGAGATCTACTTCTCCATTAAATGTAAGTCTAAATGTGGCAAATGCCTGAATGCTGTCAGCTACTGTGATATGTCCTAGCCTCTACCTCATTAACTGCTGGGGACTTTTTTTTTCTGGCACAAAGAGAACATGCTGTGAAACGTATATGCCATGCCCTGAACCTTTAAAGTAAATATTTTGCCAGGGACATCGAAGAACTGGAAGAGAACCAATGAAAAGGAGGAGGGCAGTCCCTATCAATCCCGTACTTTCCAAAGGAACCACTGGGTACTGAGTGTATTTACTTAACAGATTAGAGGTTTTAAATATCTAACTGAGTTATTGCTCCGATGATGAAATCTTGGTTGCTCCCTACTGTAAACTTGAAAATTCCCCTGCATGCTTTCACAAAGCTGACATGAAGGAGTCAGCTATAATAATCTGAGTAGGCAGAGAATAATTTGCTAAGGAGTGCTGCTTAGTTAGGGCACAGATGGGGACCTCGGCCACATGTTACTTTGGAGCTCACATTTTCATATTAGAGCTAGCAATTCTCATTTGGTCCTTACAAATGACATCAGCTAAACAACTAGCATGTCGACATGTTCCGAGTTCTATTATGTGACATTTAGATACTTGAGTATTATGCAAGTTCACAACCCTTCTGCAGAGAAAGATTCAGTGTCCGTTTGTTAGACATTTCTGGAGTTATTCTGGGAAAGACTAAATGTCATCATTTATTTGAGACAATCTGGATCTACTAAGAATACGATTGTGAATGTTTGCAAAATGACATGCAGAACTGTTCATTGCAGTCCTATGTAGAGTAGAAAAGAAAATGAAAATACCCAAATTGTTAATAATAGAGCAGTGATTAAAATAATTATAGGATTTCCATAGGATTGAATAATATGTTGCCATTTAAATAATTTTAAATCATTTTATGCAAGGAGGAAAATGCTAATGGCATAAAAATAGAGAGAGTAGTAGGAAACAAAATTGTGAATAGTATGTTAATCCACTATGGGAAATTGTGTATATTTGTACGCATGCATTTAAAAAAGACTGGAAAGAAATTCACCAAATGAAAACAGAAATTATCCCTGGAGTGGGAGGCTCTCCCCACATGTTTTTTTTTCTGTATTTATCAATTTTTATAATAAACAAATATTGCTTTTATAATCAAAGAAGAATAAACTATTTCAAACCCAGATATTTAAAAAAATCCTCATTTCTGCAACTGATGAATCATTGAACACTGTATCAAAAACTAATAATGTACTATATGTTGACTATTGAACATAATAAAAAAACAAAAAATTTAAAATTTTAAAAAATTTTTTAAATCCTCATTTCCTACTATAATGAACTTAGAAACATGATTTTAAAGAGCTACTTTTATTCATGGTTTTAATATTTTTAGTACAAAAATACCACTGGAAGAGAATGAACGACCTTATTTTTTAGAATACCTTGTATCAGGCTTTCATGACAATAGTACAGTAAGTCTTGCAAAATTTTCACTGCCCTCCTAACTTCATGGATAGTCCTAGAAGAAACATAAGTATTCCAGGAGACATCAATAACATATTTTGTGTTGGAATTTGCAGGATAAAATAGGTAAAAGCTAACTAGAAATAGTTTACATGAGCTAGTAGCTGTTTTAAAATTTAAATGTGAAGTTGCTTTTTTAGGTTAGGGAAATGTGTCCATAAAACAGTTTCAGAAACACAGACTACTTTGCTGGTGGGGGTCAGTTTGTTCTTTGGGTCTTAACATCTCCATCAGAAAATAAGCAATGTGTAAATAACTCCTCTCTGAATTCTCTTTTGGAAGTTATAAACTATTCAATAACATAAAATAATTATTTTATAGATCTTACTAATTAGCAAATTCATTTCCATTAAGTAAGAAGAAATCCCTATAAACTCTTGTAGTATTATAGCCTTATGATTTTTTTTGTGGTGAGGATATTTAAGATTTAGTCTCTTGGTAACTCTGAAGTATATAATACATCATCATTGACTATAATCACGATGCTGTGATTCATCGTCTAACTGCAAGTTTGTGCCCTTTGACCATCATCTCCCCAATTCACTAGCTCCTAGCCCCTGGTAACCACCATTCTACTCTGAATAGCCTTAAAATTTTAACCAGCTTATAATAAGCCAGTTTAACCAATAAGCTTATAAACACTTCCTTGCATTTCACCATGGTCTGACCCTAAGCAAGCATCCATTTTGAATCTTGTTATATTTCTTGACTATGTGACATTCCATTTTAATCGTCCTTCCGTTCATAATAAAAGTTGGGCAAATCCCAAAATATCTTGTCATTTCCAACTACATACATTATCATTTATAGCACATTTCCTCAGAGCTCACAGGTGTCCATTGGGAGTGAACCCAATGAGAGAATCAGATAAGCAACTGGAATGCTCCATCATGCCCTCCAGCTCAAACCAAGAGCTACTGATTTGCCTGGAGTCTATATGTGAGTTCAGGAAGATTAAATGAATCACTGGCTTGGTTCAAAGATGTTTCGATTGCGGCAAGAACTAGGTGGGGTAATACGGTACCTGGCCAGGGAATGAAACCAACAGAGCCAAAACTTTGGACTCATTACTGAATGCGCTCATTGATTTGCTTCTGTCCTGCAGACCTTAATCCAGGCCTGCCATTTGTAAGGGGGCTGGGGTGAGTGATGGTAGATGGGCCAGAACAAAATGGGGTCTATTCTGAAGTAACAACCAGTACAGCATCTCCAAAATAAACCCCAAAACTCTTATGAAGCTCAACCAAAAGGATACACCCTAATCAATATCATGACTATTGAGTTCTGGCACCTTCTGAAATGTTTCCACCCTTTCTGAGGACTGCTGTGTTCCCTAGGTAGAGACTCACAAGTGGAAACCAACAGACTTTCAAACATCTGTGTCATAAAGTTTTCTAGTAAAGAACTTTCTCCCAGAGATGAGTCAAATGCCACAGATGATTTTCACCCAAGCTGAAGGATGAGCAGGACCACTATAATATGATTTTAAGAAATTGTGAATCTCACTGTGAAAGTCACTGGAGACTTTTCTACCCTAAAACTATGTGTTGCTAATTCGTAGAGGTACACAATCACTTTCAGCAAGATGGTTATAAAAATAGGAATGGGGTAGTCAAAGCATCATTGACCCTGGGGAACACATGAAGCACCTTCATAACAGAATCTCTGGCATACACCCTTCTTACTCTCCATTTATCTTATTTTAATATCACATCTGCTTTCTTTAGGAATTTGAGCTTATTTTCTCTCTCCTTTTTCCTCTTTATTTCCTGTCTCCTTGTCCTTTTTCCTCATCCTTCTCATTCTCATTCCTTTTAACATATAAAATGAAAGATGTACTTTGCCCTCTCTTTCTACTTCTCTTTCCCTTTCTCATTTTCTGTGCCCAATATCCAGGAGTATAATTTGCTTAACCAACTCTAGAAAACATGTTGGTCCTTTTACTTATTGGCAAGTGTATATATGTATGCATTTACTTCTCACCTCTGTCCCCAATAGAAAAATATATTATCTGACCCTCCCACAGACTCTGGGGAGTTTAGAGTAAGTTGGTAGCATGCCCGCATAATTTTAGCCATTACAAATAAGAAAGCTTTTGTTTTAGAGTGAAGGCGACTAAGAAAATAGTTCAGGCTTTATGTTCTTCCTCCCTCCAACTCCAAGGAATTTGGACCCTTGTTGAATGTCACAATAAAGAAGAGAATAATTACAGGAATATAAATAATTACCTTAAGCACCCAGAAAACTAAATTTAACGAGAGAGTTCACTGAAGGAGGATTCCAGGGGTGGAGAGAAAGAGACTGAATGTTATGCTTCCTACAATTTTTAGCAATAAAACACATTAGAAAGACTGAAAAACTTCATCTTTTAGGAATTTCAATCACGCCAAAATATATAAATAAGAAATCAGCACCAAATGACAAGAACGGCCAAATGACTTTATAGAATGTGAAAGAAGAAACATTTTAGAGACACACATAAACACACAGGAGTAGGGGCGCCAGAGTGGCTCAGTCGGTTAAGCATCTGACTCTTGGTTTTGGCTGGGGACGTGATCTCGGGGTCATGGGATCAAGGCGCGTGTGGGACTCTCCCCCTCAGCATGGAGCCTGCTTGGGAATCTCTCTCTCTCATGAATAAATAAAGCTTTAACACACACACACACACACACACACACACACACACACACACACGAGTATTGGTTGAACATGTGTGGTCAGGTTGGCTAGAGGAAGCAGGACGGGGCCAGAGTCAGAAGGACTAAGTTCTCATGTCACCCGGGTCACACACTGGCCACGTGGCCCTGACCAAGCCACTGAGTTTTAACCTCAGTTTTGCCTCCACAAAGGGGGGATAAATGCATGTCCAAGGATCACTGAGGGGGCTGGTGAGGGAATGCAAGGGAAAGCACTTTGTGCCGTGCAAAGCAGGAATCAAAGGCAAGCTGTTGGTAGTAGTGTCGCCTTCACCACACTAAGCAGTGTGGTCAAGACAGAGATGCAAAAGAGAGAGTCCCGGTGGTTGAGAAGTTTCTACTTCAGTTAGACAAAATGTGAATCTGTGAAAAAGTACATCTACATAGCAACTTATTGGCAGGTAGTTTTGTAAGTACTTTATGTGTATTTATTTACTTAATCATTGCAATAACTTCCTAAGGGAGATACTACTATTACATATATGTATTATATACAATAACGACCAGTATTATTTCCATTTAACACGTAAGGAAACTACAACCAAGAAATCCAAAGCAACTTGTCTGGAGTCACAGGTAGTCAGTGATGGAAATGAGTTTGGAATCCAGGAGTAGAGGGGACACAATGTGGGGGAGGGGAGAAGGAGAAGAAAGATAAACAGAAAGAAGTACATGAGGTTCTCAATTCGGTGTTTCAGATTCTATGCTATTAAAGGAGATTGATTATTTAGGCAACCAATGTCCTATAACTCTAAGGAGCACTCTCAGGGAAACAAAGATATCCAAGAACTCCTGTCCTTCAAGAACATGGCAAACTGTGAAGATATTAATAAGAAGGTGGTGGGATATGGAAATCTAATGTGTGACACTCTACAGAAAAGGAGAAATGAAGTTGTTCACTTTCTCCCTCACTATCATCTCAAAAGTTGTCTAAAACATTAGCAGATGCTAATGTTTCCTCAACTAAGAGAGAAAATAGATACTAGAAATGGGGGGGGGATGCTAAAAATAAGTAAATAAAATATTCTCACTCAGTGTTGGTGTGAAAGACTTTTAAAAGTTCCTCAATATGAAGAAATTACCTCCTGTCACCCATAAAAATTTCTCATGTGCAGTTTCTCAGAAAAAAAAAAAGGCAAGCCTCGCTTCTCTCCTATCCCGTCATTCCAAGAGCATTTACAATCCACCCACAGTGTGCGTGACACCCTGTGACAGAATTTCCCCCAGCACGTGTGCCATTCTGCCAGGAGGTTTGGCAAGGACTCCACCAACTTCCTCCTCGGTTTCAACTCTTGCAGTTTAAAGATTGCTGATCTTTTCACTCTTGCCTTTCTTGTGACCTATTTACTATTTCCTGTATGCCAGGAAGAGACTTGATTTTGGAGTACAAAGTAATCTGTCAGCAGCAAGTCAGAGTAAATGCTTTAGAACTTGAAATGAATCCAGTTCTCAGGAGTGACTAAGAGCAGCTTAGCATGATCACACATGAAGTACCTGATCCCCTTCTCCAGGACCGTGAGAATGATACTCACAAACTCAAACAAGGATTCAAGATGAGCTTTTTATGATCAAGCTGCAAGAGGAAAAGTTGGTGTGATCCCAAAAGAGGATTTGGATATGAAAAGGGAAGGAAGACATTGCTTCAGAAAGTAAATGCAAAACCTCTTATCAGCCTCAGACACAGACAGAGCCAAGAATTGGGGAAATGGAACTGATGGTGCTTCTGGAATTGTCCCACCCTCCTCAGAGCCAGGCCTTCAGGGGTCCCACCTAGGAAGGTGGTGGCCACTAGACTGGACAACATTCACCATCATATCTACGGGCTGGGAAAGACTCTCAGAAGGTGAGAGGGTCCTCAACTTCTGGACCTCTACCCATACCCCTCAATGTACAACAAGGTCCCAAGACGTCCTTAAGAAACCTAAGGTTCCTTCTGGTCTTATCTCTCACCCAACAATATGGACATATTGATTCAAGGGCCTTTATCCAATATCTTCCCATTCCTGAAATAAGCCTTTTTACTCCTTCTTTCCCATACCTGGCCCATCACTGGTGGTAGATGGTTATATCCTATTTATCATTCAAGACCTTTTCTCAGGCAGTTTCTATAATTGGATGAAACAATTCTTTACTTTGAACTCCCATCGGACTTTGCTTTCCACACTGGTAGAGGTTCAAGAATGTGTGTCAGATAAATGAACAAACTGAAGTCATCTTTGATTATCCCCACCCTCCTTTCCCATGTTTAGTCACTAATTCTTTTACACACTTGGCTTCTAACTCATTTTCTTCTCTCCCACCACAGCTGCCCTGGCCTCACATCTCAGAAAAACATTTCTGAATTAATACCATAGTTTCCTAAAGCAGCCTCTTCACCCATCACAGAATCAGAGACTACTGTGATAATGACATGAAGACATTTGCTCTCCATTTTGTTCCAGTTGTTGGTCCTCCAGGAGAGAAAAAGGGGATGGTGGACCAGTCTACCTTTCCTATAGGGCTGTTTTTAAAAACAAACAAACAAACAAAAACAGAAAGGATCATTTTGTATGAGCTAGATCTTAAGAGAAGACATAAATGAGAAAGAAGAATGATCAGGGAGAGAAAATATAAAGAAAATGAGGTGAAGAGATTTTTTTTGGCAACAACTATGAGTGTGAAATTTTAGAGAAAGGGAAAAATTAAAATAGCTCTTTAATATTTGCAATTTGGAATTATGTCCTTCATAGATTTACCACTTCCTCTCAAGCTAGGATTTGAACCCAGATCAGTCCAGATCTCCAGCCCATGCTGCTTCTCCATCATTTGCTTCTTCCACATTGTCCATAGAAAGAGAAAGATGGGGATTATCACTGCATATTTTCCTGTCCAGCATCATGCTAAGCCACACTTGTCCAATTTCACATACCTAGACCATAGTAGAATTGAAATTTCAACTCTGACCAACTTTATTCCAAAACCCAAACTTCTTCAGCTGTTCTGCTTGGATTTCCATCTTAGTGACCTTGCTTTTCTCTGTTCCCCTATACCTTTTCCTATCTTTTTTGGCATCGCTAGAGGTAACTTTTTTTTTCATGAAGCCTTTCCTTACTATCCTCCCTTCATGACTATTTATTACTTACTGAAGTTTGTTACAATACTTCTAAAGTAAAGGATTGTTAATCTTAATTTTGTGGATTCCTAGGACCCATGGATGGTCTTCAAGATATTTATCAAACCCCAGAAATGGTATGTAAAATATTAGGTCTAGCCAACACAATGTTGAAGGAGAAGAACAAAGTTGGAGGACTGACAGTACCAGATGCTAAGACTTACTCTAAAACCACAGTAATCAAGACAACATGTCATTGGTGGAAGAATAGACAAATAAATCAACAGAATAAAATAGAGTCCAGAAATAGACTCATATAAGTATAGTGAACTGATCTTTGACAAAGAGGCAAAGGTAATATAATGGAACAAAGATAGTCTTTTCAACAAATGATGCTAAACAACTAGATATCTGTATGGAAAAAAAAAAGAATCCAGGCAGACACCTTATACTCTTCATAAAAATTAACTCAAAATGGATCATAGACCTAAATGCAAAACTGCAAAACTTCTAGAAGATAACAGGAGAAAATCTGGATGACTTTGGGTGTGGTGATGACTTTTAGAGACAACATCAAAGACACAGAACACAGAACATGAAAGAAATAATTGATGAGCTGGACTTCATTAAAATTAAAAATGTCTGTTCTGTGAAAGACAAGGTCAAGAGAGTGAGCAGACAAGCCACAGGCTGGGAGAAAATATTTGCAAAAATTATATCTGATAAAAGTTGTTATCCAAAACATACACAAAACTCTTAAAACTCAACAATGAAAACACAAACAACCCAATTAAAAAATGGGTTGAAGACTAACAGATACCTCACCAAAAAAGATATACATCTGGCAAATAAGCATATGAAAAGATATGTCATCAGGAAAATGCAAAGTAAATCAATATTGAAATACCACTCCACACCTATTAGAATGACCAAAATCCAGAACACTGACAACATCATATGTTGGAGAGGATGTGAAGCAACAAAGACTCTCATTCACTGCTGGTGGGAATGTAAAATGATAAAGCCAGTTTGGAAGACAGTTGGGTGGTTTATTATAAAACTAAACATGCTCTTGCTACACAATCCAGCAGTCATGCTCCTTTAGTATCTATCCAAAGGAGTTGAAAACTTATACCAAAAACTTGCACACAGATACGTATAGCAGCTTTATCCATAATTGCTTAAACTTGGAAGCAACCAAGATGTCCTTCAATAAACTGTGGGGTACACTCAGACAATGGACTATTATTCAATGCCAAAAATAAATGAGCTAACAAGTCACACACACACACACACACACACACACACACACACACACACACACAGAAGAACCTTAAATATAAGAACCTTAAATAGTACTAAGAGAAAGAAACCAATGTGAAAAGACTATGTACCATATGATTCCAACTATATGACCTGGAAAAGATAAAACTATGGAAACGGTAGAAAGATCTGTGGTTACCAAGGGTTGGAGGTGGTGGGAAGGGATAAATAGGGGAAGCACGGAGGATTTACAGGGCAGTGAAACTACTCTGTGTGATACTAATAATGGTGGATACATGTCATTAGACATTTATCCATACCCATAGAAAAAGCAATGCCAAAAGTGAATCCTAATGTCAACTATGGCCATTGGATGGTAATGAGATGTCAACGCAGGTTCACTGATTGTAATAGACATCACTCTGGTGCCAATATTGACAGTGGGGGAGGCTGTGTATGTGTGAGGACAGGGAGTATATGGGAAATTTCTGTACATTCCTCTCAATTTTGTTATGAGTCTAAAACTGCTCTTAAAAAAAACTGTTTAAAAAAAAAGTTGGGCTACGTGTGTAGGTGTGTATTTCTGAGGAGGCAGATCACAGTTTCCACCAGAGTCTTCAAGGAATCTATAATTTCAAAAAGTCAAAGAATCAATGCCTTGGAGCAATTCTGCAAACCCTTGGATTTGCTCTGAAGAAACTTGCATGTTCATTCCTTTTGGTTCGTTTCCCTGAGCCCACCATGCAAAGGACTTTCAATGCACCGGAGTCTTTTCTTAGACACAAAATGGGCTCCAAATCACCTGTTCTTGTTTCCTATGGGCAGAATTCCAGGATTCCCCTTATTCAAGATGGTACTTTCCCAGCCTTGGCAGTGTTCTCTTTCTTTCCTTTATCCTCTTCAGATAACCACACGGTGTTACTTGTGTGCTATTTGATTCCCCTTCCTTAGAAAATCTAACTGATGCCCTGTTCCCAGGCTCTTTATCTCAAGCCTTCCCTACTGTGCCTGGCTGGGCAGGTAGTTTCCTGGTGCTTGGACCAGAGCCAATCAGTTCTGGTGGTTTTTCTCTTTTACTTTCTTTTTTTTTTTTTCCTTAATCCCCAAAAGGAAAACGCAGACCTATTGGAAAATGTGATAAATGTGAACTGATTTTATTTCTGCCATCTATTTTCATCAATTCACCAGAGCTTCAAGTTAAAATATACACTTGATTTGGAGGGAAGAGAGTGGAATTTTCAAATCCACAGTAAGATTTCAGTGTTGTGAGTGACTTTAGAATTCATTCATTCACCTCAACAAACAAGTCAACTATACACCCCAGAGTTTTGTCCAAGTCTTAAAACTAGGCAGTTGCAGATTCAAGAGATTTTTTTTCCCAAACCATGCTGCACCACCAACTCCAAGATATACACATGCTCTTTTCTTGCTTAAAGTAGCATTTTTTTCTAATTCTACCAAAGCTTCTTAGCCATAAAACTGTGAACATGTGGACACATTGCATTGGCACGATTTTCCTGGCTATATGCCTAAGGTGAGGAATACAGATTAGATAAGCAGACTGTGGTATCACCCACTCTGAAAAGATTTATGCTTCAGAAAGGAAGAAAGAAAGAAAGAGAACGAGAGAAAGAGGAAGAAAGAAAGAAAGAGAGAGAGAGAGAAAGATACCAGCCCTTTGTCTGTAGTGTCATTTGCAAATATCTTCTCCCATTCTGTGGGTTGCCTCTTTGTTTTGTTGACTGTTTCCTTTGCTGTGCAGATGCTTTTTATCTTGATGAAGTCCCAAAAGTTCATTTTTGCTTTTGTTTCACTAGCTTTTGGAGATGTATCTTGAAAGAAGTTACTGTGTCCGATGCCAAAGAGGTTACTGCCTACGTTCTCCTCTAGGATTTTGATGGATTCCTGTCTCACATTGAGGTCTTTCATCCATTTTGAGTTTATCTTTGCATATGGTGTTAGAGAATGGTCGAGTTTCATTCTTCTGCATGTGGCTGTCCAATTTTCCCAGCACCATTTATTGAAGAGACTGTCTTTTTTCCACTGCATATTTTTTCCTGCTTTGTCAAAGATTATTTGACCATAGTGTTGAGGGTCCATATCTGGGCTCTCTATTTTGCTCCATTGGTCTATATGTCTGTTTTTGTGCCAGTACCATGCTGTCTTGGTGATCATGGCTTTGTAATATAGCTTGAAATCGGGCAACATGATGCCCCCAGCTTTTTCTTTTTCAACATTTCCTTGGCGATTCGGGGTCTTTTCTGATTCCATACAAATTTTAGGATTGTTTGTTCCAGCACTTTGAAAAATGTCATTGGAATTTTGATCGGAATGGCATTGAAGGTATAGATTGCTCTGCGTAGCATAGACATTTTAACAATGTTTATTCTTCCAATCCATGAGCATGGAATGTTTTTCCATCCTTTGTGTCTTCTTCAATTTCTTTCATGAGTGTTCTGTAGTTCCTAGAGTATAGATCCTTTACCTCTTTGGTTAGGTTTATTCCGAAGTATCTTATGGTTTTTGGTGCTATTGTAAATGGAATCGTTTCTCTAATTTCTCTTTCTACAGTTGTGTTGTTAGTGTATAAGAAAGCAACTGATTTTTGTGCATTGATTTTGTATCCTGCCACATTACTGAATTGCTGTATGAGTTTTAGTAATTTGGGGGTGGAGTCTTTTGGGTTTTCCACATAAAGTATCATGTCATCTGTGAAAACAGAGAGTTTGACTTCTTCTTTGCCAATTTGAATACTTTTTATTTCTTTTTGTTGTCTGATTGCTGTTGCTAGGACTTCTAGTACTATGCTGAACAATAGTGGAGAGAGTGGGCATCCTCGACATGTTCCTGATCTTAAGGGAAAGGCTCTCAGCTTTTCCCCATTGAGGATGCTTATTCGCTGTGGGTTTTTCATAGATGGATTTTATGAACTTGAGGAATGTTCCCTCTATCCCTATGCTCTGAAGAGTTTTAATCAGGAAAGGATATTGTATTTTATCAAATGCTTTTTCTGCATCAATCGAGAGGACCATATGGTTCTTCTCCCTCCTCTTATTAATGTGTTCTATCACATTGATTGATTTGTGAATGTTGAACCACCTTGCATCCCAGGGATAAATCCCACTTGGTTGTGGTGGATGACCCTTTTAATGTATTGTTGGATCCTATTAGCTATGACACTACAGATAAAGGGCTGGTATCCAAGACCTATAAAGAACTTCTCAAACTCAACACCCAAAAAACAAATAATCAAGTCAAAAAATGGGCAGAAAACATGAACAGACACTTCTCTGAGGAAGACATACAAATGGCTAACAGACACATGAAAAAATGTTCATCATCATTAGCCATCAGGGAAATCCAAATCAAAACCACATTGAGATAGCACCTTACACCATTTAGAATGGCAAAAATTGACAGGGTAAGAAACAACAAATGTTGGAAAGGCTGTGGAGAAAGGGGAACCCTCTTACACTGTTGGTAGGAATGCAACTTGGTACAGCCACTTTGGAAAACAGTGTGACGGTGCCTCAAAAAATTAAAAATAGAGCTACCCTATGACCCAGCAATTGCACTCTTAGGTATTTACCCCAAAGACAAAGATGTAGTGAAAAGAAGGGCCATATGCACCCCGATGTTCATAGCAGCAATGTCCGCAATAGCTAAACTGTGGAAAGAGCTGAGATGCCCTTCAACAGATAAATGGATAAAGATGTGGTCCATATACACAATACAGAAAGAATGAATACCCAACTTTTACATCAACACAGATGGGGCTGGAGGAGATTATGTTAAGTGAAATAAGTCAAGCAGAGAAAGTCAATTATCATATGGTTTCACTTATTTGTGGAACATAAGGAATAGCCTGGAGGACATTAGGAGAAGGAAGGGAAAAATGAAGGGGGGGGAAATCAGAGGGGGTGACAAACCATGAGAGACTATGGACTCTGAGAAACAAACTGAGGGTTCTAGAGGGGACAGGGGTGGGAGGATGGGTTAGGCCGGTGATGGGTATTAAGGAGGGCATGTGCTGCATGGCGCACTGGGTGTTATATGAAAACAATGAATCGTGGATCACCACATCAAAAACTAATGAGGTATTATATGATGACTAACATAACATAATAAAATAAAATAATAATAAAAGAAGAAGAAAGAAAGAAAGAAAGAAAGAAGGAAGGAAGGAAGGAAGGAAGGAAGGAAGGAAGGAAGGAAAGAAAGAAAGAAAGAAAAGAAAGAAAGAAAGAAAGAAAGAAAGAAAGAAAGAAAGAAAGAAAGAAAGAAAGAAAGAAAGAAAGAAAGGGAAAGAGGGAGGGAGAAAGGAGAGGAAGAGAAGGAGGGAGGAAGGAAATAAAATAAAGACCAAAGTTATGGACACATCTTCTTTTTTTAAGATTTTATTTATTTATTTGACAGAGAGATAGAGAGAGAGAGCACAAGTAGGCAGAGAGGCAGGCAGAGGGAGAGGGAGAAGCAGACTCTACACTGAGCAGGGAGCCCGACACGGGGCTCGATCCCAGGACCCTGGGATTATGACCCGAGCCGAAGGCAGCCGCTTAACCGACTGAGCCCCCCAGGCGCCCCAAGTTATGGACACATCTAAACAGTGCACAACTAAAGATTTGCAAAGTGGTTTCATGGTTCAAGATCTAACAACTACTTGTGAGCCCAGCAGTAGGACCCCAGCCCCTCACTAAAGTATTAAATCTGCAGAGACAGCTGTCTGGCAGGAGGCAGGCAGCCATTTCTGCTGGTTATGGGGTTGAGCAGCCCTCCAAAAGCAAGGCAGAGGCTCTTCATTCAGTAGCTCTTTACCCTCAACTTTCTTCCACTAGGAAATGATCCACCCCAAAAGTTCTTTCTGCCAAACACCTCTCTCTCCCAAATGCAGCTCCCCCAGGAGAGATGAAAAGGCAAAACCATTAGCAAGTTTCTCATTCTACTCATTGGGGGCCACCATAGAGTCCACTTTTGAGAAAATGCTGACATGGTGCACTCGTGTCCTAAGGTGTTGAGGATTATATCTCCCTGGTATCATATGGATCTGGGCAAGCGAAATAAGAGACAGGAAGCAGGTTCAGGGAGAAAGGCTCGGACACTGGAGTTGAAGTTGAGTGGATAAAGCAGGGCAAGATGGGGGATATTCTAGCAAGAAGGGTGGAGATCTTCAAGATAGCACTAAAGATGGAGGTGGGTACATTGGGGATTGCTACATGGTTTGAGAATCAGACATACACTTGATATCTACTTAGCTGTTCTTTCCTGTGGGTGAGATGACTTCTTTTAAAGTACAATTAAATTTCACCTCTCCGCTAGCACAGTGATCAGCTCTTCCACACTATTCAGAGCTCTGGTTATCTTCTGTGGCCTAGTGTCAGCAAGGTGGAACCCAACCAAAGTCCTGCTGTGACTAGCAGCCCCATGTAAGTGATTTTTCCAATTTCTTCTCTAAGCCAATGGCTCATAGATCCTTACTATTCAGGAGTAAGAAGATAGGGAAATGTCTTTGTTTTTTAATACTTACATAGCACTTATGCACTATATGTACCAGGCCTTGTTCCAAGGGATTTTCCAAATACTAACTCATAACATACAAAAGTTCTGTGCTAGGGGGTTTCATATTTATTTTTATTTATTCCAGTGTCTCTCAAAATGATATTTGGGAACTACTCATGCCAGAATCAGGGGATTCTTGCTAACAATGATGATGTCTCAACCAATGCTTATTATAACCATGTGATATAGGCTCATCAGTGCCCATTTTACAGATAAGAAAAATGAGACTCAGGGAAAGTTTCATCCAGTCCAAGGTCACACAGGAATGAAGTGGTGGAGCCAAGATCAAAACCTGAGTCTGCTTGGTTCTAAAGCTCGTATGCCTTCAGCCACAACATAGAATAGAACTAAACCCTTAGGATGAGCATTGATACTACCCTGCTGTAATTTCAAATCTTGTGCATCTACTTTGTGCAATACACTCCAGAAGGGCACTGTCATATCTCAGACATTGTTCCTTGGGATCAATAAATTGCTGTGGGACAAAGGAGCCTAGGTTACTGGAACTAGGATGTGACATACGCTTGAATCTTAATACAGCTGTCAAAAAAAAAAAAAAGATTTATTGGGAACCTCCCACATACCCTACTCACCCTGGGAACAAAGAAAAGTCTTTCTTGCCTTCCTACCTGCCCAGGGTTTGAAGATATCGACACTCTTTTTTTGGTTAAGTCATTAAAACACTGAATTGGGAAAAAAATAGTCCCTTTCCAGCTCTACCCCTAGAACCCTTACCCTTGCTAAAATAGAATGATTTGCTAGACATTCTCCCTAGAAGCCAGCTGTCTTCTCCTAGGTGTATCTTGCTATGTTGACCTTGGGACAACATTGACCCATTGGGTAGCATCAGAACAGATAATGGTGAGAGACACTGCCATTTACCAGGTACTTGGTGGGTCATCTCTTATTAAGAAGAGAAAAGAAAAAAAAACATTTTTAAAAAAGTATTTTTATACAATAAAATAAGAAACCTACAGACAATAAACAATTAAAAAGCTTTGACTCCTCAAAACCGTCAAGGTCATGAAAAACAAGGAGAGACTGAGAATCTGTCACAGACCAGAGAAGACAGAGAGAGATGAACTAAATGTTCACCTCAAGGGGATCCCAGAAGGGAACAGGGCCATTAGTGGGAAACCTGTGAAATCCAGTGAAGTCTGCAGTTTAATTCATAAGAATTTGCCCGTGAAAAGGTCTCAGTCTTACTACATGTGCCAGGGTTATGGAAGCTGGCCGCATGGGGACAGTTGACTGAAGGGGACACAGGAACCCTCTGTACCTTCTCTGCAACTTTTCTGCAAGTCTCAAATTCTCCAAAATAGAACAGAAATTTTTAAAATAAATAAAATATTGATGCACAAACTTGATGGCAGTCAAAGCAGACTATTATTGTCTTAGCTTAATCTTGCATTTCTCCTGTTTTTCAGTGGGGAAAAAATTAACTTTTACAAGACCTTACTTCTCTACAACCGGATGCAAGAACCAGTTCTTCCATGCATGGGTTCCAAAGGCCCCACCTATGCCTCTCTGCTATTTTCTCTCTCATGATGGAAGATTTCCTTTCATCTTTTTCTTGAAGTCTTCAAGGGAAGAAGAATCCAGAGAAAATCAAGTCACTCTAGGACATGACAGTGAGATATGGTTCCCTGGGTGGCTTCAACTTACTTCTACCTCTGTTACATACCCCTTACCACATTCTCCAACTCAAGAATCAAATAATGCTGCAAACATCATATAATCCCATCTGCTTCTTACCAGAGTCTCTCTGAGGGTCAAACTACCCCTAGCAACCTAAAATTTGGAGCAGAAACCATGAATTTATACTGGTACATTCTTGTCAGGGTTTTTTTGTTTGTTTGTTTGTTTGTTTTAAACAAATGGCTTGTGTGAAATGATGCCGAGTAAAGAACAACCTGTGAGAATTAATCATGTGGATTGGGACTGCACATGTCAGCATGTAGGAAGAAAAAAGTGAACGAAAACGTGTAAATGTCAACATTTTTATTTTCATTACAAGAATAATCTTTACTGTTAGCATTGCTTTTCATGTCAGTTTTCAAGTTGTGGGAGAGATTTTTTCCAGTTTATATCAGGGGGACAAAACATCAAAACACCAAGGATAAATTTCAACACCAATACTTCTTAGAAATCAGCATTGACAGTGTTCGCACACTCTACCAAAGCACCAAAAAAAATAAAAACATAGAACCCTCCTATAAGTTCGGGTGGAATAGAAATGAAAGATGATTAATCAACAACAAAGACAGAGGAGAGGTCTAATGCCCTTTCCATGATCAATGGAAATTCTGATAGACAATACCAGAACTTTGATTTTAAAAATTGAGAAATGGAAAGCTACAGACTCATCATTTCCTCTCTTATATTCTTTGTCTTTCTTTTTTCAACTGACTTACATAGATTTGAAAAGTCTTTCTAGGGTCAACTTAGATGTGGAAAAATCTACGAAAAGTGACCTACTTAGGGCTCAGTGATATTCTCACAGAAACTTTAGAGGTCTTCTGGGACAACCACTCATGTTTCAGATCTGAAATGGAGGCCCAAATCAGTTGAGTCACTTTTCCAGGATGAGTTTTCTAGTGAGAGAAGAACCAGGACTCCAGTGCAGATCTTCCAGTGCCATATTTGGTGATCTATCCTTGACCCTTTGGCCTCTCTTCTGCTTATTTCATTTTGGATGAAAAAGATAAAATGTTCAGATATGGAGAAAGGGTAAAGTAATTCATTATTGTGTTCAAAGAAAAGGCATTTATAACCCTAAGAAGACCAAAAATGAATTAGGAGACAATAATTACCTGCTACTGAAAAGCAACTGTCTGTTTTGTACTATTTGGTTTAGAAAAAAAAGTGATGCTTTCAAAGCAAGCTTATATTCCTGTTTGAGCCAAGATCTTCTTACCCTAGACAGTCTTCATCATCCCCTCTATGAATATTATAGGCTAAGTACATAGAGAATAAGGATGCCATGCCACTATCTTAATACCTGCTGCCAGAAATACTCTCAGTGAGGGACCTGTTTTCACAAACAAAAAAATGTCATGATTAAGTGGGTAGACTCATCATATGCAAAGACAGGTTCACAAAAGAGAAACCTAAAGTGTTTGCATTAAAAATCAACAGAAAATAACATCCCAAACCATAAAACTCCTAGAAGATAACATAAGAGAAAAATCTACATGACCTTTGGTAAGGCAATGATTTTTTTAGATACAACACCAAAGTCACAAATCATAAAAGAAAGAAGTGGAGCTTCATTAAAATTAAAAACATGTGCTCTGCAAAAGACAGTAAGAGAATGAGAAGGTAGGCCACAGACTGGAAGAAAATATTTGCAAAAGAGACATGTGATAAAGGATTGGTATCCAAAATATGCCAAGAACTCTTAAACATTAATAATGAAAACACAAACAACAGGATTAAAAAAATGGACCAAAGACACCTCACTAAAGAAGATGTCAAACAAGCATATGAAAAGTGCCCTATAGCATACGTCATCAGGGAAATGTAAATTAAAGCAACATTGAGATATCACTCCACACCTATTAGAATGGCCAAAATCTAGAACACTAACGGCCCCAAATGCTGGTGAGGGTGTAGAGCAACAGGAACTCTCATTCGCTGATGGTGGGAATGCAAAATGGTACAGCCACTTTGGAAGACAGTTGGGTGGTTTCTTATAAAAACTAAACGTACTCTTAACATATGATCCAGCAATTGTGCTCCTTGGTATTTATCCAAAGGAGTTGAAAATTTACGTCCACACAAAAACCGGCACATAGGTATTTATAGCAGCTTTATTCATAATCGCCAAAACTTGGAAGCAATCAAGATGTCCTTCAGTAGGTGAATGGGTAAATAAACTGCGGTACATCTGACAATGGAGTATTCTTTGGTGCTACAATGAAATGAGTTATCAAGCCATTGAAAAACATGGAGTAACCGTAAATGTATGTTACTTAGTGAAAGAAGCCAATTTGAAAAGGCTCCATACTGGGGTCATGATCTCAGCGTCCTGGGACTGAGCCCCGTGCCAGGCTCCCTGCTCAGCAGGGAGTCTATTTCTCCCTCTCACTCTTCCCCTCCCCCCCAAATAAATAAATAAAATCTTAAAAAATTTAAGAAAAAAGAAAGAAAGATTCCATACTGTATGATTCCAACTCTGACATTCTGGAGAAGGCAAAACTATGGAGACAGTAAAAAAAATCAGTAGTTGCCAGGGGATGGGGTGAGAGGGAGGGATGAAAAAGGGGAAGACAGAGAATTTGCAGGGCAATGAAAATACTCTGTATGATACTATAATAATGGATAAGTTTCATTATACATTTGTCCAAACCCATAGAATGTACAATACCAACAGTGAAGACTAGTGTAAACTATGGACTATGGGTGATAATGACATGTCAATGGAGATTTGTCAATTGTACCAAATGCACCACTCTGGGGTTTTGGTGGGGAGGCTGTTCCTGCATAGGGGCAGGGATTGTATGCAAAATTTCTGCACCTTCCTCTCAATTTTGCTCCGAACCTAAAATTGTGCTTTAAGAAAAAGTCTTAATTTAAGCAACTAACAGAAATATGGGTATGATGAGAGAATAAGTAAGGACAGTCAAGTCACCCGGAGCTGGACACATCCTTTATACTGTCAGAAACGCAGAAGAAGGCAGCAGACCTAGGAAGTAGGACCCCACTGAGCAGATCAAGTTAGAGCCTAAAGAACTAAGCAATCGCTGGCTCTCCCTCTGTAGACATATATCATGGCGTGCGGTTAATGAAAAAGAGGGTCTGGTTTAGTGTTCAGCCAGTGGGGTGGGTTGTGTGGTTTGCAGGGCTTGATGAAGCTACTGAGAAGAATGAACTTCACTCATACAATAGCACCTGCCCTTTTAATCATATAGGCCCCGGAGCAAATAAACAGGACTTCCTGGGGCCCCTGGGGGCTCAGTCGGTTAAGCATCCAACTCTTGATCTCAGCTCAGGTCTTGATCTCAGGGCCGTGAGTTGGAGCCCCACATTGGGCTCCAGGCTGGGTATAAAGCCTACTTAAAAAAAAAAAAAAAAAAAAAAGGACTTCCTATAGCTTTCAAACCCTCCCTTGTTTGTTTTTGAGATTTGTTTGCTTTGCACGTTGAGGGCTTATTCACGTTACTCTGGGGAATCTCAAGGAGAAAAGTACCTAGAGGAGGATCTCAATAATGACCCAGAAGGCCTCATAAGGCCTTTGGCAAGTTAGTGAAGAAACTTGTCAGAGTCGACTTAACTTATAAGAATCCTAGCGTGGGAGAGGAGGAAGGGGACCCGCAGATAATGTAGGAAAGTGTTTTTTCTTTCAAGTGAGGAACGAATGACCACAAAAGGCAAATGACTAGCCCCAAATTTGTCATCTGGTTAGAGCCAGATCTCCTGACATTCAAATCAATGCTGAAGACAACTGCATTTACTCCTTTTAAAACGTGCCTCTACCTCCATCAAGCATTCAACCATGTTCTCTAGGATGTTCACTGTTTCTGACATGAGAAAATGAAACACTCCTCCAGTATCCAGCCATCTCTTTCCTCAGTGGAAGCACATTCCCTGCACTCGTGTGAGCAGAACAGCACCTTGACACAGCTCAAAGCTCCATGACTAATGATCAGAGGGGAAAGGAGTTCCAGAAATTAGGAGACTCTAAGGAAAACACCTATCAGACAAAGCTGGGGGAAATTGGTGGATGTTATGATGACAGTGCCAAATGTAACAATATATAAAATAAAAATATCAATTGCAATAAAAAGCTGTCATGCAAATAAATGTCTTGCTTGTTAGCAGGAAGCTTTTTCTTTGTCCAAGTAGCACTTCCTAAAGCTAAAACATTTGCTTTTAGCATAGTTGTGTCAGTCTCCAACTTTGCAAATATTTTCAGACGTTATGAGGATTTTCCCAAGACTAAACATGATCTTCTGAGGCACCCAGTTTGACTAATGTTGAAGGAAAAGTGCTCCAGTCGGCTGAATACTGGCCCCAAAGATAACCAGGTCCTCATCCCTACAACCTATGAATGTCACCTTACAGAGCAGAAGGGACTCCACAGACTTGATTAGATTTTTTTTTTTTAAGATTTATTCATTTATTCGAGGGGGTGGAGAGGCAGAGGGAGAAGGAGAGAGAGAATCCCCAAGCAGACCCCGCAAAGCACAGAGCCCAACTCAGGGCTCATAACCCTGAGATGGTGACTTGAGCCGAAATCAAGAGTCAGACACTCAACCAACTGAGCCACCCAGGTGGCCCCAATGAAGGCTTTTGAGATAAGAAAATTATCATGGATTATTAGGGTGGGCCCTAAGTATAATCACAAGTGTCTTCCGAAGAGGGAGCAAGAAGATCTGACTACAGAACAGGCAGAAAGTGGAGTGACATGGAAGCAGGGGGTTGCAGGGATTTGGGGAAAGGCCTGAGTCAAGACATGCGCAAGGCCTCCAGAGTCTAGAAAAAGCAAGGATGTCTTTCTCCCCTTAGAGCCTCCAGAGGGAACCAGCTCTGCCCACACCTTGACTTTCTCCCACAAGACTGATTTCAGACTCCAGGCCTCCAGAACCAAAGGACAACCTATGTGTATCATCAGGAGCCACCACGTTTGTGGTTCTCTGATACAGTGGCAAGAGGAAACTAATACAGGTGCTGAATGGGACTGACTTCCACGCCATGATCAAGGCGCATTACCATTTAAAGACAAAGAAGCAGAGACACACTGATTGGGTAGAATCCCACAGAGTTGATAAGGGGCCCCGGGGGAGCCCTGCACCTCTGGTTTGGCCTTGAAGCCTCATTCAGCATCTGTTTGCACACTCGCCCAGGACATATTCCTCACACACCACTTTCCTAGGTGCCCTAATCAGGAAGGCTTCGGGCCCTGGAGAATTTCCAAATTAATCAATGAGCCAAGACTACAATGTTATCGACAAATAGTAAACCACAAAGGAACCATTTCCAAGCAATTGCTTTTAGATACTGTTATAAGAGGGACTCTTCCCAGGAACTTTAGCCGAAAAGGAGTGTCACAAAGTTAAACTATTCTGCATCCTATAATTCCAGACCTTTCTTTTGAAAAACGGGTAGCAGAGAGACTGCCACTGGGAGCGAGCCAGTCCTGTCCGGTTGGTCAAAGGCCACTTGGACAGGAGAGCTGGTGTCTAACCAGGCGCTCACCTCCAGGCCTGATGTCTGGTCTCTGTGTGGGGGCCCAGGCCTCAACACCTCCCAGGAGAAAGAGCACTTCCTTCCTGAAGCTCAAGGAGGCAAGGCCGCCTGAGTGTTAGCCAATGGCAGGATAGCTCATTTCATACCTTACTTACTTCTTTCACCTCTGTTACTTTGTAAATAGAAAGAGCTGAGAAGCAAAGCCCTGAAGACAGTTAACAAAGGCTGAAGGCATCTGTCAGAGAATGGCAAACAGTTTTCCCCATTTCACAGGAAAGCACTTGCCTGTGCCCCCCCCCCCCCCCCTGCATCCAAAGTCAACAGAAATTAATATCTGGCCACCAGGGGATGGAATGTGAGGAGGGAACCCGTTCGACAGTACTTGACACAGAAGGACGACGCGTAGCATCATTGGCCCCGTAATCTGCATTCTGTTCCTCTCACTCACCTCTTATTATTACAGAACATTGAAACATTGATTCCTACGCCACCCCCATATAAGCAAATAGTGCTATTTTTTCAAAACCAGTGGAGAAACTGAGTCAACTAGCATTCTCAAACCACAAGCTTATTTCTAGTACATGTGAGCTTAGCTGTGATTTACCCACACTGTCCTGCTTTGTCGTTCATTTCATTAATATCTTTGGCATTCAAGAAGGGTGTCCTTTCAGTAGAGGATCTCCATGTCTTAGTGCATCATCTGTCTAGACTCTAACCTGTGGTTTTCCTAGCTAAAATTGGTACCCAAAACTTGCAACCTCTTTTGTTTTGTTTTTGGGTTTTTTTTAAGATTTATTTATTTATTTGAGAGAGAGAGAGAGAGTGAAACTGAGCTGGGGAGTCGGGCGGGGGGAGGGTAGACGGAGAGAAAAACCCAAACAGACCCTGGGCTGAGCGTGGAGCAAACACAGGGCTCCTTCCCAGGACCCTGAGATCATGACATGAGCCAAAACCAAGAGTCAGACGCTTAAGCCACTGCACCACCCAGGTGCTCTGTAAACTCTTTTCTTAGACCTTGGCTTTGCCTCAAGAAAAGAAAGTAATGTATTAGAGTCCACGTAAACTTTCAATGTATTTCTCTCCTCCCTCCAGATCCTCCTGCATATGCAAACAAGGAATGGTTCTTAAGAAAACTGTTCTCAACAGTCAGCCCGGTGATGTCAGTTAGGGGAAATAAGTTACTTTCGCTCAGACAGCATGGTGCAATGTGCTTCTGCCTGGGCTTCCGCTGTAGCCAAGAGCTGCCGGGCAGAGGGAGGGGTCCACAGGCATCCTGGAGAAGCAGCCACTCCCCTCCACTCACCCATCCACCATCATGGGTTTGCAGCCCTATTCTTGGAACTGCAGCTCATAACACCAACAGTGAAGAAGAATTCATGTTTTGTTAAGAATCAATCCCAAAGTCAAGTGTTGGATGGCCAACCGGTAAAGCTGCAACTCCCACGAGCCTACTGGTCCACTTCTCTGCTCCTAAGAAGGCGGCCCTGGAGAAAGGAAAGGAGAAAAGCCTTGAATCTACCCTCAGAACAAACTAATATCCCCTCGAAGAGAATCCTACTCCCATTTGTCTTCAACTTTATCCAGTGGTTTCCTCAAAGATAAGGCTGTAATCTAGCTGTCTGGGCCTCGGAATGCACTTCTTAGCTCACAGAGGCTGACTAACCCCTCCTGTGGGGCAGGGAACCCTGAATGAACATTGCCCTTTGTGGGATGCACTGGGAATCTGCCAGGAGCTCAGGGCCTTTTTTCTGTAAGATAGAATTATTCTGCTCTGGCTCCCGGAGCAGCATGGCAGGGACAGACTGCATGACTGAGCCAGCCGGTGGCCTGCCCTGGGGCTCTGACCCAGCAGCCACACAAGTGACACTGAGCTTCATGCTGAGGCTGGCCCCACTGACATCTGGGGTCACATAATTCTTTGTTGTGGGGGTGTCCTGGGCACTGTAAGATGTTCAGCAGCAACCAACGGAGCAGCCCACCACCAGTTATGAGAACCAAGTGTGTCTTGGACATTGCCAAATATCTCCTGGAGTCAAAATCTTCCCTGACTGAGGGTCACCGCTCTGGAGCTTCAGAAACAATGAACAGCTGTACCCGTGTCTTTCCCCTGGTGTCCCTGAACCTGTTCCTCCTGCTTCTTCTCCACTGCGGATCATCATGACTGCAGACCCCACCATCACTCTTCACCCTCTGTCTCGTCCCCCCACCTCACATCCACTCCCAAGCTCTGGCCACTTTGCCCCTGCAACCCTCCTTGACCACACTGCCTTCCCTGCCCTCCACCAGCAGCTCATCTTCTCCCTCGGGGGACTCTGTTGTCCTCCTGCCCGGGTCTCAGCTCTCCCATCCATTTTCCTGCTTCTTGTAGCAACTGGGCAATTTGTGTCAAATGGGAATCTCGCCCTATTGTTCCTGTGGTTTGCTCTTCAGTGGTTTCCCACCAGCTCATGTTCAAAGTCCCAGTCCCTAGGACGTCCCCTATAACATGCTCTCTATGACCTCGCCACCTCATCCCCTGACATGTCCCACTTTCCTCCTGGCTGACCAGGATGATGATGTTCTCTGCGCAGGGCGCCAAAACTGTAGCCTTCCTGCCTTGGCACGTGTTTCTCCTTCTGTCTCATGGGTCCTCCAGCGCTCTGTCTCAAATGTCTTCCCACCTTCTGCTCCAAGTTCCCATCCTTCTGGAGCCTTCGCTGACCTCCCCGCACTGGCCCAGACACACCTCTACTGTTGCACTCCCCATGTCCAGCCACCAGGTGGAAGCGCAGGGCTGTGTTTAAGAGCTGCAGCTCAGGGGCCAAGCTACCTAAATTCAAGAGCCAGTTCTGCCTACTACTAGTTAAATGACCCTGGGTAGATGACCTAATGCTGCTGTGTGCCTCTTTGTCTTTACCTGTAAGATGGAGGTAAACCAGAATTTATATCATGGAATCGTTGCATGGATTCTATGAGCTAATATATGAAAAGGGCTCAGAAAGTCCTTTGGTAAACATGCGGTAAGAGCTAACTGTTGTTAACATCATAATTTTCTGTTGAGGTGTCCACCTCTCCGAGCATACTGTTTACTGTTTCATGCTTAAACGTGAACAGCAGAAAGTCCACTTCACAAGAGCCTCTTAATTCTCTGCTAGGGGCTTCACATTTTCCCAATTTTTTGCAACATTTCCTGTCACACACACCCCTGCCCTATGAATCACTTGTTCAAATCCTTTGCTCTGGTTATTTCCTCGTCAGAGAGGACTAAGGAGAGTTCAGATCTGATCACGCCGCTCCCCTGCTTCAAAGTCCTGTCTGGTTCACGATTGCCTGGAAGATAAAGTCTGGCTTTCCTAGGCTTAACAAAGATCCTCGGCGGGAGGGAGGGGGAGTGGGGGCGGGGCTCAGGATTAACTGTAGGTCATCTCCATCCAGCACCTGTGGTCACACACTTCCCCACCCCACATGCTTTTCTCACACTCATCACTGTTTACAAGGCAGTTTCTGCTGGAACACACTTACTCTCTCTTCATGGAGCTTGTCCCCCTCATTATATCTCCCTGAGCACCCCAAAATTCCCTCTTCTCCATTCCACTGTAGGTTGTATAAATTACTCCAGTCACAGACACCACATAGTCTCATAATTACTGGTGTTGGTATCTGACTTTTATTAATGGGTTTTCACAAGGTTAGTCCAAGTTCGTTCATTTTCCAATAAAGACAGCTTTTGGTTTTATGTAAATGCCTTTTTTTCCCTATTAAAGTGATGAAATTGGGAGCTAGGAATAAAAGGATTTGGCCTTAAAAGCTCAGAAAATTATGCTGAGCTACAAAGGAAGGATCTCAGCGTAGGCCAGTGTCATGGATTCAAGGCGGGTATGAGTTCCTTTTCACTCTCCTGTCAAGAAAAGAGGACAGCTACATGCAGACGAATGAAACTGGACCACTTTCTCACACCACACACAAAAATAAACTCAAAATGGATTAAAGACCTAAATGTGAGACCTGAAACCATGAAAATCCTAGAGGAGAACACAGGCAGTAAGTTCTTTGACATTGGCTGTAGCAACCTTTTTCTAGATGTATGTCTGGAGGCAGGGGAAACAAAAGTGAAAATAAACTATTAGGACTACATCAAAATAAAAAGCTGCACAGTGAAGGAAACAATCAACAGAACTAAAAGGCAACTAATGGAATGGGAGAAGGTATTTGCAAATAACATCTCGGATAAAGGGTTAGTATCCAAATATATAAAGAACTGATACAACTCAACACCCCAAAAAACCAAATTAATCCAATTTTAAAAATGGGTAATAGTGTTTTTGTATTCTTTGGGTAAATACCCAGTAGTGCAATGACTAGATCATATTGTATTTCTATTTTTAATTTTTTGAGGAACATCCATACTGTTTTCCAGAGTGACTGCATCAGCTTGCCTTCCTACCAACAGTGCAAGAAGGTTCCCTTTTCTCTACATCCCTACCAACACCTGTTGTTTTTGTCTTCTTGATAATAACCATTCTGATAGGGTGTGATATCTCATTGTGGTTTTGGTTTTCACTTCCTCAATGATTAAGGATATAATGATGTATGAGCATCTTTTCATGTACCTGTTGTCTATCTGTACGTCGTCTTTGGAAAAAATATCTGTTCAGGTCTTCCGCCCATTTTTCAGTTGGATTATTTGGGGTTTTTTTGAGTTGTGTGAGTTCTTTATGTATTTTAGATATTAGTCCCTTATCAGATATATAACTTGCAAATATTTGCTCCCATTCAGTAGGTTGCCTTTTCATGTTGCTGATAGTTTCCTTCGCTATGCAGAAGATTTTTAGTTTGGTTTAGTCCCACTTGTTTATTTTTGCTTTTGTTTCTTTTGCTTTTGATGTCTGATTTAAAAACTCACCACCAAGACCTATGTCAAGGAGCTTACTCCCTATATTTTGTTCTAAAAGTCTTATAGTTTCAGGTCTTATGTTCAAGTTTTTAATCCCATTTTGAGTTTTGCGTATGGCCTAAGATAGTGGTCTACTTTTCTTCTTTTGCATGGAGCTATTTGGTTTTCCCAACACTACTTATTGAATAGACTATCCTCTCCCCATTACATATTCTTGGTTCCTTTGTCTTAAATTCATTGACCATATATGCACAGATTTATTTCTGGACTTCTTATTCTGTTCCGTAGACCTATGTGTCTGATCTTTTTGCCAATATCATACTGTTCAAATCACTATAGCTTTGAAATTTATAACATAGTTTGAAATCAGACAGCATGATACCTCCAGCTTTGTCCTTCTTTCTCGAGATAGCTTTGACTACTTGGGGCTTTTTTGTGGTTTCATACAAATTTTAGGATTATTTGTTCTTTCTGTGAAAAATGCCATTGATATTTTGATTTTACTGAATCTGTAGATTGCTTTGTATAGTACTGACATTTTAACAACATTAGTTCTTCCAGTCAATGAGCACAGAATATCTTTCCATTTATTTGTGTCTTCAATTTCTTCTATTAATAATATGGTTTTCAAAATACAGGTCTTTCACCTCTTTTGTTAAATTTATTCCTAGGTATTTTGTTCTTTCTTTTTTTTAAGATTTTACTTATTTATTTGACACAGAGAGAGCGAGAGAGAGAGAGACAGAGAGTAAGCACAAGCAGGGGGAATGGCAGACAGGGGAGAAGCAAGCTCCCTGCTGAGCAAGGAGCCCAATGCGGGACTCGATCCCAGGACCCTGAGATCATGACCTGAGTGGAAGGCAGATGCTTAACCAATTGAGCCACCCAGGGGCCCCTATTTTGTTCTTTTTAATGCAATTGTAAATGGGATTATTTTCTTTATTTCTCTTTCTGATAGTTCACTTTTAATGTATAGAAACATTTTTCTATACATACAAAAAACATGTATGTATTTTCTATACATACAAAAAACAACAGATTTTTGTGTATTGATTTTGTATACTGCACTTTACCATATTTATTAGTTCTAACAGTTTTTTGGTGGAGTCTTTAGGGTTTTCTATATATAATATTATGTCATCCGCAAATTGTGATAGCTTTGCTTCTTTCTTTCCAAATTAGGTGCCTTTTATTTCTTTTTTCTTTCTATGCTATGTTGAAAAAAAATTAGTGAGATTAGGCATCCTCTTCTTGATCCTGGTTTTAGAGAAAAGGTTTCAAATTTTTCACTGTTGAGTATGATGTTAGCTGTGGGATTGTCATAATGGCCTTTATTATGTTGAGGTGCTTTCCCTCTATACCCACTTTGTTGAGAGTTTTTATCATAAATAGAAGCTAATTTTGTCGAATGCTTTTCCTGCATCTATTGAGATGATTATATGATTATTCTTCATTTTGTTAATGTGGTGTATCACATTAACTGGTTTGCATATGCCAAGCCATTCTTGCATCCCTGAAATAAATCCCACTTGATCATGGTGTATAATCCATTTTTTATAACCCATTTTTTTAAAATTGAACTGTAGTTGACATAAAATCTTGTATTAGTTTTAGGTGTAGTATAATCTTTTTAATGTATTGTTGAATTTAGTTTGCTAGTATTTTGTTGAGGATTTTTGTATCTATGTTCATCAGGGATATTGTCCTATAATTTTCTAGTGGCATCCTTGTCTGGTTTTTGTATCAAACTAATGCTGGCATCATAAAATGAATTTGGAAGAGTTCCCTTCTCTTCTATTTCTTGTAAGAGTTTGAGAAGGATTGGCATTAATTTTTCTTTAAATGTTAGGTAGAATTTGCCAGCGAAGCCATGTGGTCCTGGACTTTGGTTTGTGGGAAGGTTTTCGATTACTGATCCAATCTCTTTACTAGTAATCAGTCTGTTCAGATTTCCTTTCTCACATGATTCAGTCTTTTAGGTTGTATATTTCTCAGAATTTATCCCTTGCTTCTAGGTTGTCCAATTTGCTGGCATATAATTGTTCATAGTAGTCTCTAGTTATCCTTTGTGTTTCTGTGGTATCAGTTGTAATGTCTCTTTCCTTTCAAATTTAAGTTGTTATTAACTTAAAATAGATTGTTTTAGATATAAATTACTATATGTAAGCCTTGTGGTAACCACAAAGCAAAAGCCTATAGTAAATACACAAAAGTTAAAGAAAAAGGAATATAAGCATACCACTAAAGAAAAACATCAGGAGCACCTGGGTGGCTCAGTCAGTTGGGCATCTGACTCTTGATTTCAGCTCAGGTCATGATCTCAGGGCCATGAGATCAAGCCCCACAATGGGCTCCACACTGGGCATGGAATCTATTTAGCATTCTCTCTCTCTCTCTCTCTGCCCCTCCCTCCCCACCTCACAAGCATGTGTGCTCTCTCTCTCAAAAGAAAAGAGAAGAAGAAAGGAGAAAAGAAGAGAAGAGAAGAGAAAAGAAAAGAAAACATCAAATCACAAAGGAAGAGAGCAAAAGAAGAAGAAAGGAATGGAAAACTATAAAAATAGCCAGAAAACAAGTAACAGAATTTAGGTACATACCTATCAATAATTACCTTAAATCAGGGGCACCTGGGTGGCTCAGTTGGTTAAGCAGCTGCCTTCAGCTCAGGTCATGATCCCAGGGTCCTGGGATCGAGGCCCACGTCCGGCTCCCTGCTCGGCGGAGAGCCTGCTTCTCCCTCTCCCTCTGCCTGCCACTCTGCCTGCTTGTGCTGTCTATCTGTCGAATAAATAAATAAAATATTAAAAAAATAAAAAATAATAATTACTTTAAATCAATCAAAAGACATAAAATGGTTGAATCAATTAAAAAAAAGACCTAGCTATATGCTGCCTATAAGAGACTCAATTTAGGTGTAAGGACACACAGAGACTGAAAGTGAAGGAATAGAAAAAGATATTTCATACAAATGGAAACCAAAAGAAAGCTGGAGTAGCTATACTTACATCAGATAAAATAAACCCTGAAACAAAAAACAGTAATGAGACAAAGATGGACACTACCCAGTCATAAAGAGGTCAATCCAATGAGAGGGTATAACATTTGTAAGTATTTATGCACCCAACATAGGAGCACCTAAATACATAAAGCAATTTTAACAGACCTAAAGGGAGAAATAGTTAGCAATACAATAGTAGGGGATTTTAATACCTCATTTACATCAATGGATAGATCATACAGACAGAATCAATAAGGAAACATTGGCCTTAAACGACACATTGGACCAGATGGATTTAATAAACATATAAGGAACAGTCCATCCAAAAACAAGAGAATAGTGTACATGGAACATTCTCCAGCATAGATCATATGTTAGGCCAGAAAACAAGTTTTAATAAATTTAAGAGTACTGAAATCGTATCAAGCATCTTTTCTGACCACAATGCTATGAAACTAGAAATGAAGAAAACTAGAAAATTCACAAATATGTGGAGATTAAACAACATGTTACCGAACAACCAATGGGTCAAAGAAATCAAAAGAGAAATCAAAAAATACTTTGAGACAAATGGAAATGGAATACACCAAAACTTGTGAGATGCAGCAAAAGCAGTTCTAAAGGGAAAGTTCATAGCAATAAATGCTCACATCAAGAAACAAGAAAAATCTCCAATAAACAATGTAACTTTATACCTCAAGGAACTAGAAAAAGAAGAACAAGCAAAGCCTAAAGTTAGTAGAAGGGAGGAGATAACAAAGATCAGAGCAGAAATAAATGAAATAGAAACTAAAAAGACAACAGAAAAGATCAATAAAACTAAGAGCTGGTTCTTTGGAAAGATAAACAAAATTGGCAAACCTTTAGCCAGACTCATCAAGAAAAAAAGAGGACTCAAATAAATAAAATCAGAAATGAAAGAGGAGACGTTACAACTGATAACATAGAAATACAAACGATAATAAGAGACTTTTACTTTTTTTAAAGGGTAGTTTATGGTAGAATCTGTATGTCCATATGTTCAAGGATGCTCAGTGAAGCACTGTTGACAATATCAACAAACTGGACACAACCTAAATGCCCAGTAATGGTGAGAAAGTTATAAAAACAACTGTAGTAAATCTATAAGATGGAAAACTTTGTAAGAATTTCTAAAAGATATGGAGAGACCAGAGAGATGGCATGCAGTACTAACAAGTGAAAAAGGAAAGTTGCACAGAAGTATATAGATAGAACTTAGTCTCGTTTTACAAATATTAACTACATGTTAGTATAGGTGTAGAAACAAAAACTGAGTGTAGCTAGCATACGTAAATGTGATTATATTTAAGTGATGAGATTCACAGTGGACTTTCGCTTTTTACTTTGTCCATTGCTGGACCATTTACATTTCTCCATTATCATGATTTACTTTCATGATATAAAGTCAACACTGGTTTAGAGAGAATGGTAGACAGATGTGTACATTCTCTGTAAGGCTGCATTGGCCTATAGTCTGTCTTAGCAGAGTCACATTATCCAGGAAAAAATAAGATATGAATGCTCACTGCAATCTCTTAGCAAAATTCAAAAGTGGGAAGCAAACTATAAAAGTCAGGGGAAAACATCCTAAGCATGTTTACTCTCCTGTCTCTCCAGTGCCCGCTGCATGGAGCATGGCCTCTTCAACTCCTCACCTTCTGAAAATGACCCATGAATTCCCAAAGAACTCAGCCTTGGCTCTCTTCTTGCAGGATCCTACCTATTTTCTTCCCTCATCTAATCCTTCTCTGTCCTCCAAACATAAATCGATTTTGTCTTTCTGAACTTCTTTCAGTTTTCCACTCTCAGAACTGGCAGACAAACTCAAAACCTGAGGGGTGGAGGGGAGGCCATGCATATTGATCCATGACTACTAGCATGTATCTGTGGAACACATGCTCTCTCTCTCTCTCTCTTTAAAAAAAAAAAAAAAAAGAATTTATTTATTTATTTGAGAGAGAGAAAGAGAGAGAGAGAGCTCACAGCAGGGGGAGCGGGAGAGGGAGAAGCAGACTCCCCACTGAGCAGGGAGCCTGATGCGGGGCTCCATCCCAGGACCCTGGGATCATGACCTGAGCTGAAGGCAGATGCTTAACCAACTGAGCCACCCAGGCGCCCCCACATGCTACCTCTTTTATAAGATACGATGCCCACACCTACATACCATAGTAATTCCACTTCAGTAATTTTCCCTATAAATAAATAAGACACAAAAAGCTAAGAGCACAGCGTGCCTGGGTGGCTCAGTCGTTAAGCGTCTGCCTTTGGCTCAGGTCATGATCCCAGGGTGCTGGGATCGAGCCCACATCAGGCTCCCTGCTCAGCGGGAAGCCTGCTTCTCCCTCTCCCTCTGCTGCTGCTCCCCCTGCTTGTGCTCTCTCTCTCTCTCTCTCTCTCTCTGTGTGTGTAAAATAAATAAATAAAATCTTTAATTAAAAAAAAGAAGAAAAGAAGAGATCTTCTACAGTGGTTATCACTGTTTGATTTAAAGTGCCCACATTTAACAAAATAGCTCATGCTCTTTTGAAAACAAAGAACAGTAGCTATCAAACAGTGTTAAACGTTTAAGATACCATTTTCCCTGCTAGAAAAACAGAGCTTGGGGAAGTGGCCATAAAGGTGCATTACAGCCAATTATTAAACTTTGCCCTTTACTGAGTCTGGCACACTCTACTCTCTTGTGCTATGTGCCAAAGGGTCAGCGCAGAAATGTTGGATGATTATCTAGTGTGCCATTAACTCTTATTTTGCATAATTATTATTTAAGTGGATTAACATTCTGTGTGCTATCTCTGCAGGCAGCTTTCCTCTCGAGACCAGAACTTGTGCAGAACATCACAAAAGTGCTTCAGCCCCAACTAGTAATCACAGTTGACATTCCTGCAAAGGCACACGGTTCCCAGTTAAAATATTAAATGAAAACTTGCAAGGGACTAGTCACCTTCAACTTTTAAGAAGTGACTTCTGTTATCAAATATTTCCTGAGAGTAGGTTTTGAGAAAGAAAGGGAACACATGAGTCACTGAAGACAAGTGAAAACATGAGCCCTCCCCAGCACCACCACCAACCTAAGGCACAGAAGAGGAACAGGAGTGAGGACACCAACATCAATATTGATCTTCCTCACCTATTGCTTCAAGTTAACCCTTCCAGACCCTCTCCTGGGCTTCAGCCAATTGTCCTCATAAATTAGCACCATCAGGACACACAGCACCCCTGCTCACACCTATGCAGATAGAGGCATCAACATCAGACACTGCAGAAAGCTTCTGGCTATGGGATGTGCTAAGAGTCCTCCTTCGTAAACTTTAGACTGAAAAACAGAATTAGTGCTCAGTGAATCCCAAACATGTCAAGAATTGTGGCTGCGATCAGAGTCTTAACCAAAAAATGTACAACGAAGAGAGTTGTCCTTGAATGCAAAATATGCTGTGACAATGTTATTGTGAAGATATACACTTAATAAGCTATTTTTAAAAACTAATGAAGCTTTATTTTTCATTATCAAAAAAAAAAAGCCACCAAAAAAGTTATTTCTGTCTGGGAAAAGAAGAAAAAGTATTATTCTAAACACTGCTCTCTTTTATTAGTTATGTGCCACTTCATTTCATATATATATGTACATACATATATCTCCATATATTTCATATATCTCCATATATTTCATATATACATATATATATTTCATATGTATGTATATATATACACAATTTTTTTCAAGTGCAGAAATATGAATGAAGGAATAACAAGGAAAGAATAACAAGGAGCGAAGTCAAGAGTGAGTTTCATTCAGAAAAAGGACACCATGAGGTCTTAACAAGAAATCTCAAATTTAGACTTGATATCTCCAAAAGCAATCTCTGCTAAACAAGGATGAAAAAACATTATGGAGTTGTAATTTGGGTTTTTGAGACCAGTCACAGCATGAGAAGACAGAGGCAGATGGCTACACTTCCAATCAGATCTCAGAACAAGAGGTCGTGTGTGTGTCTCGGGGGCCTTTGGTCAAACCATTTTTCTCTTCCACTTGAATGGACTCTACTCCAAAGTCTTTGTTAGCAAATATGGCCTTGAGAGATGGCTAAGTAGGATGAGGGAAGAACAATTTAAAATATGTGAAAAAGATGTCTACTTTGAAGAAGAAGAATTTACATGGATTATTGAAAACATGACATCTGAATTTCCACAAGATAGGACTGTGAAAGATCTCTCTTCTGGACGAGACGAAAGGTCATTTATCATGGTACAGGTGAAGTTCTTCTCTTCCAATCTTAGCTGCCTGTCTTTGGCATTATGCACGATTTAGTGTTTGGAGGAATTATTGGGTCCATTTTTCACTATGCATCTAAATGAGGTAGATGGAAGAAGAGGGGAAATGCACATAAAGAAAGGTTTTTCATAACGGATGTATTTTTCCTCTAGGAAGAAAACTGCTCAGGGTGGACCAGTAGGAACCAATTTGAGAAGATGAACTCTGGGAAGCTCCAGGAAGGACAAGTAACTATCAACATTTTACTTGGCTGAAGTGCCAATGGCTTTTGTTTGATTATTTTCTTGCTTGCTTATTTATACTCCACTTGATTTCACAAAGGACTTGAGATGGCTTACAAAAAACACACAGATAGATAAAGAGTTGAAAACATAATGGCAAGGGAGCACTAAGAGGAAATCACACTAAGAGGAAAAACTAATATAGAAAAACAGACATGATGCAGTCCTGCTCTTCACTGGAGTGGACAGAAAAATTGACTCTAAGCTTCTTCCCAACCAAAGTCAGGCAGAGAAAGCTATGAGACCCATTTAACATTTTATCCATAGTGTGTTAAGTGCACGCACAAGAAATGTGTCCAGAAGAAACTTTTTTTTAAAGATTTTATTTATTTATTTGACAGAGACATAGTGAGAGAGGTAACACAAGCAGGAGGGAGTAGCAGAGGGAGAAGCAGGCTCCCTGCTGAGCAAGGAGCCCAATGTGAGACTTGATCCCAGGACCCTGGGACCATAACTTGAGCCGAAGGCAGATGCTTAACAACTGAGCCACCCAGGCGCCCCCAGAAGATAACTTTTGCAGGGAGGGATATCAGATTGTGACTTCCATTCAATAAGTTGGACCAACTGATTCCTTCTTGGGCCCAAAAAGACAATCATAGGGGCTCCTGGGTGGCTCAGTTGGTTAAGCGTCTGACTCTCGGTTTTAGCTCAGGTCATGATCTCAGGGTTCTGGGATCAAGCCCTGCATGAGGTCACACACTCACTGGGGAGTCCACTTCTGTCCCTCTCCCTCTGCCCCTCCCCCACATGCCATGCAAACATATATGTACTCTCTCACTCACTCTCAAATAAATAAATAAACCTTAAAACAAAACAAAACAAAAAGATAATCATAATGTTGCTGTGCCTTTCATGAACAGACATTTCTCCAAAGAAGACAAACAGATGGCCAACAGACACATGAAAAGATGTTTAACATCACTCCTTATATCAGGGAGATGCAAATCAAAACCACAATGAGACCACCTCACACATGTTAGAATGGCTAAAATCAACAACACAAGAACAACTATTGGTGAGGATGTGGAGAAAAAGGAACCTCGTGCACTCTTGGTGGGAATGTGAACGGGTGCAGCCCCAGTGGAAAACAGTATGGAGGTTCCTCAAAAAGTTCAGAGTAGAACTATCCTACAACCCAGCAATTGCACTACTGGGTATTTAGCCAAAGAATACAAAAACACTAATTCAAAGGGATACATGCACACCTATGTTTATTGCAGCATTATTTACAATAGCCTTACGGAAGCAGCTCAAGTGTCCGTCAGTAGATGAATGGATAAAGAAGATATGGTATATATATATATATATATATATACACAATGGAATATTATTAAACTGTAGAAGAGAATGAAATCTTGCCATTTGCAACAACAGGGATGGATCTAGAGAGTATAATGCTGCACAAAGTAAGTCAGTCAGAGAGAGACAAATACCATATGATTTCACTCATATGTGGAATTTAAGAAACAAAACAAATGAACAAGGGAAAAAATGAGAGACAAACTAAAAAACAGACTTTTAACTGTAGAGAACAAACAGATGCTGACCAAAAGGGAGGTGGGGGGTAGGTGAAATAGGTGAAGGAGATTGACTGTACACTTATCTTGATGAGCACTGGGTGATGTATGGAACTGTTGAATCAATCACTATATTGTACACCTGAAATTAATATAACCCTGTGTGTTAACTACACTGGAATTAATTTTTTTAAAGTTGTGTCTTTCTCATTTTAAAAATAATTTTTAATTATTTCACAATATGTATATGTATCCATATCAGTTATATAGTCCTATTGAGGAAGGTCTTATATGGTATTAAACTGTACATAAATTGCATAATGCTTTATCTTGCTGTGTCTACTCACTGTTTGTGAGATCTATATCCTCGGTGACTCAGTTGTAACTAGTTCATGTTTTGTTTCCTCTTTCCCTCTGGGAATCAATTTGTTTAACTTTTTTATTAACCTTGCATTTTTGAAAATTATCAACAAATACACATACATTTTCAAGAACCCCTTTCTTAGTTAATCCTACCAAATTCTTTAAAATACTTAATTCCTTATTTTAAAATTGTTCTAGGAAATACTTTTTTAAAAAGAAAGCTGCCTGGCTCATTTTATAAGGCAAGTTTTAATATTGATTCCAAACTAGGTAGGGACCATACCAAGAAAAAAAAAAATGTGTAGGGCCATTTCACTTACAAAATTCACTACTTCGATGGACTGAAGGAGAAAAGTTAAGACTACTTCAACTTATACAGAAAAAGCATCTCATAAAACTGGACAACTTTTTATGTTTTTTTTAAAGAAAGGGTACCTCTTACCTAGAAATGTCCAAGTAATCTACAACGAACCTTATATTTAATGGAGAGGCTTTAGGTATATTGCCATTACTATCAGGAATAAGACAAAGATTCCTAGAAATAGTAATGGAATCAACTGAGAAATCATTAGAGCTAGTGAGAGAGCTCAGCACAGTGACCACATATAGGACCAAATGAAAGAAATCAATAGCAATTCTTTATATACTACTCTTAAATGCAGGGTACTTAACCCCTGTATTAGCTTCCTAGGGCTGCTGTAACAAGGAATCACAAATTGGGTGGCTTAAAACAGCAGAAATTTATTATCTCATAGTCTAGAGGCCAGAAGTCAGAAATCGAGATGCCTGCTCCCTCTGAAAACCACAGAAGGACACTTCCTTGCCTTTTTCTAGCTTCTGCTGGTTTTCTGGCAATCTGGCATTCCTCAGCTTACACCTGCACAACTCCAATCTCCGCTGCTGTTGCTGCGTGACATTCCCCCCCTGTGTGTCTGTCCTCACATGGCCGAGTTTCTCTAAGGATGCCAGTCCTATGGTATTTGGAGATAAGACCTTTCAGGAGGTAACTAAGGATAAATAAGGCCTTAAGTGTGGGCCTCTAATCCAATATGACTGGTGTTATCCTTATAAGAAGAGAAAGAGACACCAGGGATGCACACATACAGAGAAAAGGCCACGTGAGGACCCAGCCAGAAGATAACCATCTTCAAGCCAAGGAGAAAGGCCTCAGGAAAAACCAAACCTCCCCAAGCTCTGATCTTGGACTTCCAGCCTTCAGAACTGTGAGAAAACAACTTGCTGTGACTTAAGCCATCCAGCCTGTGGTGGTTTGCTACCACAGCCCTAGGAAACTAATATAGTATGCCACTCTTGGCAGATGATGTCCTTACAAGAAGTAAGTTACAAAGTCGTTGAGTATATTATATTACATTCTTAGGAATTGACCCTTGAAATTTATCTAATATAAAAACTAAATATTATAAGACTATTTTTCTTTATCACAGGAGGTTCAGCTCAATATAATCTGATTTTAGTTTAATTAGTCTGACAAATATAAAAGAGAAATAATTTACTCAAATCAACTGAAAATGCAGGAGACATTTAAGGCCCATGTTATTACTTCAGGGTCTTGCCAAGGCAAAAAGACACTCTCTTGTTGAGAGAATTTGAATCATAGATTAAACAGAAGTCAGTAAGGCTCTGTTTTAACTTGAGGCATCTTTATCAAACAGGTCATATAACCTCTAACAGCAAAGAGAACCAGAAGTCAGTTCCAAAGAAAAAAATTGAGATAGACCAAATCTTACCTTTCTAACACTGAAAGGCAAGCCAAGTCAACCATCATTGTCCACCTGTTCATCCTTCCCAGCACACTCCCATCCTTCTCATTGATGTTCACCTTCCTCCTCCCCAGACAGCCAATAAACACAATCCCAGGACATTCTGTACTTAAGTATCTACTGAAGATTCTTATGTCTTTGCTTTGGCTGCTTTGAAGTGACCAAAGGTCTTTTGGATGGTAACACTCTAACCTGTGATAACCTGGATCATAGAATCCACAGACGGTAAAGTAAACACAAGGTGTTTAGGTAAAGTCCCAGGAGTCATGGTTGACCCAACGATCAAGAAGGAACAGACAGGAGGAAATGGAGGCAAGCCTTCCCAGAAACAATTGTATTTGAGAACATATCTTCGCAAATCACTAGATCTTACAAATGAGTGAAGAAAAAACTCATGTGTTGAGTCATAAAATTCATAATCTGAGTGCATATGTGTGTGTGTATATATATAAGTATATAAATATTATGTATAACATATAAGACATACATAAGCTGATATGTATATATCAAAATATATGTATAACCTATGTAAAATAACATGTGTGACATAAATAAACAATGTTAAATATGAGTAATATGTAAACATATAAAACATATAGGTTATATACATATATTATAATTAGTGTCTACTCATTCTAATAATATTATTAGCAAATTGTAATGTGTGCCAAGCCTTATGGATCCATACAAAGCATATTTTTAGTCTACAATATGAATCCATTAGCCTTCTTAGAAATGAATGCAAAAAATCAAGATTAGGTAAGTAGACCAAAAAGACAATTTTTTCAAGTCTAGATCTTTTCAGGTTAGCAAATCAAGGAAATGTGCCACTCCTCCAAACACCCATGTCGAGGGAGTAAAATAAATATACCGTGGGACACCTGGGTGGCTCAGTCAGTTGAGTGTGACTCTTGGTTTCAGCTCAAGGTCATGATCTCAAGGTCATGGGATCAAGCCCCACGATGGGCTCCATGATGGGCATGGGGCCTGCTTGGGATTCTCTCTCTCTCTCCATCTGCCCATCCTCCCGTCAAATAAATAAATGAATGTGTACATACATACCGGACGAACAGGATCAGAGTGATTTATGAGAGAATTTATTGTGTGATTTATTGGATGGCTTTTTTACATTGTTATCAAGTCCCTTCACCCCCTCACCTTACAGAGTGAGACAAACGACCTTAAAGGAATGGTCAGGTCCTCACTGTGTTGACCATATTTAATATGAATTTAAAAACAGGCTGCCTTTTACAGTATCCCAAAGCTCTCAAAGACAGAAGTCACTATGTATCATTACATCACTGTATTATCCGAGGCTGCCCTAACCAAAGACCACAGACTCACTGACTTAAACACGAAGGATTTATTTCCTCACAGTTCTGGAGCCTGGAAAGTCTGAGATCAGGATGCCGGTGTGGTTGGGCTCTGGTGAGAGCTCTATTTTCACTTGCAAATGGCCACCTTCTTGCTGTACCCTCACAGGGCAGAGAGAACTCTAGCATCTCTTCCTTTTCTTATGAGGGCACTAATCCCATCATGAGGTCACACCCTCAGGACCTTAACCAACCTAATTACCTCTCAAAGACACCATCTCCAAATACCATCATGTTGGAAGCTAGGGCTTCCACCCATCAATGGGGGGTGCTTTATTCAGTCCACAGCAATCACCATTGGTGTCTTGCCTATTTTGTGATTGCAGACATGGCCCTCACGTGGTGGATTTTGTATTACGGTTTTATCATTCATACGTACACGTCCGGTTTCCATTTGCCATTGTATCAGGTACTCATTGTCTTTCCCAGGATTGCTGACATAGCTTCAGCTCTCTCCATGAACCAGTTAACTATGTATGTTGCATTAAACACCCCCTCTCAAAAACCACCAGCCGGTAGCACTGTGTCACATCAGAGCCCTGCCAGCAACACCAGTGAGCTTTAAACGAGTTACTTCACCTCTCTTTCTGTGTAATGGACATAACAATATGGCTTCCATCAAAACATGTACGTTCTTAGAAGAATGCTTGGCTTTGAAAGGCAATGTGAATGCTAGTCGTTGCTGTCACTATAAATTGTATGCCCTGTCTTGTCATTGCTTATCTCCAACTATACTCAGACTCTGTATTTCGGTCACACTCATAGCTTGCAAGCTCCCATATATGTCTTGAACTTTCTCATCCCTCACTTTTTTGCCCTTCTCCTTGAAATATCTGCCCTCAATCATCTCTACCTGTCAAGACTTCACTAATTCTTTAAAACACACCCCCAAATGTCATGTCTTTCTTGAAGTTATTCCAGTCCATTACACTCATTCTCCATCCAACCAACGTGGACTCCCTCCTGCCAGGACACGCCACATCACTGCCTTTTGACAGGTTCATTATTCTGCCTTGTGTTCGTGGTTATTTGTGTATGACTAGACTGTAATCACACAAGGCATAATTAATTGTGTATTGACAGTCCCAACCCATGGAGGAACATAATTAATGTTAGCTTAATGAAATAACTCTAAGAAATAAAACAGTAACAACTGTTCAGAGTTTATTTTTGTACTTTATTAAGAGATTTTTAGAGGAGTATCTTGAAAGTTCGTGTGGCCACAGAAAGGACAGAACATTTATGGTAAATACAGAAAGATTTCATGTCTACATAGGAAAAAACATAAAGAAGAGAACACAGTAGAAGTCACGGTTGCTGAGCTCAATCATCAAGAGGTTCTCTCTCTTTTTTCTTGGATGACATTGTATACAATGTCCACGTGAAGATTTTTTTACTTAAACTCAGAGCATGAGAACCGAGGGGGAAGTTGCCCTAAAGCCCAAGGAGACAGCGGGAGCAGACAGATGGGACAGAGGGGAGCCCAAGCGATGGGAGCAAGCGACGCCCCGGCAGCACCTGCACCCCGGCCGCCTAGCAGCAACATTGCTTCTTGCAACAGCTCTTCTGCTGGCAACAGCACTTCTGCTGGCAACAGCCCTTCCCACCGCCGCAGCCACACGAGCCGCAGCCACACGAGCCACAGGAGCGACAGGAGCGGCGGCAGCAGCAGACCATGGGGACAGTGCAGCAGCACCCACAGCAGCCGGTGCAGCAGGGACAGCAGTTGACCCGGTAGCACCTGCAGGTGGTGCAGCCGCCGCCACAGCCGCCGCCACAGCCGCCACCGCAGCCGCCGCCGCAACCACCGCAGCCGCCGCCGCAACCACCGCAGCCGCCGCCACAACCACCGCAGCCGCCGCCACAACCACCGCAACCACCGCAACCGCCACAGCCACAGCAGCCCATGGTGTCAGGAGAGAGGACTCAGGAGGGAGTAGCGAGGAGGGAGACTCGGGAGGCGAGGGAGGTCTGGTGCCACCTTCTGCTGGGGGAGCCCCTTATATACTGACACCCCCCTTATTTTTTAGCCCAATTTCCACGGAAGAATCTCACAAGACCTTTCCTTTACTTCCTTCTTGAGCACCCTTGCCATGGTAACGCTGCTATTTTTAGCACAACAGCATGCTTAGTAAACTCTTGAGTTTTCTGTTATGAATGAAATTGTTGTGTGTTGCATCGTCAGTCCAGATGTAGAAAACTGGTGGCCAAAGCAGAAGGAAAAAAGGCAGTTCCAGGGGCCTGACAAGGCTGCGTGTGCCTCAGACAGGAGCCGTCAGAGACCTTTCACGGGGTTCCCCTGCGCACGGCAACCAAAATGGAGAGCCGCAAGCATCCTGACAGCCTTCTGGTCGACCAGAAGTAGCTCGTGGCAGGCATTCTAAGACTTCCTTCTCTGGTTTTCAAAGGGTAAGCTTATAAAAGAGGAGCATTTGGGGGGAATGCAGACCTGCCGGAGCCAGGTTGTGCCCCCTCCAGAGCTTCAGCACAAGCCCGGAGACAGGCTGGGGTGGAGTGGCTTCCTTTCCGGCGTGCTGTCTGGAGTAGCTGGACGAGGCGGGTTCTCGAGACAATCCAGCCAGAACATGCCTCATGCCTCTCTGGACTCCTGATCACAGCCGCGGGCTCTCCGGGGCAGAGGACGCAGCCGGATGGAGAGCGATCATTTCAAATAAATATTCCCCTGGCCTTGGTTGGTCCGAAACAGGGGGCCTGGCCATGGGCCTTAAACCTGAGAGAGGCAGGAGAGAAAGCCAGTAACCCAACAAAACCTTTCTTATTTTTTGTTCCCTCAATTATTTAACAACAGACAAGCAAGAGCAGAAACTTCACTCTTGGCAGATTGACTTAGGAGCAGGCTGGCTACAATTATATCTTTAGCATCTGACATTACACAACTTAAAAAAAAAAAATTGTAATGAGCAAGCCATTCTTGTGAACAAAGAATCTCAGGGAGCCAGGAAAAGCATATCCCAGTTTTAAGGGGAGACAAAATACATTTAGGGGTGCCTACTTTTTCTCTTTTCAATTTGGTTTTCACTTATTCTTTCAGATAGTTTTTTGTAACAGAGAGGTGTGTCGTGAATCCCAGTAGAGAGAAAAACAGTGTTTGTTTTATTTTTTAAACCCATGGTGACTAAGAAGTATATACAGAAACAGAATTTTACCCGGCTCTAGACTCAGACTCCCATGGTTATAAAAAAATAAAGATTGTTCTTAAATATTTCAGGCATTTATTTAGCTCAACAGCTGTTCCATTGAATATTTACAAGGGTCCGGTTGCGATTGGAGGCCCTGGGGCAAAAAGTACACTTAACACTCACGTTCTCACAGGCACAAACCTCCTAGAAGTATGTTCTCATCCAAATATAGATTTAAGAGACAAGTAAAGGTTAAAATTAGCAAGGTTCATGGACCAAGACTTCAACAAGGAAGGGTATACGAGGCCCCGTGAGATCCTTCCTGGGAAGACAGACAAACAACAACAAGGCTCTGGCTCAGCTTGTGGAGATGGTACATAAGGGGCTCCCCCCGCAGACGGCGGCACCAGACCTCCCTTGCCTCCTGAGTCTCCCTCCTTGACTCTCCTGAGTCCTCTCTCCTGACACCATGGGGTGCAGGTGCTGCTGGGGCATCTGCTTGCTCCCATCGCCAGGGCTCCCCTCTGTCCCATCTGTCTGCTCCTGCTGTCTCCCTGTCACCTGAACTTCCTGGCATTTTCTCTTTGGTTAAGTATCTCATACTCGGAAGTGTTGGTGAGTCTTCATGGTCTGAGAGCACTAGCAAGAACATCTTGTACAAGGACATCCAGTGGGGGAGATGGAGACCATCTTGATTATTCCTCTGTGGCTCTGAGGGCTTCGCGCTTGGCGGATGCTGGCAGTTTGGCTGACCCTGGCAGATGCCGGCCCAGCACCTGCCCAGGGAGTAGTTGTGAGGGGCAGACTCCCCAGCACGTCCCCCTCTGCTGCTCCCTGGCTACTGACCCTGCTGTGAGAGCTTTATGGCTTGGGCTCTGTGTTGGGACCTTGCTTGCATGTCTTCTCTGTTTGCTTTGGGTGGCTCACGACTTCACACCTCAAAAGTGTCTGAACCAAAAGTTGTGAGCCCTTCCCAACACCTGAAGAGCAGCCCACAGCTCAGACCAGTAGAATCATTTTACTCTGTGTTCATTGCTTTTGCCTGTCTCTGGACAGAAGTGTCTGCCTTTCCCATCTCTAAGCACAATGGATTCCTGATTTCTCAGCTGCGGCTTTGTATTTCTAGTTACAACACTAATAATGTCTAATAAACTATACTAGGTCATCCTTGAAATACTGACTGCCAAAAAGCTTCTCATTTGGTGGTTACCTCTCAGGGAGGATGAGCAGGTGGTGTTGAGCAGGGAAGAAAGAGCCCCACTGGGGTTGCCTACATTTACCAGGAACACCAACTACTTCTGGAATGGATGGTCTACGGTAAATTTTTCAGTATTTTATCTCTTTTGAATCTATATTGTAACTTGAAATATTTTCAAGTTTTTCGGGAAGGTCTTAAGTAAACTGACAATAATGGCTAAGCACACACAGGAAGCTTGATAAAATCTCCCTCAGGCATCAGGATGCCTATCATGGCCATCCACACGTATTCCTTCCGAGGCAAAATAATTTCATGAAAATACAGATTTTGTATACAATTTAAATTTGACTTGGGAATGGCATCTTCTTGACAAGCGGATTTCCTCATTTGAATTTAAAATTTGGGTTTAGCCACAAAAGATTAATTCCCACAGATTTTTAGCCAACTCAGGTCTGCCTACAACCTAAATATTCCCTTACAGGAAAACATAATACCGCTCCTCAATTAGAACTTTATTTTCACCTTAAATGTACACAAATCAGCTTTTGGAGCTATGAAGCTTTGAGGTGAACTCTGCCATCCCATCTGCAAAAGGGATTTTCCATAGAGGATATCATACACACCGCCACCATCAGTTTGTGTAAAATAAGCTTGGATAGAGATAGCGAGGAAGTTTGGCCTTCAAGATCTCTTGAACAGTTTTTTTTCCAGTCCCCACTAGCTACTTTTGAAAAATGAATAGCAACCTGTTGGCATGGGCATGGAAAAGTTGTCCCTTTTCTACAATATTGGTGAGAATGCTAAGTGGTACTATTTCTCGGGATGGCAATTTAGCAATCCGCACGTTTTTTGTTTTTTGTTTTTTTAAAGCACATGCCTTTCAACTCAGAAATTTCACATCTTGGACAAAGACATACTATTGGCAAGGCTATTCATTGCAGTGTAGTTAAAGACCAGGAAAAAAACCTAAATGTCTGCCATTGAGGTCACATTAAATGTTATATCTATACATCAGAATGCTGAACAGCTGTCAAAAAGAGAGAGATGGGGCACGTGGGTGGCTCAGTCAACTAAACATCTGCCTTTGGCTCACGCCATAATCCCAGGGTCCTGAGTTGGAGCCCCACGTCAGGCTCCCTGCTCAGCTGGGAGCCTGCTTCCCTCTCCTCCTTGCTCGTGCTCTCTCTCACTATCTCTGTCAGTCTCTCTCTCAAATAAATAAATAAATAAAATCTTTAAAAAAAAAAAAAGAGTGAGATCCCATGGCACGTGGGTGGTTAAGCATCTGCCTTCATCTTGGGTCATGATCTCCAGGTCCTGGGATCCAGACCCACATCACCAGGCTCCCTGCTCTCTCTCTCTCTCTCACACACAAATGAATAAATAAAATCTTAAAAAAAAAAAAAAGAGTGAGATCTTTGTGAATTTAGAAGGGCTTTAGAAGGGATGATTTGAGATCTCAACAAGATCATTTATGTGACTAGAAACTCACCCAAAATATTATAACATGCAGTCAAGGGAAAGGTGCTATCAGCAAGGTGTGCATGAGTGGGGTGGCCATGGGGGGACAAAATGGATTAGGGAGATTTTAGAAAGAAAGATTTAACTGATGGAAATTCCACAGGCTTTTAGACGGCACAAGCACCACCAAGCATTATAGCGTTCCTGTGACATCAGCTCCCCAGAGAAGTATTAAAAATGCTCCGGGGAGTGTTCATACCCAAGGAGAGAGGTGCTCTGAACTCTTCTGCTTCAGGGGACTCACTGTGTCTCTTCAGTTACACACGACAGTCCTGGGCCTGAGGCTGAGGGAATCCGGTCAAAACTGTGGCCCGGATAGTGTCAGCAGCTGCCTTCATTGCTGTGCGGGACACAGGTGTCTGACTTCCAACTGGCCAAAGTATTCAATGTGTCAGGCTTTGGGCTGAAAGTAAAGCAATTTGGGAAACAGTCAGGAAATCCTTATAATTAAGTTAGGTCAATCTATAGGTTTCATTAAATAATCCACCCTAAGCTTGTTCTCTGCAGGTTTTCAAATTCCTGTAGGTCCTAAAGATGTTCTTTAGTCAGGGCATTAGACCTACACTGTCCCTCAGATATCTAAGGAAACACACCCAGGTGAAGGAACTTGTCCCCAGACACATTCCCAACAGAGGTGAGGATCCTTCCACTCTCCACTGGTAAGAGCACTTTGCCAAACATGTGGGGAAATGCCGCCCAGAGACATGAAATGCTGCCCTCACTTCTTCCCTGTGTCCACCTGCTCTGACTTCAGATCTTGGAAACTGACATGAAACATTCAGAGAGAAAAAGGGAGGAAATGGAGTGGGAACTCCCTCCTTCTTTCAAAATATTTTTTTCTGATTTTAAAATAATGTAAACTCATTATAAACAACTTCAAAATACAGAAAATTCTAAGGGCGAAAGTTAACATTGCTTATAGTAACCACTTCTACCATTCAGTTATATTTCTTTCCATTGTTTTCCTATGTTTTTATTTTTTCCCAATATTTTTATTTTGGAGAATCTCAAACCTACAGGAAAGTTGTAAGAATATTGTAGTAAGATTTAAGTTCATTAAGTTCACCATTTAAGTTCACCAATGGTGAACATTTTGCCAGAGTTTTAGTGTTCTCTCTCCCTTTCATTTGAGAGTAAGTTTCAAATATGAAACTTCACCCTTAAAAATATTAGCATGTATTTCCCAAAAGGGATCTTTTGCAAAACTACCACACAATTTTCACACTTAAGAAACTTAACAGTGATACATGCTACTATGTAATATACAGATAATCTTCAATTTCTCTATCCCAAGAATGCCTTGTAATTTATATCGACAATTTTAGCAATTTTTCAACCTGGCTCCAACCAAAGATGTATTTTAAGTTGTCTTTCATCTAGAATGGTTCTCCAACATTTTATTTTTGTCCTGGCAGGTTGTTGTTACAAAAATCACCCTCAGAATGAATTTGTTTGTTCCCTCATGATCACACTCAGGTTAAACATATTTGCAGGAATACTACACAGGTGATTTTTTTCCCCCTCAGAACATGGCATTGAGAAGTATGTGATGCTGGGGTGCCTGGGTGGGTCAGTCGTTAAGCGTCTGCCTTCGGCTCAGGTCATGATCCCAGGGTCCTGGGATCGAGCCCCGCATCGGGCTCCCTCCTCCGAGGGAAGCCTGCTTTTCCCTCTCCCACTCCCCCTGCTTGTGTTCCCTCTCTCGCTGTGTCTCTCTCTGTGAAATAAATAAATAAAATCTTTAAAAAAAAAAAAAGTATGGAATGTCAGTTTATCCCTTACTGGTGATGTTAAATTTGATCAGCTAATTAATATGATGTCCACCACATTTTGTCATTGTTAATCTACTCTTTCCCTTTTAAAAACCATGGTGTTATTTTCTGTGGATTTATAAAACAAAATGAAGAATATTACAAATACATAGGTTTTATTCTGATTTTTGACTTGCCATTTAATTGTATATACTTGCCCTTATATTAAATATTTGCTTTTTAGAGACTGTTTTTAATGACCACATAATAGCCAATTTTGGGAAATAATTTCCTCATATTCACCACTAAGATACCTAAGCAACTGGACATTTAGCTAACCATTTGGAAATATAAACTTGGATACCAACAACAAAAGAAAAAAATGATTTTTTCCTTATTTTGAAAATTGTGTAGATTTATAGTTTTTAAAAATATTATGGAGAGGTCCCATGTATTCTTATTCTAGCTTCTGTCAATGGTAACATCATGCATAACTATAGTGTAACAGTGATTTCTTTTAAGTAAAAACTTTACGTCACACCAAATCGCCATAAATTCCAGATGGATCTTTTTATATTTCAATACGTATACTTTATACTGAAATAGAAAAATTAAAACCATGGTGTAGTACAAAAACTATAGGAGAATAGTTTTATATTCCTAGAATGTGGAAGGTCTTGCTTACTATGGCACTAAGACCAAAACTCGTAAGAAAAAAAATGAATATGTAGAATTTATAAAACATTTAAACATCTGCCAGCAACTCAACATGAACAAAGTCTCATTTTTTTTTAAACTGGGAAAACTATATATGCTTATCTGACAGACAAAAGATAAATATCTTCATATATAAGGAGTTCATACAAATCCATATGGAAAAAAATGTACAAAGGACAGAATCAGGCATTTAAAAAAAGTTAAAACACAAACCAGGGCTCCTTGAAAAATGGGTGATTCCTGGTTTGGGTCATAAAATGCACAAGTTGAGCCCCGGAAGTCTTGTCTTTCTGGAAAACGGGAAGCTACAAAGTGTAATGGAATCACATTGAGGGGACAATTTGAGCATCAAAAAGAATAATAACTATAATGTACTGAAACACATTAGATACTTTTAAATACAAGAGTTCAAAATAATACCAACAAATAAAAAATAAACCTCATCAGTCATCTTTGGAAGATGCCAGAAAATTAACACATTATTTTGAAACCAGTTTTTAAAAATGGTGGGGCAGAGAATCAGGCATTTTTCCCGCCTTTCCTCTATAAAATGTACCTCAGAACAACCAAAGAGTTGAGAAGAGGACATTTGTCTCTGCAGACGGAGTCCTGGTAACGAAGAGGAAGGAAAATGCAGCCCTAATGAATTCGTGGATGTCTAACCGTGGATGCCAATATCACACAGAGTAAGACAAATAGAGTGTGTGCCTCTTGATGGAAGAATTCAACCCCACCTATGAAGCAAGTTTGTCCAAAACTGGATACAGAATCCTAGCAGGCCACTAGATGGGATTACTGGAAATCCAGAGGGTTAAATTGATTCCATGGGGCTGCAGTCTTCCAGCTCCAGAACTCAGCCATGGAAAATTAACCAACTCTATAGTAAAGACAAATTGCAAGGGCACAGAGAGGGCTGCCGGGGAAATGCAGTTTAGGATAGACCGTAGAGGCTTCAACCAGTTCTAGGGATACACAAGTCTTCTTAGAACCCTAACTAGATAACTGGTTTTTAAAATAAGATATTTGGGGAAATTTGAGCATAACTAATTACTAAAAGATATTAATTAAAAATTATTCTTAGGGGCCCCTGGGTGGCTCTGTCGGTTTAGTGTCCCACTCTTGATTTCAGCTCAGGTCATGATCTCAAGAGTTGTGATATGGAGCCCCACATCAGACTCCGCACTGGGTGCGGAGTCGGCTTGGGATTCTCTCTTTCCCTCTCCCTCTGTCCCTCCCCCACCTCCGCTCATTCTCTCTCTCTCTCTGTCTTTAAAAAAGAAGCACTCTTAACTGTTAGGCATGACGATGGTATTGTGGTTATACTTTAATAATTACAAATTTGCTTCAAAATAATTGGCTATGAATTAATCATTGTTGAAGCTAGGTCCATGGGAGTTCATGATACATGTTTAGAATTGGGTTCTGGGGTCCCTGGGTGGCTCAGTCGTTAAGCGTCTACCTTCAGCTCAAGTCATGGTCCCAGGGTCCTGGGATTGAGCCCCCCCCCCCCCCCCCCCCGCATCAGGGCCTGCTTCTCCCTCTCCCACTCCCCCTGCTTGTGTTCCCTCTC
>NW_027397064.1:9658428-9675653 GCF_003265705.2 Callorhinus ursinus
CATCGGGCTCCCTGCTCAGCAGGAAGCCTGCTTCTCCCTCTCCCACTCCCCCTGCTTGTATTCCCTCTCTCGCTGTGTCTCTCTCTGTCAAATAAATAAAATCTTTAAAAAAAAAAAGTTGGGTTCTGTTTTGGTTTTTGTTTTTTTTACAGTGACCTTCACTAATTAGAAAAACATTAATTTTCTCATTTGCTGTATTAACAAAACATTGTTTTAATCGTATCTAGTGTTGATTGCAGAGCATAAAGAAACCGTCATACACAGTGGCTGGGAGTAACTGATAAACATTTTATAGAGAGCAATTTTGTGACTTTTATCAGCAAAACATGGATAAACTTTGATCTAGTCATTCCACCTTTAAGAGTTTGCCCCAAGGAAATAAGCAGGAGTGAGGAAAGTTGTAATGTATAGCTAACATTTATTGAACTCTTATTTTGTGCCAGGCACTGACTCATTTAATCTTCATAGTAACCATTTAGATTCAGTATATTATTTTTTTAAAGATTTTATTTATTTATTTGAGAGAGATAGAGAATGAGAGATAGAGAGCACGAGAAGGAAGAGGGTCAGAGGAAGAAGCAGACTCCCTGCTCAGCAGGGAGCTCCATGTGGGACTCGATCCCGGGACTCCAGGATCATGACCTGAGCTGAAGGCAGTCGCTTAACCAACTGAGCCCCCCAGGCGCCCCGTCAGTATATTATTTTTTTAAAGATTTATTTTACTTATTTGAGAGAGAGGGAGAGAAAGAGCGCCCGCAAGAGGAGGGGGGAGGGGAGGAGAGGGCAACAAGCAGTGATAACAGGGGCTCCGCCCCAGGCTTTTGCTGGAATTCAGTCCCTAGGGTGGTCACTGCTGTGCTGCCCTGTGCACTCTCTTGCTCAGCTTGTCCTGACAGATCCCTAGGGTTCCAGATCACACACCCAGGCACAGCTGCCCCTACTCACCCCACCCCCACCCGCATCACCAGGGAGCCCTTCCACTGCCACCAACTGGCTCTCAGGGGCCCCTGCTCTGCTCGGATGAGGGCAGAGTGCCCGGCTGGTGTCCACGGTTCTTAGAACCACTGGGCCCACTCCCCTCTTCCCTCTTTATCCCAAGGGTGGAGCAGAGTCTTCCTTTAATTCCCCATGACCTTTCAAGGCCTCAGATTGTAACTATTGACAAGTCTCTACAGGTTCAAGGACAACAGGGAGTGACTTAAAACCACAACCAAATACAAGCGGTGCTCTTCACCCCGTGTGCCTCTCCCCACCTCCTTCCACCTTGCTGCCTACCCCTACTCTTCCTACAGGATGCCCTCCAGCATCTTTGCTCCCTTTGGGTCACAAACCACAATTAAACTCCACTGAAAGAAGAAGGATTCACTGGCCCCAGGCAGGGCCTCACCCCATGTGCTATTCTTAAATCTGCCCGGGCTGGCTCAGGTGGTGGAAGGTGGGAGTATCTGCTCCCTTCAGGGTAAATTCCACTTTAGTCCCACCCACACAGATGGGGTCTGCCCCCTGCCCCCAACTTCACAGTAGGACAATTACCTAAGAACTCAATTAACCAACAGCCCTACCTCCTGATGCTTGGAATATTTCATTTCAAGCATCATGTGGGATGTGGCCTAGGAATAGTCCACATCTGTTGAAAAGTGCCAAACTCTGTCCTATGCATTTTCACACTCCCTCCTTCACTGGGGGTTAAAATTGAACTGGGACATCTTTCCTAGAGACTCAAGGCCAGTACTCCAGACCATCTGTGACCATTGGCTTAAACGAGAGGACACACACTGTCCCCCCACCCTCCACCCCAGGCAAGCAGGCACCTGAAACCAGGCAGAGAAGAGAAACAGGTCTACCCAAACAGCTCCAAAGCAGCAGAGCAAATGAAATATCATCTACCAGATCCCCGTGCCCTGATGGACTTTGTGTCTGCCTCTGTGGGAAGGAGGTGAATGCTTGTCTATCTGTGTGCCCAAATCACAGGAGCAACTGAAGTCTGCACCCAAGACAGACACTGCCTTCAACTTCTATATGAAACCCCTCTTGTTCTCACCAAGGCACAATTAGAGGAGGGAAAACTGTTGACAACTTAAGTTCTACATGTTCAAAATTGGACTCTTGATCTCCCTACCAATACGTCCCCCAAAAAAATGCTTTTCTCACAGACACAACCCTCCCTGTGAATCCTCCTCAACAGTGACTTCATCCTTCCTGTTTCCCAAGCCAGAGAGACACTGGCACCCAGGGATGCCTATCTTTCTCTCTAGTCCTGCGCTAGATAGATCAGCAAAATTGGGTGCCATCACTGGAATCCAGCCCACTCTCACCTGCACCCCCACCCCAGCAAGAGCTTCCTCAGGGTGGAGCGTCTCCCACCATAGTGGTGTCTCTAGTCTCCCACCCCCCTGCCATAGTCAATTCTCAAGGCACAGTGACAGTAATCTTTCTGCAGAGAAAGTCAGGTGATCTCATCTCTAACTCACACCCTCCTCAGGTGGCCCTAGGACACTCACCTGCCAGGTTGAAGTTTGCAATGACCTGAACTGACAGGTGAGATGCAAACTGCCATCCCCCCCACCCCGCCCACCACCGCCCCCTTGCTGAACACCTGCTCCCAGCACCCTCATCTGCTTACAGTCCCATAGTCCACAGTGCTCTTGACCCTGACAACTGGACGCCTCACTCCCTCCACACTTCCTGGTCTGTCTCAAATGTCACCCACCTTCTCCAGGAGTCCTATCTGAATCACTCAATTTAAAATTGAAATCCTACTCACCCTCCCTGCAATCCAAATCTCTCCCACACTGCTCTTTCTCCCCATGACATCATATTTTAATATACTTTATGTTTTAAGGACTTCCATGGCACAGAAAACAATGGACTGTAATCTGTGGTTCATAATACACTCTAAGCATAGTCTTCTTTATTTAGTTTGTTAATTATTTTGATAATGTAATAGGATAAAGCCTTGACATCATAGTCTAAAAGTTCCTCACCACCCCAACCCTTTCTTCTGCACCCCTACACCCAGGTTAGTCCTTACCCTAAAGCCTGTGCTCATCATTTCTTTGCTTTTCTTTGGACATGGATTTATTACATCTATATGCATTCCTTCCTGTTACTACACTAAAATTCATTGGTTCATCTACTCTTTGGATGATGGGAATTTCCATTGCTTCCAGGGTTTTGCTGGTTTTGACAGTGCTGCTGTAAACATTTTTGTATCTATCTGCTGGAGCACATGTGGAAGAATTCCTACACACCTGAGAGTGGAATTGTTGAGTCTCATGGAAATAAATGAAGACCAACGAGAACAGAAAAGGTTATTTATTCAGACCTCACTACAGCAGAGGGGTTGGCCACCATCTCTTGCCCTTTGGCAGAGACTCAAAGGCAGACAGAGAGGGAGAGCTTTAGGGTGGAAAAGGAGAGGCTTCGGGTGTGCCCCAATGGGAGCCTGTGGCCCGAGGAAGGTGGAGGCAGGCTAACTAGATGCAGGGCGTCCTATGTGACTGGTTGAAGGGGCACATATCTGGCTCTCTCTAGTTGGTCCTAAGTTGCAAGTAGGGACAGAAATCTGGGAAACTGCCAGTTACTGATCAGGTCCTGACTATCTGGGGTCTTTATTGCAGGAGTTATTACTTGACTCCCTGGATTCTTTGCTGGAGATAATGATCAGGCTTCTGGAAGGCTGACCTGCAGGTAGTAGATCGGCTGCCTGGACAGCTTACTTAGATAAAGGCTGGTTTCCTGGCTGACTGCTGCAGATTATGGGTGAGAGTTCTGTTTCTATATATGGTTTGGCCGTTGAACATACACATGGCCAACGGCCAAACCATATATAGAAACAGAACTATACCTTATAATATACCTTATAATACACTATACCTTATAATATACCTTATAATACACTATACCTTATAATATACCTTATAATACACTCATTTACTAAGTGTATTATCTCACTCCCACGACTAGGATGTTGGGTCTATGAGAATGGGAATTTTTATCTGTCTTGTTCACTGATGTACTCTTGGTGCCTAGAACAGTGTCTAGCACATTGTAGTTAGACTCTATGCATTTGTAAAGTCGGGAAATACAATGTATAAAAATATCATGCTGCTGGCACGTGTTTTATTTCCCTGTTATCCTCAGAAGTAAACACTGTATCACTCAGACCTAATTTCCCTCCGTTAGTGCAGGAATGTTCCCAGCCCTGGACTATTTTCCTGTGTCCCACCATGCCCAGGCATGTCTGTCAGAGTTGGTGATCCCCAGGTGTACGCTGAAGCAAATTCATCTATTTCATTTTATTTTCCCGTTCCTTTGATGCACACATTAGTGTGATGGCTGGCAAGCAGTAATAAGTAATGCCCCACCCAGTAGGCACTATCACCCACCATCTCCTGGGTGTCTTTGAAAACAGACCTGGGCCAGGCAAGAGGTCCCCATTTTTGCTGGAGACTTGCGAAACAGGGCCCGGCCTCCGCGGAAGCATCCCCAACACTGTGATTTGGTGTGTGCTTTTCCCTTGCTTCCTGCGCTACGCTCCTGCGGTTCTGTTCAGGGCAACTCGCTGAAGCACCTGTTCTCTGTGAGTACTTCCCGGATGGAAGAGAGAGAGAGGACTCGAGACCTCGTGGGCTGGGTCATGAACCAGTGGGAGGAGATCACCTCCGCAGCCCCTGAGCAGCTGCCTGAAACGTTGAGGTGTGCTCTTCTGGCCCTGTCTCCATCCCTTGATTTCCACAAGAAACAGATTTAAGTAGAAAAGTCTAAAGCATCGTTCATATGAAAGGGTACAGCATTCTGAATGTGGGTTCATCAATAACATACACTATGTGTGGTTTCACCTTCAAGGGGCCCTGAGACATGTGGTCTGAAAACAACCCATTGTGACATTTTAAATATTTTATTTATGTAGAGAAAGAGAGAGCGTGAATGGGGGGTAGGGGCAGAGGGAGAGAGAGAGAGACAATCCTCAAGCAGACTCCCTGCTCAGCCCAACATGGGGCTCAATCTCATGACCCTGAGATCATGACCTGAGCAGAAATCAAGAGTCAGATGCTTAACCAACTGAGCCATCCAGGCACCCCTTCCCATTGTGATATTTTAAGTTTTCAGTTCTTATAATATGTTTAGGATCTAGCCCCATGTCGGGCTCAGGGAGCTTGTTTCTCCCTCTCCCTCTGCTGTTCCCCCTGCTTATGCTCTCTCTCTGTCAAGTAAATAAAATCTTTTAAAAAATATATGTTTAGATATGACAGAATATAGTCAAAGTGAAGAAAGTGTTTGGGTAACTCACAATGCTTACTAACAGATTTATTCACTTATGACCACACTGGTATTTTATGACCACAACCTGACAAAGACACAGTTAACTAGTACTGGTGATGGAGTAAAAGTTCTCATTAATATGCAGTCGGATTTTAGGTTGTTAATAGGACCAGACAGAAATAACTAAAACTTAAATAGGTACACATTGCTTTAGGTGTTGAATTTCCCCTGACTGTAGACACTGAGATCAAAATCTGTTTAAAAAGTTGAATCCAGAAGTGGAGAGACAGAATCCATTGATACAGTGTTACCAGAATCTTTTTCCTGACTTGCACAGGGGGATAGTTGAAGCCACCAAATTATGACCACCCTATGAAAACCTATTAATGACAGATTATCCACTACTTACGCCAAACCCATCTCAAACAAACATCAGGGGTCTTACTTTGATGAGTGTAATCACATCCCTGGGTGAGACACAGTCGAGTAAGGACAAGAGAGGAGATGTCAGTGATACTTTGAATGCCCGTTTTACGCGGTTTATTAGGAAAATCATTGCCTTAGGTTTACAGAAACAGAAACTAGCAGAGATTCGGGATATAGAAGCCACAAAAAGAGGAGGAAAGGAGTAGAAACATACATTTCAGCGGGAACATTTCAAGAAAGCATAGCATTAAAAATCATCACTCTTGTGTTGGGCTCATACTTTGGTGATGGACGGAGGATTGTGCTGGTGTTTTCCATTTAGAGGCAGGATATCAGGGACCAGGTGATCTATATTAAACTCCTCAGGCTGAGAACCAGTGTCATGTCACCCCTGTGACATTCAAATCAGGGAGGACTGGCAGGAAGAAAAATCTTACCAATGGGAGAGTTACCTGCAGCATCTTCCCAGAGGCCGGCCGGCCGCCTAGCAGCAACACTGCTTCTTGCAACAGCTCTTCTGCTGGCAACAGCACTTCTGCTGGCAACAGCCCTTCCCACCGCCGCAGCCACACGAGCCGCAGCCACACGAGCCGCAGCCACACGAGCCACAGGAGCGACAGGAGCGGCGGCAGCAGCAGACCACGGGGGTACTGCAGCAGCCCCCACAGCAGCCGCAGCAGCAGGGGCAGCAGGCCGAGCAACAGCCCACCCGGTAGCACCTGCAGGTGGTGCAGCCGCCGCCGCAACCACCGCAGCCGCCGCCGCAACCGCCGCCGCAACCGCCGCCGCAGCCACCGCAACCGCCACAGCCACCGCCGCAGCCGCCGCCGCAACCGCCACAACCGCCACAACCGCCACAGCCACAGCAGCCCATGGTGTCAGGAGAGAGGACTCAGGAGGGAGTAGCGAGGAGGGAGACTCGGGAGGTGAGGGAGGTCTGGTGCCGCCGTCTGCGGGGGGAGCCCCTTATGTACCATCCCTGCGCGTAGGGACAGTGAGACACATGACCACTTCCCTGTTGCTATTTAGTTCAGTCATCATGGGAAAAACTTCATAATATATTAATGACTTCCCTTTTCGTGATGTCAGCTAGATTTATTAGGTTATTTGTTTATTTTTCCAAGTCAAATAAATGCCCTAAAAATTCCAGTAAGGGCTCCTGGGAGCCACGGAAAAAGGGGCATGCTGTCAACAGCCACGGACACGCTAAGAAAGCCCACGCAACACAACATACTGTGGCTGACCTCCGAGCAACAACTAACATCACGAAGGGGCTATTTCCGTGCTGGGCCCAGAAGTCCTCTTACCAAAGACTAGACAAATAAAAGGAGTGTCAGGCTGAAATGGCATTGCCAACTGCAGAATCAGCCTTGCTACCCTCATCAGAGATTGTTTACCAAAGAATGAAAGCCTTACTCCTCTCCACAGACTTGTAAAGCAGGTCACCGTGTTCGTTAATGGGTACATTTCACCTAGCAAGCCTGCTTAGAAAGCACAAGTAAATATTTGCAATGGCTCATCTTTTTCTGGTATGATTCTGATTGCGTTTAAAATATGAAGGCATTTCCTAATTAGAACAAAAAATGAATCTTGAGTGCTTGGGAAGTTTTTATCAACTGATATCTAAGAGGAAACTCTACGTGAAAAATGGTATGGCCCACAATGGCAGATAGATGAAGAGAAATATTTTAACTATGTACATCTATTTTTAAATTAATATTCAAGGCATATTTGAAAGCTACTGACATAACCCATATTGCCAGTTTCCACTGGTCTCATATAGGTGACCACACACCCAGTCTTAGATCCTTTTCTAAAGCATACACCAAATCATGGCACAAAATGGTCCATTACAGAACCTCCCAGCACAGAACGTCATCTATGTCAAGGGCTGAATGCTTCTTTATTATTGAGAAATATTTTTTTTTAGGTGAGTCTCAGGCAACTATATTGCTTTGGAATAATAGATGAGAAATACTTCAGAATATACTTTGGAAAGATGAAACAGTGGTAGGGGTTCCTAACCTTGGCACTGCTGACATTTTGAGCCAGATATCTCCTTGTTGTGGGAGGTATCCTATGCATTTGAGGATGTTGAGCGGCATCCCCGGCCTCTGACTAGTTATGACAACCTCTCTCCCAGTAATGACAACCCAAATGTCTCCAGACATTGCCAAATGTCCCCAGGAGGCGAAATCACTCCCCACTGAGATCAAGAGCCCTACTGAAATATAAGGGAAATAACCTACATCCGAGCACTCTGGCAAAGGATGCAAGTTTAAAACTAGCCCTTGAAGTCCACAAAAGGATATTGTATGAAATTCTTTTTCTTTTTAAATTTTTGGAGAGAATCCCCAGGACATATGATTCGGGAGGGGTAAAGTATGTGGGGTGGCTGGTGAATGAGGCCAGGGAGGGCCTTGCCCACGCTGACTGCCCCCTGCCCCCTGCCACCATACTGACAAAAACGTTTGTTGGATGGAGTCAATTGAGTTGTGTTCTCATCAGTTTCTTTTGTGTCAAATACCACTGGGAGCAGGCAGTCAGTAGTAAGAAAACCACAGAAAATGCTGGTGATGCCAACAAAATGAAATCCTAGCCCCTTTTAAAAAATGAAGTAGACAGAGCAAAGCACGAAAACAAAACAAAACAAAAAGCCACATGAGTCTATGTTGTTTTGCTAGTCAGCACAACCCAACGTTCTCTCTTTCATGCCCACAGGAGGGGAAGAAAGGAATACAGAGAAACTCAGGCGATGCTTGGTGAGGGAAAGGGGTGGGTGCCTTGGTTGGACCAGCAGGCTTGCCTTCTGATTCCTGGCCACACAAGCACGGCTGTAAAGATAGGAAGCCAGTCAAAGGGGCCTGGGGACAAAAACTTTTTATACTAAGTTGTACCCCAGGGAGCTCAAAATGGCTTCCAAGAAACCTAGGTTGCAGGGAATAGAAAGGCAGTAATTCAAGAAATAGGAAAGAAGCCATAAAAACAGAGCTGGGAGAATGCCGTGGACAAAGCTGCCACCTTGTAACTTTGGCCCACAGCTTATCCCACGCCTCCTTCCCCTTCTATTCCTGTTGTTTACAGGCTGGGTAGGAAGACCCCATCTTTTCCACGATCTGCCACTTCATCCTCCTCAGTGTCTTTTTGGAAGCCTTCAGTGTGATATATCTTTGGCCTAAGTTACTTTGCCTGATCACATCTGTCTTAGTTTGGGCTGCTCATACAGAACACCACAGACTGGGTGGCTTATAAACACTCACAGTTCCAGAGGCTGGAAATCCAAGGTCAGAATGCCACCATGGTGGGTTTCGGTGAGAGCCCTCTTCGTGGTTGCAGACTTCTTGATGTATCTCCACATAGTGGAAAGGATGAGAGCTCTCTGGGGTCCCTGAATAAGGGCACTAATCCCATTCATTAGGGCTCACCCTCATGACCTGATCCCCTCCCCAAGGCCCCACCTCCTAATACCATCACAATGGAGGTTAGGATTTCAGCCTATGCATTTGGGACTCACCTCCCACCAATCTGCCCCTTTCTCAGTTCACTTCTGTGTTCCTGATACAGGGATGAAAATATAAATAAAATATGATCCCAGACTTCAAGGAACTCAGTCTGGTCAGGGACACAGGGTGTATAATCTGGCAACATGAAGGCAGAAAAAAGAGTAGAAAAAGTGGCAAGGAAGGAGTGCACAATGCTTTGTGGGCAATGATGATCTAGACAAAAGATGTTTCAGTTGAGCTTTGAATAAAACCAGAAATCTCTCAAGAGGCCACAGGTGAGGAAATAAGAGTGGTGAGTTATCTTTCTTGAAATATAAGTCTTTTTAACGACCAGTCATGGTATTTTTCTGACTATAAAAAAATCCAAGAAATTAAACTTGGTCATGAAGGCCAAGGTCATGTGCCATTCCCCCAGGCTTTGCAACCTATGGTGACATTTGCAGAGGGGACCCAAGGGATGAGACACTGGAGCTCCTTCAGAAGTGATGGGTGATCCATTGCAGGCATTTCTGCAGAGGGGCGTAGCCTCAAAGAACCACTGTTCTACACAACATACGTAAAATATGACAGGAATTAATTGTAATCCCTGCGAGTGATGTTTTGCATCTCAGTTACAATGGAAAGGAAAAATAGAGCCTGGACATTTCAGCAGTAGGTTCCGAGGAAACATGGCTGTCCCTTTGTTATGCTCAGCCAGGGTGAGGCAGAGCTAAGTTGGAATCCTGGCTCAGACCCCAGATGTGACACTCAGCATGTACCTTGACCCCTGTGAACCAATGTTAATGGCATTTACCTCCTAGGACTGCACTGACATAAACCACGATAAAGTACTTGGAATGGAGTCACATACTACACATATGTGATTAGTTCCTTTCTTCTACAAAAGCTAGAAATAGAAGCTACAGTGACAAAGGCAGTTTCCTACATTTACTGTGAACCTCAGTAAGTACTAGTCAAGATCTTGCTGTGATTATTTTAGGCCTGGCCATACAATCTAGGCAGGGAGTAACTTATATACAGTTGACCCTTGAAAAATGCAGGATTGGGGCACCAAACCCCCACACAGTTTGAAATATAACCTTTGACTCCTCGAAAACTTAACTACTAATAGCCTACTGTTGACCAGAAGCCTTCCTGATAACAACAAACATTGATTCACAAGTTTTATATGTTATATATATTATATAGTATGTTCTTTAAAATAAGCCAGAGCAAAGAAAATGCTGTTAAGAAAATCACAAGGCAGAGAAAACACATTTACACATTTACTGTATTTATCGAAAAAAAATCCACTTATAAGTGAAACCATGGAGTTCCAACCTGAGTTGTTCAAGAGTCAACTGTGTATTTTTCAAATTAAACATGAATTCTTTCAGTGATAAGACATTCTGGAAAAGGTAAAACTGGAGACAGACATCTGGGAGGAAAGAGGGACAAATAGGCAGAACACTTCTCTGTATAATACTATAATGGCGGTTAGCTGTCATTATACATTTACCAAAACTCGAGGAATTTATAACCCCAAAAGCGACCCAGAGAGTAAACAGTGGATTTCTGGAGACAATGACACGTCGAGTTAGGTTCCTCCATTGTGACAGCTGTCCCACTCTGGGGCAGGACGCTAATGGTGGGGGAGGCTGAGTGTGGGGACAGGGAGTACATGAGGAATCTCAGAACTTTCCGATGAATTTGTCTGTGAGCCTAAAACTGGTCTAAAAATTATAGTCTACTTTACTCTGAAACCAATAATACATTATACGTTAATTAACTGAATTTAAATTAAAAAAAGATTCCAAAAATACATATGTATAGTCTACTTTAAAAAAAAATAAACATGACTTGACCTAAACGAAGGAAACTGAGGCCCAGAGGGACCAAGGTTTTCTCTGGGCCTTGGAGCCAACTTGGCTCCATCCACTACCCCATGAGTGCATAACACAGGAAGACATGGGCTGGTATTGGAAGCTCATTTTGAAATACATCATCACAAGCCCTCCAGCCCCAGAGAAATCTCTTTCCAAGCGACTTTCCCATATTTTGACCCATGATCCAAGGACAAAGTGAATCTGAAAATCAATGAGAAAACTGTTGGACTTTCTAGCCTCAGAGCTTTATGACATGTGAAAAGAGGCAAATGGGGGTGCTTTGCTTCCCCAAGGGGGATCCCACCTTCTCTACCATTCAGCAAAGACCATCTGCAAGCAGAGAAGGGTTCATCTGTAACCACGGGAAAGACACGCACTCGGCAAAGGGATCCTGATGCTCACAGGATGCGTGAGCTTTCATCAAGTGAGAGTCCTTGCACTTGAAGGTCGTCCTTGCCCTTGAAGACTGCTAGATGCAAACAAGATTAAACATTTCAGAAGCATGTTGTTTTATCAGGAGCACAACTTGAGGAAGAAGCAAACGCTAAAACAAGCAACTGTATGAAGTCAGAGGTGTTCAATGAGGAAATACATTCAGGGTCTTGCGGAATTCGGCCAAGGAAGCTGGTGGAAACCACAACAAGGAAGTGGCCACATGCCCCGGGTTGGGCCCCGAGGTGGGTATATAAGGGTCAGTGAAGCAAAGGGCCTCAGACCTCCCTCGCCTCCCAAGTCTCCCTCTTCTCTACTCCCTCCTGAGTCCTCTCTCCTGACACCATGGGCTGCTGTGGCTGTGGAAGTTGCGGTGGTTGCGGCGGCGGTTGCGGCGGCGGCTGCGGCGGCGGCTGCGGCGGCGGTTGCGGCGGCGGTTGCGGCGGCGGCTGCGGCGGCGGCTGCACCACCTGCAGGTGCTACCGGGTGGGCTGTTGCTCCGCCTGCTGCCCCTGCTGCTGCGGCTGCTGTGGGGGCTGCTGCAGTACCCCCGTGGTCTGCTGCTGCCGCCGCTCCTGTCGCTCCTGTGGCTCGTGTGGCTGCGGCTCGTGTGGCTGCGGCTCGTGTGGCTGCGGCGGTGGGAAGGGCTGTTGCCAGCAGAAGTGCTGTTGCCAGCAGAAGAGCTGTTGCAAGAAGCAATGTTGCTGCTAGGCGGCCGGCGGCTCGGCCGCTAGCGTGAGAGATGTCTGGGGCTGTGCTCACAGGCGCCTGGTAAGACTTTCCTCCATCCCTCCCACCTGCTTGCTCCTGCTCTATGCACTTTGATGTCTTAGAGCTGCTCATTCTGTCCTGGTGCTCTGAAGTTTCAGGGCTGGTTCTTCCCCTTCAGTGTGGTGTCATGACGACACCAATTTCTTCTCCCTGTATTTTCCAGAAGGTAACGTCAAGCAGGTAACGGCTCTCCGTCATCTTTGAAATCTTGTCTCTGTTTGGAAGAAAGATAAATCATATATTGTCAGCCTTGCAGAGTGGGAACACAGGCACCCAAATCAAATATCGATTTATATTATAAGCTTGATAAAGTAAAATCATGATAGTTAATATTTCATTTTCTTCAAAAAATTACTTATGATTAACGTTTCTATTGTACATTCACTAACTTCTTTCCATTTCTATGTCTCTGTAAAAAAAAAGTGGGGGGCAACTCTTTCTTAATAAAAAAATTATTCACAATATTCTAATGTGTCTCTCTGTTGTATAAGATGTGTCCCCTCCCATGACTGAGGCCAATGGAGCCGAAGACAAAGGGTGATATCGAAAGACTTGGGATAGTCTTCAGTTCATGGGTGATTGGTCCTATACTGTCCTATAATGGGTTTTACAAGAAAGAGAGAAATCGGAGGTGGGGGAGGTAGAACCTCAACTTTCGGTCATGAGGTCATTGAAGGAAATTCCTGGGCTCTCCTACACGTCTGTGTCTGCAGCTGAATTCTGGTTGTAAGTGTTGGACAGCCCCACACGGCAGGTCACATTTCACTCCATCGCTCTGTACATTTCACTCATTCATTCATTCTGCAGACATGTTAAGTGCCATGTTAGGTATTTAGCCAAGCACCAGGGATCTAAAGAAAAACAAGCCTTTGCCTCCGAAGAGTTGATGTCTGAGAGTGGGAGAGAGAGAGAAAATCAATTACAAAACAGCATCCTATGTCAGGTTTCTTTGGTCACCCTTTCACCACACCTGTGTCATCGATTCAAATAGATATTTGTGTATATCATTGCAGCACACTGCTGAGTACAAACAGAAGAGACACTCAGTTCATTTCCTGGTCATCATTAGATGACCAAGTGAGCTGTTGACAATTTCCATGGGGCTTTCCCTGGCTCCCATGGCATTTGGCAAAAATGAGCACCCGTCCTCCCTAATAAACTTCTGTCTCCCAGCTTTTCATCCTCCTTCTAGTGACTTCTTCTCGTACCCTGTGCGCTTGCCCAACACGGACACCCCAGAGCTCAACCCTAACCCTCTCCTCCATCATTCTACACCCTCATCTGTCTCTACTCTGTCATCCTTTTTTTTCTTTTCCTTTCCAGAGCACCTAACACTTTCTAACATACCATAAAATTCAGGAATTTATCATGTTGATCCCATGGTGTCCCCTCCATCTCACCCCACACAGAAATGTACATTCTACAAAGCAAAGATTTCTCACTCTTTTGTTCACTGACAGTATCTCAAGCACCTAGAACAGCATCTGGCACATCATATATACTCAATAAATAGCTTGGGGGTTTTTTTTAAGATTTTATTTATTTGAGAGAAGAGAGAGAGCATGAGCAGGGGTTGGGGGGAGGGGCAGAGTGAAAGGGACAAACAGATTCTCCACTGAACAGATTCTCCACTGACTTGGGGCTTGATCCCAGGATCCCGAGATCTTGACCTCAGCCAAAGGCAGATGCTTAACTGACTGAGCCACCCAAGCACCCCTAAATAGCTTCTTAATGAATAAATCATTTTGTAAACATTTTTATTATGGAACATGCCAAACATAAACAGAAGTGGAGAATACAGTATAACACATTCCTAAGAATGATCACCCAAGTCAACAATTATCAACATGGCCAGTCTTTTATCATCTATGACCTCATCCATACCCCTCCCACCACTGGATAATATACAACGAAATCCAGACCTCATAACACCTAATCAGCAAATATGTTCCTTCAAGTGAATGAATTCCTCATCATCTCTCTCTGACTTAAGACTATGGCCAAGGGCTATCAGAGAAACACAGAAGTAAACTCAAGGTCCAAAATGAGGTCCTCTCTTGGCAAAAGGTTATGGAGGAAATCATGACACCCCGGACCTTTAAGAAAATTCTGGTGTTCTCTGGGAGGGCTTGGCAGTCAATGTACAAGGGCACTCTGTTGCACAACGAGCAGGGTACTCCCACTCCCAATGGGTAGCTTGGTAATTTATAAATCGATTTTCTGCAAATCATAGGAAGGTGAAAATAGAAAATCTAAGCCAACAGCACAGTGACTCCAAACATGTGGGGGACTTTCAATCAATTTAACTTCCAGTCAGAGTCCTTAGAAACCAAACAGTATTTATCTTTGGGGAGAGTTTTCCATTTACCAACAGATAATGAGAAAGGTTTGGGGTTTTGTTTTGTTTTTTTCCATTTTAATCAATGAGAACTTCATAATGCTTTTTTTTTTTTTTAACAGCTTGCGCTTAACAAAAACTAATAGTTGAACTGTTTGTGTTAGAAAATTCTCCGTCTTGTTTCCCAAATTCTTCATATCAGTGAGCTCACAGGGGAAGGAAGGGGAAAAATGAAACAAGATGAAACCAGAGAGGGAGACAAACCGTAAGAGACTCTTAATCTCAAGAAACAAACTGATGGTTGCTGGAAGGGAGGGGGTGGGAGGGATGGGGTGGCTGGGTGATAGACATTGGGGAGGGTACATACTATGGGTGAGTGCTGTGAATTGTGTAAGACTGATGAATCACAGACCTGTACCCCTGAAACAAATAATACATTATATGTTAATTTAAAAAAAATTTTTAAGAAAATTCTTAAAGCGCAAGAAAACCACGCCACCTCACAACCTTAAAAATAAAATAATATAATAAAACAAAACAAAACAAAATAATAAAATAACATAAAATAACACAGTGCCTATAAACATTAACTCTGGAGCCAGGATGCCCGGATAAAAATCCAGACTTCTCCGTTTACTAGTCCCACTGCCTTCTGTCTCGCTTTCTTCAGTGCAGAATGGGCATCCTAACTGTACCTGTCTCACAAATTTGGGGGGAAAGTAAATGGAGTAACAGGCAAGGACATATTTATAAATATATCCACACTGCATTCAGTTCATCCTGCTTTATTACATTGATATATCAGTATATTACTTTAAGCTGCTTCTTTCAGGTTCGGATACACGGGGTAACAGGTAAGTTGTTTGTCGGCCAACCTTCCATTTCCTCCTCTGAGTTTAAAGGTTCGGGAGGCCTGTAATTGGCATATGCAAAACGTTGGGGCGGGGCTTCAGGGCTCCATGTAGGGCAGGCTCCCGCCCCCGCCCCTACAGTCAGCGCCAGGCTTCATCCGAGGGGTCGCCCGCGGGGTCCTGTCCCGGGGGCTTGGTCTCTGGGGATGTGAGCGATCTGTCGAGCAGACACCCCCTCCTCTAGGTAAGACTAGCTGCGGGAAGCGAATTCCTGGCAGAAACACCATCACCCCTAGGCCGCCGCACTTCCCTGTCTCCCAGTTTCGGTGGCGCGGGCGGGACGCGTACCTGCGCTGCCGCGGGCGGGTTGGAACCGGCCTGGATTCCTTCGCGCGCCCCCGGCGGCATCGCGCTGCGGCCCCTGCGCTCTCCCTACCCGGTGCTGAAGGCTCGCCCAAGTAGGTCTGGTGAGAATCTCACTTTCAACCACCTGCCAAGCCCATTAAATGAGACCACGACTCCGGTAAAGGGCCAGCATCCCCCCATGGTTATACCCAGGTGCACAGATTCTAACTGAAAGGAAACCTGAGCGCAGAATTTTAAATCCCAATCCAAAAATGGAGAAACGCACCAGTGAGGAAAAGGGGACTTGGAAGTGAAGAGACCTGGGACTCTATTGAGACTACCTTGACTGAGATTAAAGGATAACACAACTGTACCTTACAATAATATTTCTGGAAAGGATACCTGATTCATCAGATAACATGTATAACAATAATTTGGCAAGTCAGGGTTGCTGCTATAAATGTGCAAAAGGTGTGAGGATGTGGAGTGCTTAAAGTCTGTAAAGGGTGAAGAAAATATTTTCTGCAAATACTCATACAGAACTGTTCCGCTGCTACCAAGACTGGAACACGTTTGTATCTCCTAAGGCAAAAGGTGTGTTTTCATTAAGGTACATATTTTAAAAAAGACCCAAACATAACTAACTTCCAAATATGTTTTTCTTCACACTGCCTTAGGAGTAGCTGAAATGGACAAAAATACTAGGTTTGCTCAGTCATTATTGGTCCGAGATCATCAATGGCTTCTCAAAGTTCGGTAATTCAAGGATAAATACCCAAATGAATTTAGATGAAGTTATTTACTGTGTCCCTTTTCTGAAATTACTCTCTCTGAACTATGAGTGCCCAGCTGTGTTCATTCTGGTTGACTCTGCTATGTGTGTTTGCAGGAGGCAGATGGGAAGGGAGCTTTTTGAGCAACTACTATGTGAGCAGTTCCTGAGAGGAACTGTGAGGTGGGTGTGGTTATCCACATTTTTTTTTTAAATAATAAGAGAGAGAGAGCACAAGCAGGTAGAGCGGCAGGCGGAGGGAGAGGGAGAAGCGGGCTCCTCACTGAGCAGGGAGTCTGATGTGGGACTTGATTCCAAGACCCTGGGATCATGAGCCTCCAAAGGCAGATGCTTAACCGACTGAGCCACCCAGGCGCCCTGGTTATCCACATTTTTTTAAACATTTTACTATGTTATATTAACCACCATACATTACATCATTAGTTTTTGATGTAGTGTTCCATGATTCATTGTTTGTGTGTAACACCCAGTACGTGCCGTCTTTAATACCCATCACCAGGCTAACCCATCCCCCCACCCCCCTCCCCTCCAGAACCCTCAGTTTGTTTCTCAGAGTCCATCCTCTCTCATGGTTTGTCTCCCCCTCCGATTACCCCCTTCATTCTTCCCCTCCTGCTATCTTCTTCCTTTTTTTTT